>NC_056473.1:21385649-21754827 GCF_008729295.1 Plectropomus leopardus | reverse complement strand
ACAAGAAAATTAACTAAAAAGTGCTATATATATTCTTTTTCTGTAACATAATTTGAAATATAAAATTATTATAATTTATATATAGGTTATGCTGCATTTTTCCCCCTATTTTTGGATAAGGTTTTATTGTTTAACAGCTTTCAATCATAGTAGCTGATGTTTGGCTTTTTGACATTAGTTCTTGGAAAAACTTTAATGTCTAAGTTAAATCAAACTTCTGGTCGAAAGCACAGCATTCAGAGCGCATGTTTAATAATTTGTTTAAATTTGGAATCACTTAGTGCGAACTAAAGCATCACATAGCTACCTGCAAACATATCTCAAAACCACATGCAGACTTTAAAGATTTTTTAAAATGCATTCATTCCTCTTGTAAAGATGTAAAATAAAAAATCTGGTGGAATCATGGCGCAAATAAAAAAAAAGGCAGACCAAAAGGGTACAGCAATGTTTCTGTCATTTATTGCCATGTTATAACAAGTAGAATTTGATCATTTTTATGCAAAAATAATACATTTACCATCACATGGGAGACAAAAGCACATGCATTCACAGTAGAACCTTTTGAGTTTTGGTAACATATTATTTACAAAAGGAGTTGTGAAATCATGGGACCGAATATACAAAAGTTGGAAATAAAAACAAAAAATATTTACAAAATGTATGATGGCCTTTATAAGGCCTGCTTTATTATCAAACCTGACAGTTTCATTATAATATCCATTACTACTGTACATGAGACGTTTGTGTCTTAAATCCTTGAAAAAAAACGTTCTCACATTATGTACATTCATGACAGTTTGACTTCATGTTCTTCATAACAAATATCTGGATGCTTTTTTTGTGAGAAAAGATATAACTGTGTATTAAACAGGTCATATTATGTCAGTGGCCCAATGGGGGGTTTTGTGTCTGCAGTACACAAGAAGTCTTCCAAAGTTTCCAGATTGTGTTATAGATTCTCATTAATCAGATGGGAAGCAGTTTTCCAAATTTTCCCATATAAGGTGCAGAGGCTGAAGCTGTCAGGTTTTAGCAAAATGTTAGTTCACTATCTTCAAGAGCTGATGTTTTTAATAATGATTGTAATGATTTAATAATGAGCCGAATTTCACAGTTTGACCCAGACGATGTCCTGGCCTGACTGATGTGGGTGTTGATGTTAAAAAATGGTATTGGTGATAACAATTAGTACTTTCAAAAGTTGTACAGTGACACATTTTAGTGGAAGACTATAGGAGGCCTTACAAAACCCTGATGTGAAGACTTTACAGACTTGTTTTTACCTTTTATACCCTGCTGTTACAGGGCACTTTCTCTTTGATATTAGCTTTTTCTCAGAATTCATTCCTCAGTTCCTGAGCTTTGTGGTGTGTCTTATCTGGAGACTGTGACATGTTACGGATACATTGTGTACAACAGTGAGTCCTTTAGACAAAAAGTCCAGAGTGTCAGCTGGATCCATTGTGTCTCCTCTATGGTTATTAGTTACAGATACTACTGTTTGTCAGCTGAGGGGACAGCAGGACAGGATGATGTCCAGATGATCCCAAATGACTGAGAAACTCTGTATTCTGTGTTTTCGTGCTATTTGCTCTGCTTCCAGAGTTTCGAGCTGCCTTTGGACGAAGCTTCTTCATGGCGTCGTTTCTGTGTGGACACTCCTCTATCTGCATTAATGATGTAATGATAAAGGACACACATCAAGAGATTAATTCATTCATCACTTACATTTTGTTTAGTGAGTCAAATATAAAACACTTGCATCAATAAATTTAACAATGAAGGGAATACACCTATAAAGCTGTTATTTCCTTTTGCATTGTAGCAACTCAGCTTAATTATTTTTCAATATTTCTGACTTGTTTAGTGGGAACAACAGAAGTTTACTTATGCTCAGTGATAAACCCTAATATTAAGGTCAGCAGCAGGACAAGCATAGCAAACATTTGATTTCACGCTGCCTGCTGACCTGCTGACAGTCTGATGGACATTAATTTTATCCATGACTGTGATGATGCTGAGTAAATAACATCTTAGTATCTTGTCTGCATTGTACAATTTTAAATGTTTGTATGTATTAACATGTAAAGAACTTTATTTTAGCCAATGAAAATGCTAACTATTTAACCTACGTACCTGTTCGAGACATTCCCTTGTATGTGGAGACGCCTTCAGAGGACGTTCCTGGATCTTGACTGGTCCCTGTGTTGACTCCTCCGACATTACTGCCATTTGCTCCATTGTTGGGGTTGGCAGGTACTGTTGCCAGCAGGCCTGAAAGAGGACCAAAGCATTGTACTTTAATCCACAAGACATGCATGTATGATGGCATGAAATATGCATCGGTGTGATCTTAAAATGACAGAGAAATTATAGTAGACGCAATGTGAAACTTAAGATGGAAACAGAGTCTAACAAGTTTACTATTGTATCCGATATCAGGCAAACACAAGACAGCACTTGTTTGTTGAAATTATAAAGAAATGTCTTTATTTCTGGGCTTTTGAAATTGTTTCCAAATGTGTCAGAGTTGGGTTTTTTGTGCTTGTAGAGTTACAAAACAGCATTTATATAGTTGTGCTGGATTTTAATGCAATCTGTTTTATAATGTGTATTCATCAGGCAACTCAAGGAATGTTGGCTTTTAGGTCTTCTGTCCATCATCGCTGTGTATAGGGTCTGGGTCCCATAACACAGGTTTCAATGCCTAAAAAACAATATCAACAGTAACTACCGCTGCACGGTTGTATGCATATATTTTTGGAAAAATCTAGACGCTTCACACACATATTCAACCCAGCAGCACAGAAGATCTATGCATCCCC
This sequence comes from Plectropomus leopardus, assembly GCF_008729295.1. NCBI lineage: Eukaryota > Metazoa > Chordata > Actinopteri > Perciformes > Serranidae > Plectropomus > Plectropomus leopardus. The sequence continues at coordinate 21,751,999 of NC_056473.1, read as the reverse complement.
ATAGTTTCAAAGTGGACACCCAAGATCAGTGTCACTAATTCAGTACAATCCCCCCTTCTGTTCCTGCGTTATGATGTTGAAATGATGGCCAGGAAATATTATGATAACACAGTGAAGTTAACCCTTGACCTTTTGAATATAAAATGTTATCATTCGCCATTTTATCCTATTGAACATTTGTGTTAGATTTAGTCATAAGTAGGTTATGAATTCTTGAGTTGTGGCCAAAAATGTGTGGGTTTTTTTTGGGTGACAATGACCTTTAACCACCGAATTTATCATAATGGACTTTTGTGTCAAATTTGAAGAAATTCCCTCAAGGTGCACCTGAGATATCATCTTTCCAATAATGGGAGGGATGGAAAGATGGACAGCGTGAACACATAATGCCTTTAGCTACCACCGTCGCCAGCACGTAGACATAAAAAGCCATTTTCTTTGAAAAAACTTAGATCTGTATAGAGTTGAGTAGCATTTCAGATATTTAAAAATACATGAAAATGTTGGTATGAGGCATGAGAGTGTGAGCTTGAGGTAATCAGTATCTGGGTCATGTCCCTACCGAGTCCTCTGTAACAGGAAAGCTGCTGGTAGATTTGCTTCATCCGCTCTATGTTGATGCGGCTGGCCTCAGCATGGTTCACCATGGGCCTGGGGTAGTGGACTCCTATGATGCACTTGGCTGCCTTCTGCACCTCCTCTGGTGCATTCCAGGGATCATAGATGTATGTCGCTGGAAAGCCCCTTAATATGGGCAAATAACGCCTGGGAGCAGAGAAAGAACAGAATGAAGACAAATGATGGACAAAAGACGGGTGAAACATGATATAAGGTGAAGTAGACAAATGTAGCACACTGCAGAAATGTGTGACAGTCTTCACTGATATAATACAGCTATGCTATAGTAGATAAGTTAATGTTACATCAATAATACTGGCTGCGAAAGCTCATTCCCTTTTCAGTTAATATTAACACTGTAAACTGGGTCACACAATTTGTATCACAGCTTAAATAATTACTACACATTATTGTATCATGACAAATCAGTTGTTCCATGTGAGGCTGCAAAAGAGCACATGCTAACCATGACATTTTGTTTCCCCATTTGAAATGGCTGCGGGGGCACAATTATCCAGGAAAGGTGCCTTTATTCTTGTGAGATGCAGATGAATGTATTGACTGACCTAATGTAGTCCCCATTGGGGTCTGTGCGTCGTCCAAATCCCACAGGGCAGTAGCAGTGGAAAAACTGCTGGAAAAACGAACTGCAGGAGAGCCACATCCAGCTGCCAGCATTTACACTCCAGTCCGCATCAATAAGCAACTCTTCAAACACCTGTACAAGACACGGACAGGTGAGACAATGCATGGTGGTCAGTTTAATCAGAGCAAGAAACATCTGGACAGCAGCTAAGTAAATCCATTTACTCTTCTTTTAATGACTTCAAGCTGTGGTAGCTGATACTTGGATAATGAATACTCTTTCTCTGTTCTTACCTTCATTCCTTCCTCCCAGCTGACCCAGAGGTCTCCCCTGGTGAGGAAGCAGGCCACAGCGTGCCTCGCCAAATGATGGATCCACCCCTCTTGCCTCAGCTGGGTCATAATGGCGTCTATCCAGGGAAAGCCCGTCCGTCCCTCTGCCCACTTGGCCAGCGCCTCTGGATTTCGCTCCCAGGGGATCTGGACACACACAGGGTTTCCCTCCATCTTGTCAAAGCAGGGGTTGTTGGTGGCAGTTGTATAGAAGAACTCCCTCCACAACAGCTGGCCATATAAGGACAGTGGTGGGCTGCTGTTCTTTTTGACCTGATAAAAGCGAACACACAATCTGTCTTTAAAATTGAAAAACAAAAGGCTAAGAAAACGTGCAAAAGTTGTAAGTAACTATTGATTCACATAAAACCAACCTGAGTGAAAACAAAACATGATAAAAAAATGTCATTCGTACCTTTCTGTACAAATCAGTGAGTTTGAAGTAGAAGAGCCGACAGGAGAGACATCCAAAGCGCAGGTAGGGGCTGAGGCCGGTGGGACTGGCCAGCAGGGAGTTGGCATTCATACGTGGACGCTCAAAGTTTGCCACCCATGCCTAAAAAAAACCCTGTCAGTCAGCTTTAACTGAAATGATACCACAAGTCAATGAAAAGGGGAAAAAATACAGCTTGATTTTACAACAAAGCAACTCAATGTAATGACAGCTGCATTAATTTTGTGCACATATGGTGTAATACAATGTCTTTTTACCTTCCTCTCTAGATGTCGCTCTAGCCTCATGAGGGCCTCTGTTTCTCCTCCTGGCCACACTGCTGTTGTCAGGCCCTCTGTATCAAAACCTGAACAAAGACAAGTATGTAAGAATAGACTGTGACACAGAGATATGTGCTGGATGGTATCTGCGTACATACACCATGACCATTGTATTCATGCATACAAAAAACTGTCAAATAAAGAAAAACTTACCAAGCTCCTCCAGGGAGGGAACCCCAAACTTGTCATCGTGGTCTTCGCTGATGGGTGTGGCACATTTTCTGATAACATCCAGAGTGATTGTCTCTGCAGGCAGCTCTACAGCATCCATACGGTTGATGAGGGCCTGGAAGCGCTTGTATGTAAGAGGAGACTGACCATCGTTCAGTTCTATGATCCTTTCGGAAATAAAAATATAAGAGGTATCAACACACGTCTTCACACAAACACAGAGCACACAGTGGCAATCCACATTGTTTTAAAAACTATTGAACATTTATTTTATCTCACACTTCGAAGTCACTCACTTATCCAGATTGTAGAGGGTGTGTGCAGTCCGCACCATGATCTCCACCCCAGCCTCGCTGGCTAGCTTTTGGATAGCAGTGTCCCGTTCCTTGCCAAAAGGCTCAGAGTCATACTCATAAGATAAACGGGTGATCTTCCATTCCTAAGGAACAAAGAAATACTCACACATAGAAGTATTTGATATCTGTGTAATCAATGAGGCGGGCTGTTGCATAAGTTCACTAAGGTATCAAAATCTTTCATTGTTTTTCCAGGGATTTTTTTTTTTTATGAGCCATAAAAATGTGAAAACGATTAAAAAGTAACGTAAAAAGTGTATTTCAGTGCAAAGAAATAACACCGAATATTCTTCTTTATTCCATCGCTCATACCTTAAAAATCCGAGGGAAGACGTCTGTGGGCTGGCCTCTGATGACAAACAAGCGGGAGTTGAGTTTGCGCAGACTGGCATCCAAATCCTCTAAGCATTGCAACAAAAACCTGGAAGTAAACAGACTGAAGTTAACTTAAAATTAAAAGACATAATCACCAGGTTCAGCTTTGGCCATAAACTAAAAATGTAAGACCATCAGAATCATGATCAGAAAATTGTCTTGGACATTGCTTATACAACAAACAACACAATAAAAGACCAAGACTGAAAGACACACAATTCCTAAAACCAAGTGAGATAAAAATACTGTGCAAATAATTTAAACATAATTAAACATCTTAATGTGCAAAGTAATGAAAAAGTGCATGTTTGTTGGGTTTTAAAATAATTCAATATTAAGATTAGAATTAAACAATAACTTTTCAACTAATGTAACTTGAACTGAATAAACTCTCGAATAAATAAATTGCACTACAAGGGTTTTGCAATCGTAAACATGATCAGTCAACTACTAGCATCAACACGAAAAAGCAAAAAACTAGATATATTACTCCTTTTTAACATTCCCAATTTCTTATCTGATGAGAGGTATGTAATTCCTTTGATTATTATTTTAGCAAAATATTACTAGAAACGTAAAACGATTTGGCTAAAAAAAACTACCCTCATTTTATATTTTTAGAAATACTGTTTTTAAAATATGCTTGACAACAACTGAAAATGTAAAACTGCAAAAATGACTAAATTATTTTGACACTTCAGTTTAATTCCATCTTTATTGCAGACCCTGAAGGTTTTTCATTTTTGTTTTGTTTACTTATTTCCTCTACATTTTATTTATTATACAACTGAATTCATTTTTTTTTATTCTGAAATAGTTATACAACCTCTATTTTGAAAACATTGAATGTATATGTATTGAATGTGTCAATAAAGTTCGAGGAATTAAAAAAAAATCAAAAGATCAAAAGATTTGATGGGGTAATAACTTAATTCATGACCACCGTATGATAAATCTTCAATGAAACGAGTGCATGAAATGGAAGATTTGAATATGAACGGGCTGCCCTCTTCTGATGAAGTCCTTTTATACACACTGTTACAGCCATTTCTGGCAAGACTTTATAATGTCCCATTTTTGGGGGGGTCACTTGAATGCATCACCTGACCTGACATCTCTTCTCATTAAAGGCAGGTGTGCGGAATCAGTCGAGGAGGGAAAAAGCCAGGAGAAGCCAGTCTTTAACCACCGTGTGTTTGGTTAAATTTTAATGTTAAAATAAGTTTAATATTTAAATTTTGTTTTCGCAAAGGGGGAGATTTCGTTTTGACGCGACAGTCAGACAAATTACTTTAGCGTCACCCAGCAAATCCCCTCCATCCTGCAAATCACTCGACACCAGAAATACCCTGAATCATCAAACAGTGAGTACAACCAAATACACCGAGTTTGTCATATCTACCATGGCGCCTGTGGGAGCTTCTTTGAAACAATACACACAGTCGACCATAGTTTGCAAAATGTTACCGAAAACAGCAGCAGACAGACAGCTGGTTTTCACACAACAGAGTAGCTAGCTAACATGTATTACAGTGAGAGACAGACACTTTAAAAGTGCTTTCATGATTATGAAAGATGCGTCAGCATTTAAATCAGACCTTCTCTCTGTTATACATCCATCAGTCAACAAAAAACAACAATGTATCTCATATAATTTATGTGAATTTACACTCCATGCCACAAGGAAAATTTGATTGCCTTATATTTGCCTCATTATTAGTGGACTTATTGGATTAATGTATTATTATTATTATCAGGGGACCACTGTCTTTTTATGTTTTTGTTTTTTGTAACACGTGAGTATCAAGATATTTTTAATTCATATTAACAAGGGATTTTAAAAAAATTGCATCTGCCTTTTAATTTTGTTTACTGGGTCCTGCAGACAAGTTTAGAAAACACAAAGATAACTAAAACATCTACTTTTCCAGATAACTGTGCAGTTGCAGTCCTTGAAAATAAAAGCCTTGGATGAATAATAGGTTTATTTTGGGAGAAAAAAAATGTGATGGTCTTTTTAACAATAGTATCGTTAAAGTAAAGAAGTGACTTGTGTTATAAATATGAATACTGATCATTCAAAAGACTCCATCTGAAGAATAAACGAACTGTCAAACTATTGTTGTCCTGCACTGGGTTTTCTTCAACACTTTTTTTAATAACAAATTAGGCAATACATTATTTCCCTAATAACACTGCATGCCAACTACAATGACACAGTGCAACAGCAACATTAATCTCAAAGTACTGATCAGTTTACAATGCTTAGGCATGTTGAAGCATTACAATTGAGAAAAGTGAAATGACGGAGCACAGTGCCATATAAAAGTAGACTAACTCAGATATAGTGATTTATAAAAGTTGCGTTGTTGTATACAGAAACTGAGCGTTTATATTGACTATGACTAAACTCCAAAAAGCTGTTTAAAGGCCAGTTTTAATGTTGAAAATCTAAACAATACAGATGTATGTGATAAGACAGAAATAGCGTGCACAAAGAGCAGACGTGAGGTGGTACAGCTGTTTGTAAAGTGGGTGGAGTGGTAAGTCTGGTGTGTGTGTTTCAAATGTAGGTCAAACTGGTAGGGGTGTGTGATGTAATGACCATAACAACACACTGACCCAGTTTCTCAGCCCTTCATTCAGGGCTAGGTAGCACAGTTAGTGAGTAGGAAAATTGCATCGTCATAGTGGTATGGCACGCTCTACTGACTGGAGCCTTTACACAGCGTTGTCTCACGACATAAAGGTCAAAGTCATTTCTTTCCGAACGAAGAAAACTGTAAGCTAATGGCCACTGAATTCATGAAGACACTTAACTGCACAGTGGCACAATATGAGATCAATGATATTATGTGCCGTCTGAACATCAGCAAAGCAGGAATTCAGGGAAAAATACCAGAGTGCTCCCTGAGTATTATATATCTCTTTGTACTACATTTTCAACATGTATTTCTAATCATTTCATTTCAGCAAAAGGAGTAGCTCCTTGTTTCCAGTAAGTTACAAACGCTACTGGGCAGGGGTGTAAAAAATACACTTTGAATATCACAATATTCTGTTTTGTGATACACCTATAGTTTACCTGCAAAGTTTTGCAGCAGTGGTTTATTTTGGGCTGTGTTTAAACCCTCAACAGCTGGATCCTTCAATGCTGTAATCTATCTTTAGCCAATTAACTCTTCCACTCCGACATAACAACATATCACTTGTGTAAACACAAAGGACACAGGCCTTTGAAACACAGCCATAAAGAAGGCACCGTTATTCACAGTTTCCTTAAATAAGATGCAGTATATCACCTTGCTTACAGTATCGCAATTTAATGCAGTAGATAGAATTGTAACCCTTGTATTTTTGATCTATAGGTATCATATTGCCAGATTTTTGTCAATAAACTATTGCTAGCTTTGTGGATTCTCAATCATCACAATACTGAGAAAACCTGCTATCAACAACCAATTACATTGTAAATGCTGGAGTGACGATTTAGAAATAAGACACTCCCAGTAAATATTTTACATCCTTTATTTTTGTAATTTTCAATTAACACTCAAGTAATGAAAATTAAAATGGACTGTAAAGTCGAAACAAAAAAGGATATTGATACTCTGGTTTTTCTGACTATTACCTACATCGATTTGGAATTGGCTCTGGTCGTAATAACTAATGATTACAGTTGCTGACAACAGAATGTACAGTTTATTGATTGAGGGTAATGGTTGCCAGTTTTTCTTGTGATACAACTCCCACATACTGCAGCTGAGTAGAAAAACAAGCCTGTTATGTCTGCTATAAATAATGAGAGGTCTGAAATCAGAAGAAGGGTAAAAAATTAAAAGCTACAGATATTAGTGTGAGATGTTGGGCAGTCAGGGATTTGCTGATGTCTATCCTCTCAAGACACATGTATTTACGTACATTGACACCTTGACTGCAAGACTTTAAATCTGATGGTGCATTAAACATCTGGTCCTATCAAAATCACAAGGACTTCAAATAAATACATTCTGAATGTCAGTGTACATGTTTGTAGAAATATTTAGATTTTATCACCGAGCATTTAGTAAACTGCATGCTAGGTTAGTTAATGTTACACAGCCCAGTAGAAAGCATGACTACCAGTGGTGTAGTTGAGGTTTTACCCACTTCTTTTTATGGCCATTTACAGTATACTCAACTATCAGCCAGAGAGCCATTGGGATATATAGGAGTGTAAAACCCAAATTCCATTTAGTCATTTAGCCTTCTATTCATTATAGTGCTTTCCAATTGATCAAATAATAATTATACCCTGTAACCTACATAAAGTGAATGCACATTATGTTAAAACGTGACATAAGTAGAGGTCACTAAACCAAGCAATGGTCACTAAACCAGTATAAGCATGTATTAAGAATGACCTAAATAATGTGCATCTTCTTTGACCCATGACAAGCAAACGCACCAGTTGTCTCTGGTCATGTGCCACTGATTTCAAAAGAATTTGCATCTTTCTGCAGCATAGATGACCTAGTTTTATGTGAGGGCCGACGTTATATCAGTGAAATACCTTTTAAATTTCTTGCATTCTCATGATTTTTTGTGCATCAATTTTTGTCTTTTCTGCATCTATCTATGGTGGAAATGGCTCTAATTTCATCAAAATAAATGTCTAAAAGGCACCCTATAGCTCAGTGGATAGTACCAGCATCCCATGTACAAAGGCAGTGTCCTTGCCGCTGCAGCCGCTGGTTCACTTCCAACTATTGGCCCTTTGCTGCATGTCATCCCCTCTCTCTCCCCCTTTCACATAAGCTCCCAGGAAGGGCTCCATGATCTGATGGAAATTTTACATAAAGGCCAAAAGTGGAATTACAACATTGGAATCAATCACGCAATGCCCACAAGCCCAGAAAGTTTTTCTCTGATTGACTTTTTTCTCATAAGAGTATTTTTTGGGGCATTTTCCCTTTGTTCTTAGGACAGTTACAGAGATACAGGAAAGGTGGGAGAGAGAGAGGGGAGAATGACACACAGCAAAGGGCCACAGGCCGGACTTGAACCTGCACTGCTGCAGAAGCCTCAGGTATATGGGCGCACTCTTTACGTGATAAGCTAGAGTTCACCCCTTTTTCTGATTGATTGGGAAAGAGATGTCTGTAAATGAGTGGATACAGTTTTATGTGCATCAAAACCCCCATGAAACGAGTCATTCCACTATCTAGATTTAAGCCATCCAGTTCGATAACATTTAGAAAGTCTCAAAGAGACACAAGATTGAATTTTTTAGACTGCCATTCAAGCTATGGAAGCGCTAAACCACAAGTGAGTCGCTATACAGGCAAAAGCAAGCCTCGTGGGCCCGTAGATCCAAGTATTCTATTCCAAGAAAAAGTTTGGGGTTTTTTTCATGCGCCAATGAGCATCTCTCATAGGACTGAATGGGGCCCTACATCCATGGCTGTATCAAGACTTTTGTAATACATCCATGCTTTCACACTTACATTCTATCCTGTGAAATAAAGGCAAAAAATCAAAAAGAATTTATTTTAAATAATTATTTAAATAAATAAATACAGAAATGTCATAAAGTCTAAATATTGAGGGGGGACGTGCCCCCTGCACCCCACCATGAAATCTACACCAGTTCCAGTGACCTTAACAAATTGAAATGTTAAGATATAGCTTTTTTCAAAGATGTTTATGACATATTTTATATAGGTTATACCCTTAAATTTCTAATTGTACAGTTTATGCACAAAGTGTACAAAATGCTGCGTGGGACTGAACCAAAATTGGAAACATGTGGCACAAATAAATAAATAAATACATTTGGGAGGTGGTTAAGACGGATATCTTTAGATAGAAAAGTGATCATTTGGGTTGGGGTTGAGGTGCGATCATGATGCACAATCTAAACCCTCCAGCCACACATCTCGCATGTTGTGACAACACCTTACCTCCACCTGTTGATCCCCACATTGGAGGACCCTGCGAACCAGGGGTCCAGGATGTAAACGCAGCGCAGGGTGTCCGCATCCCAGATAGAGTCCCTCAGAGCCGGGTTGTCGTGCAGCCGCAGCCCCTTCCTGAACCAATGGATGGTGTTGACCACCATGTCTCCTGCCTCCTTTATTTATCCCCGGTAGGATTGTGTAGAGGGGAGGGTTTCCCCCCAAGAAAACAACAAAAAGACGCCCTCTTACGTTGTTTTTGTAGCAGAATAATAAATTCACACCCAAGAAAGAAGTAGTTTTCGACCTGGTGAGTGATTCGTGTTGTAGCGTTAAGGTTTAATCCAACCTTAACCTTGCTCCATGAATTTGTCCCCAGAGTTGAGTGTCCTGATCGGCGGTGGCTGCATGTGTGACAGCAGGTATCCAAAGCAGGCGCGAGAAAAACGGCACAACTCGTGTCCTAATTAGTAGCGACGGTGAAGTGAACACATTTTACGACAATAAGTTCCAAAAAAACAAAACAACGTTATCATCAAACAGAGATGTGCAAAATATTTTATTATTGAAAGCTGTTGCGTAGGAGAAGCTCATGTAACACAAGCTGATAGGTCGCAAAAAAAAGTAGAAACGTGCAAATACGTCCGGTTTGTCGCCGCAATGTAACGTTAGTCCACACAAAAGTTACTCACGCTCAGCCTCACTGGCACAGTAAATATTGAGGATAAACTATAACGCCTGGAAAACCTGTCTGACACAGTGTACTGTATGTCTGACACGCAAGACCTAATTTCTCATCCCCACCCTCCACAGCACGCGGGGAGGAATACAGCGCTCTGATTGGTCAGAATAAACCGTTATACAACTGTTTCTCTGTCACGTTTCTGTAATGTGCTTTCCTGCCACTGCTCACACGTCATCTGCGGCTGTTGTAAATCATCCAAATGTCGATATTAAGTCATTTTCTCTCAACATTGGGTGTCCGGGTTCACTTGTGGAGGGCAGAAATAAAAAACAAGCCCAAAAAGTTTCCAATAAAAGCTGCTGATCTCAGGCTTTGGATTGAGTTACGTGGTAGACCCGGAGGTACCCGGATGCACACATGCGGCGCGGCACGAATTCGGTGTGCTCGATTTAACACAGGGAACGCACCGCTCACATTGCAACTGTTCGTTTGGCCTCACTCCGCCCACTCTCAGCAGCGATAATCTAACAAGTGAGCCATGTTTAATTACATAAAGGGGTAAATTGTAATAATAAACCTACAGCTGCTACCACACTTAAGAATAAGATAATAAGTTTATAATAAGCATAGGCCTATAGCCTTCAAAAACTTTTATAACTATATTAAAACATTTAATTGATTATAACACCTCCCTGATTGATTTGTATTTTGATTCATTTGTTATAGTTGATGCGTAAGTTATTGCATTTTTATGTGTAAATGAAATGGCTTTAGAGTGTTTTCTTTTTTTACTAAAATTTATCTTCATGCCATAGTGAAGGTTTGATTTAGATGAATCAAAATACCATTATTCTCTAAACGTGGTAATACAGATTTTGTGAAAAATTGCATAATCTGTTCCTTCTCTTTTATATCACACAGAAATACCATTGTAAGAGGGAAGAGAACGTGATGTGCTGAAGTGAGAGGCAAAAGCTGGATCTCAAATAATGTCATGTCCACAGACCCAGGTCAGGAGCTACAAAGTATATCTACTATTACAGTAAGTATCTACCTGCACAGGCTGTTAATTTGCTTGGAGTATTGCATCTGACAATTTCTGTTGTAGTCATCTAGAAATGACTAATGGGAAAACAGATCAGTTTGGCGTAGAACTGCCTATTCAGTGATTCAGAAACTGAGGTGTAACTGTAAACGGCATTGCTTTATGTAAGGCAGTTAAGTCTGTACTGAAGCTTCTTGTCTGGAGGCTGTCTTTTTTTTTTTTTTTTTAGCTGTATCAGAAACTGCTTTAGTGGTATTCCCAGACCACACATCTCTCATTTCTGGAGTAAATTATGGTAGATGTGCCTTTAAACCCACAACATGCTGTTTCTTGGGGCATACCCTGGCTCAGGCCAAGGATGGGGGGGTTATGGACCGCAAGACTGCAGCTTCTGGGTTTGTGTAGATTGTCTGTGGTGGATCTGCACATTATTAGTCAGTGACTGTTGGCTTTTTCCGTTCCCCACATTCTCCTACCTTCTCAATATTACACCTACTCACTAATCAACCTTTCCTGACCGCTTCAGTTTTTTCCAAAATCCAGTTTAATTAAGTTCAAAGAGTTCACTTATTTCTATTTATTTGATAGCTCATGTCAAGGACTTACTTTCATCTACTTCCAACATAAAAATAAATGACTGAAATACTGTTACTTATGCAACTGCATCCAGTTTTGCAAGTGAACACTAGATGGCTGTCTTAACCAGGATCGTTTTTATAAGGCCTTGAACTCCCCTTTATCACATTTTTAAACATTTACCCTTTTTTTATCCATTTATTTTTATTCTTCCCTCTGTTCCTTCAAAGCAACCGGGGTTCCTTCCTTTTGTAGAATTTGTTTCAGGGTTTGCATTTGCTTTGGTTAGAGCAGTTACAGCTTCAACCAATGACTGACTATGAGAGAAAGAGCAGCTATACTGTCCAACATGTTCAGTCAATGTCCTAAGTTGATTGACAATGCAATTAGCACAATGCTTTAAAGGGAAAAGCAGGCTGACATGATTATTTTTAATGGGTAGCCTATAATATCTACCATGTTCATATGGATGGATTACTGAGCACACCTATTGGGCACAAGCTCAGGGGCCCAAAATGTCAGGGGCCCCATTGGCCTTCATCTGTAAAATATCACTCAAATGAACATGTATTGACCATTAACAGACTCAAAATGACCAGAAAGAGACACTAAAAGACCACAAAGAGATGCAAAGGAACTGTGAAGAGACACAAAATAACTGCAGAAACAGGCAATAAAAAAAAAAAAAAAATCAGAGACATAAAACAACCACAAGGAGACAGTAAATTCCCTTAAAGACATACAAAGTTACCTCAGAGACACAAATTACCTCAACAAGGCATAAATGACTACAAAGAGACACAACAAGATCAACAAAGACAAAGTATCTCAAAGACACACAAAACTATACCACAAGGAGACATGAAAAAAAAAACACAAAATCACTAAAAGATGCCTAACTAATACAAAGAGTTGCAAAACTACCAAAAAGTTTGTGTTCTGCTCATATGTTGAAGAGGTGGCTGGGGCCATTTGTACATCTGTTCCCAGGGGCCCATCATCTCATAATTCACCTGTCATTGTTCACTATCTTAGCTCACGGTGTTTGCGTGTTGACATGATTAGCTCTGAACACAGCAGAGGCTGAAGGAAGTGTTGTTAGTTTTTCACGTATTTTGCCATAAAACCAAAATACAGGTTCAATTAAAAGTTTGGCCTGATGCTTACATTTGACTAGGTGGTGAAGGGATGGCCAGAGATATAATTCATTTAAAAGTGCAACAAAACTGTTTGCACAAAATGATATGCCAATCCATCCATTAGCTGTTGAGACATTTCCCTCAAAACCACAGGCATGAACCTCATAGCGGCATAATCATAGAGGCACAATGAATATTGATCTGATCCAATTTTTATGGCATTGCACTGGAGTAGTTTCTGTGATATTTAAGTCTGGACTAAAATGGCAGACAGACCAACGTTACCTTCCTTGGAGCCATGCTCAAAAACAGGTCACTTAGTTTGGCTTAGACTCCTGTGGGTTTTATCTAGAAAAAGGCTTTTGGCACAAAACCACCTTTTCATTTTAATTAACTCATTCAGAATTGTACTCCCTCTGACATGCTGCTCCTTCTAAATTAAGTTTGATTAAAGCAGTCCCTTGGTTGGAAAGGCTAATTTGCACCCAACATAGAGATGAAACTGTGATATTAAATTATCCTCAAAAAGACCTTCAAGGTGAGTTTGATAACCTAATTTAGCTCCTTTCATTTTACAAGAATTGATTCCACCAAATTCTTTGGCGCCCTAAATCATAGCCTTTCTTTTGCTCGAAGAATAGAGCTGTCATAGAGCAACCAATGAGGTTACTCAGATAAATCAGCATTATTAAGGCAAATCAGTCACTTTCTGTCTTTCTCAGAGGGCATTAGTGTTATGAAGTCTGGCCTTTCTCTTTTGCACTTTAGTTTTTTTTTTCCATTTAAATGAGGATACTAAAAAAGTATCCTTTCACCTCTATTGTTCGATGTGTCTCTGGCTTCTCTTATTCTGCGGCCTTCTGTGCTGTGCAGACCTTTTTAGTAGACCTTGCAGTAACGTATGAGTATTCTGTTTACACTTTTCTCATCCAGAGCAGAGAGACAACCTATAAAACATTGAAGATGTCCCTAAGTTAGTTTTGGAGAAACACGTTTTTCTTTCAGACATCCTGCACTGTTCCTTATCTTTTCTTGTGTGACCTTCAGATTCTGAAAGGTCTGTCTTTATATGTGTATTTACATACATCACATGCTTATAATGCATTAACCATTATAATCCATCAACATCTTGAAGTATCATTGGGCAAGATACCCCAAAATGCTCCTGTTCAATCTGTGTGAGTGCTTGTGAACTGTAAAAAAAAACCTGAGTATCAGTTGTGCGTAACCTCAGCCACCAGTCTATGAAAGTGTGTGAATGGGTGAATGTGGCTCATAGTGTGAAACTGCTTTTAAGCGATCAAAAATGACTAGAAAGTGCTATACAAGTGCAGGTCCATTTACCATATCAACTTTGGGGGACATGCATATGAAACGGGGTGTTTGGGGGCCCTCAGTCAGAACATTTTGAGCCCCAGAAACTTCATATCTTGCTTTTTGGCTAATATTATACACCAATATGTGCATTTTCTGCAACAATTTATGGTGTAAATGTCTTTTATTTTGTCAGAACAGAAGTCCTCTGCTCCTTTTGTATTTTTGTAGGTGCTTACTCACAGGCATAGCTTCTGCCCTGCAATCTGCACTTACACATTAATAATGGCTTTTATTCTATTCATGTATTCCTGTAAGCCATGACAGTATGACGGTGAACTAGCACTCACAAATGAAGAATAAAAGATTTCAGTTATCTATTTAACTGTCATAATTTAGAGCCTTTGGCCCTATCTGACAAATAAGCTGAAGTTTGACTGCACAACACCAGGGTTCACTGTTGCTCCAGAGAGACCTCCAACCTGCTGTCAAATGCAGAGTCTCACTGCATCTCAGATGCAAAGCAGCCACAGTCCCACAGATCAGTGAGAAATCTCCAGTTCATGGAGTCCACCTCCTGGACTTTTGACAGTTATTTGTACTGAGCTGGTCTTACAGTAAGACTGCAGTCATTTCCAGTACATTTAACTTAAATCAAGTACCTCCCTGTGGTTGTTCAAGAATAAAGAATATCTCTACCATCTTTTCAATTGCACTTGCATGTGCATCCATCGTGCCTTTCAGTTAAGGTGGACTGGGGTTGATGTAGATTCCACAGAGCTTTTGTTTGGGTTTAAGAAGGAAAAAACAAGATGGCTAGGCTAGACCCTGCAAGTGATCCCAGCAAATGACCTTGGAAGTAATTCAGATCTTTTCAATGAGTTCTCCTCCGGAGGAACAGAGAAGACTACATTATGCATGCAATCTATTATTAATGGTCTTGAGTCATGTTACGATCAGACATGGGCCCTCAGAAAATATCTGAAAAGCCCTATCCTCTGGAGGAATTGTACCCTAAACATGATTATATAAAAGCAGTTACTTCTACTGTACATTATGTAATTTATTATTTACTACTTTTGTCTTTTACATTGTACTTTGACATGACAGGGGTTATGTGTTTATGCTTTTCTAAAGTTTTGAGAAACTTCCCAAAAGAAGACTTTAGAGAATAAGCATTGAGCTTCATGTTTACATCGCCCTTTTTTATTATCGTATTTAATAAGCCTTATCATGAGTCACATCAATGACTTTTTATTGATCCTCTAAAGCCATCCAATTAAAACTCCTTGCTGCTTCATCCCGAGAGTCCATTGGCTGACAGCTGTTCTCGGTCTCCGCGGCCCCGCCTCCATCTGTCAGGCACTGCGCTGCTTCAGCACTGTGTGATTGTTGATGCACTGTAGTGAGATACTACTCTTTTAACTTTATACGGCAACCTTGGATGGACTTTTCTTGAAAACAGCAGAATATTATTAGCAGTGCTTGTGTAAGACGCGCGCGTATTCAAACTTGAATCTTTTCCTCCACTTTCCCAAAGCCCTCTTTTACAGTATGAAGTGCAGTTATGGCAAGGAGTAGCAAGTCAGTAGCGAGGACCCTGGAGGATTTGACGCTAGACTCGGGTTATGGTGGAGCCGCCGACTCCTTCAGATCTTCCAGTGCGTCGCTGTGCTGCTCAGAGGCACATGGGGGGAATTACTGGCATTTAACCGACTCGATGCACAGTCGACACAACAGTCTGGACACTGTTAACACGGTCCTGGTCGAAGACGCCGAGATCCTGGAGAGCACCGGGCAGTGCGCTAAACTACCCGAGCTTGAGGATGTGCCGTGGAGCCTCGGGGAAGTGGCGAGCGCGCTGAGCAGGGACGAGGAGATGACCCTGCCGACCCCCCCACAGGACGTCCTGCTCAGGCTCTCAGTGCTGATCAGCCGGGCCCTGGTCAGGGTCGCGAAGGAGTCGCAGCGCCTGAGTTTGCGCTACGCCAAATGCACCAAATACGAGATCCAAAGTGCCATAAAGATGGTCCTGTCGTGGAGCGTCTCGATGAGCTGCATCAGCGCGGCCCTCAGTGCCTTGTCCCTGTACAACATGAGCACGGAGGAGGACAAGTTCTGCCGCGGGAAGTCGGTGCGCTGCGGACTCATCTTCAACGTGGGGAAGTTCTTCAGGTGGATGGTCGACAGCAGGATGGCGGTCAGGATCCACGAGCACGCGGCGATCTACCTGGCCGCGTGCATGGAGAGCCTCTTCCGCGAAGTGTACGCGCGGGTGCTGCGCAGTGCGCTGCTGGAGCGGGATAACGGGATCCCCAAGTTCACAGTGGAGACCCTGGAGCAGGCCGTCAACACTGACGCAGAGATATGGGGCTCTCTGCAAATCTGGCAACACCTGATCTGTGGAAAGAATGCAAGCGGTGAGTTGTGAATACTGTGAGTCCATGCTACATGGGTCAGTCATCTCCATACCCTTAACACATATCCACGTATTTTTAATCTCTATGTGTAATTTTCCACTTGTAGGGCTGCCCCCTCATCTCACAGTAGATATTTACAGCAGTACAGTAAGGTAAAGGCTGCTTCATTGATTTACTCTAAACATCCTTTTCGTGATGTAACACATTATTCCAAGCGAGTCCCACCTGCACCGTACCCAGATTTATATAAAGAAATCCCTCAGATCTCTGACATGAAAAAGGTTCTGCCACAATGTTTTTTCTCTCTCCTGCTAAGGAACTGTGAACTTTAACTCAACAGCGAGGAGCGTATTTGCAGTTGAAATAGTGCCTCCTATTCACAGAGTGAGCTGCAGAAGCTGCAGGCAGGTGATGACTGACTGAGTGGATCAGGATGGGAGAGAGTGGTCATGTTAAGGCCAGCTTGCCTCTTCAGTCTCCTGTGCAGTGTTACATTGCAGACGCTATTCTTTGACATCCTTCATATACTGTATGTGGCTGTTTGGTTAATGCACAAAATGACGAAGCAGGGGCCTGATGTCCTCCAGGCTTAAGGCCTGACTTTGAGAGCTTTCAGTGAAAGGGGCTCTTCCTGTTGGTTTTCCTACAATAATGCCCCTCAGAGGTAATTTTTATTCTTTTCACCCACAGAGGAAGGAGGTCTTTCATTCCTGTGTACATTTGCTGATTACGGTGCACACAATACCTCGCTGGTAGTTTTCACATCCGTTTTCCAAGTGTTTCAAAATAGTGATTGGTGAGTGCTTTGAAAGTAAGTGTAATTGCATTCAGACTTCACTGCTGCCTAAACAGCAATACATCACAAACCACTCTAACGCATGCTTGCCCCTGTTTTGATGGATGTTGTAAAAATGCCGTTGTGGCTCCTCTTGCAACAGGTTTACGTAATGAAAGGCCTTGGGGGACCTATGTGCTATCATGCATTATGCAGAGTGATGCGAATAAAACTGAGTTATAGAGTGAGGGAGAGAAAGAGAGACAGACTGGCACATAGAGACACAGAAACTCTGTGAGAGACTCTGTGGCCATATTGATGAATCACCAACAGAAGCCTGGCATCATGAGAAGAGCACTTTAGTTTTCTGTACCTCTTTGTTTTAAAGGGACAGGGAAACATTTTTGTTAAACACTCAGCTTGTTTTCTGTTTCCATGTGTTTTTGTTTACAACAGTACATGACTGTAAGGCTTCAGCTGCCCACTCAGAATCAGACTCACAAAACCGTGCATTCAGTGATGACAGCGTCTATATTACTGTATACCTTGATCCTCAGTGCAAAAATGTGTTTAATGAGTATTGAATGTCAATATTCAGTCACTCGGCTCACTCAGAAGGCCACTTGGCATGCAGTAAGTCTCCAACTGTGGTCGAGGTGTGGTGAGTGTTCAGTGGTGCATTGGAGCGGTGAATAGGATAAGATGCAAGAAAAATGTCTTGAGCATGTGGAGTATTGATGCAGTGCCCAAGGCTAGAAAATTGGCAGAGTGCATCAAGTCTGTGGTGTTGTACTGAGTTGCCTATTTCTCGCTTTACATGTCTTCAGAAACATATTTTAGCTCACTATATGATTGTATTGAGCCAGCCAGTTATAACATTGTTTCATTTGTTACAGCTTGCTATAGTATGTCACCCACCAGTGGGAGTGTTAAATGTTTTGGTGCTGCACAGTGTATTCTGGTAGTTATAGGTTTTCTCCCTCTTGAGCAAAAGTGAATGCAACACTTTTTTTTCTGTTGGTCACTTAGGATCAATTTCAAAAGTATTTGCATCCTCCTGCTGCATAGACAGTCCACTTATATGAACCGACAATCTTTCCATCAGTGAGATGCTTTTTTTTAGTCATTAGTGGGCACCAAAACAAAGCTAAAAATAGAGTGAATATTGTGCATATTTTTGTCAGGTGGGAAGACACATAATTCCAAAATGAATGCTAGAGTTGCTCAACTTAATGCTAACCGTATCAGCTTAAAAGGATATGTCAGAGTTGTGTTTACACCTTGTTTCAGCTGTCCCCAAGTGGCAAAAAATAGTCAATTAATACAGCTTTAAGTCTCAGGGTGTTCAACAGCCATCCAGTATTCTGGAAGATTTAAGATTATTATTAATTATTAGTTTGTTTGGGTGTATATGTATGAATGTGTGTCTGATATTTTTCCCCCACCAACACTGTCCCTTCTTAAGTTTGCCATAGGGGTGATATATGTGTATCAACAGCTTGTTCCTGCTGCTCCTGAAGAGACCAAAAAGTCAATTATTGCAGGTTTGAGACAGATAGGTGTACAGACAGTGGACGTGTGCGTCTGCTGGGGCATCAGCGAACCTGTGGTTGAGTTTATATAAGAAGTTCGTATAGGTGGATGATTTCCATCACATTTCTTACTGCAACTCTGCAGGATCTCTAAACCTCAAGACACCGTGTATCTGTTGTGACAGATAAGGCCGAGGCTCAGCCGCATCGTTCGTTGTCTTAGTAAAACCAAACAGCCAGTCAATCCGAGGGTGGGTTGACCTTAAGCGAGCCACTGCCTGCCAAATTGAACCTTCACATCGCTCCATCCATTCTCTCCGTCTCTCTCTGCCAAGTGGGAGCGATCGAGGTGATTTTTCCATATTATGCTAAAGCTGGTGACCCAGCTTTGTCAGTAAGCCTTTATGAATATCTTTATTGCATCTCTTTAACCAAAGCTGATTTCCTTTTTGTGATGCCACAAAGTCAATACTGTAGTAATTTAATGAACTTTTCAGCCTCTATCAGGTAGTAATGAGCTGAATAATTTGGCAGGCTTTCTCTCTTAAAAGAAAGCAATAAACTGACATTTTGAGAACAGGGTTTATGCTTGATTTTTTTTTTCAAATGGCCAATATGGCCGTTAAAATTCCAGAATTCTGGCCAAAACACTTCATAAATAACTTGAATAAAATAACTTCAAAATAAGCTAGGCCAAAATAAGGACGGGGTCTACTGAACAAAGTGACTCATCAGAGGTTTAGTGGCAGAGGCAAAGGAGGAAAAAAAACACCAAACCCGCTATCCACCATCCGGCTCGTTGTGGTGAAGTGAAGCATATCTCTGGTCTGATCTGTGAGGAAACATGCAGTGTGTTGAAGGTCTTTCTGGAGAACATGATTCATGATGCCGTCAAGTAACTACACTGAGCATGCTAAGAGGAAGACCGTGACTGCCATAGATGTGGCGTGTGCTCTGAAGAGGCAGGGATGCATGCTGGAGCATCAGTAGATAAATAGATCCTTTTGTATTTAAAATCCTAAAATCTGGGCTGCACAATATAAGTTTATATTTAAGTTGTCTTGGCAACATATTTTATCGGTCACACAATATAAGGCTATTTAATATGCTATTAATACATTTATTTGACATATTTCCCTCTGGATATTTTGGCTATAAGTATCATATGCTGGCTATTGTAAACACTTTTTGGGAAGGGCTTTTTTGCAGCAAGTTCAATGAGAAGATCGATACTACTCTTATATCTGTACATTAATTAAGCCACAACCAGCAGGCAGTTAGCTTAGCTTAGCTTAGCATAAAGCCTGCAAACAGAGTGTAACAGCTAGCTATGTGTCAGCCCGCCATGATTAAAGCAGCTGCCATCACATATTGATTTTATGGTTTTGGAGCTTGACTGGTTTATAGGAGCGCTATTGGAGGATATGTACTTTAATGGGGTCTGAGTTTCAAAACCTGCACCTGCCACCGGCACATATTTAGTTAGTTATTAGTTCTGCAACCCAGCCTGACCTGTCGACACAACTTTCGCAGCCAACCCGAAACTGCAAAACCAATAATAACCATGCCCTGTTCAAATAATTTGGTTAGGCAGTAGATCTAAAATGATCACCTTGGAACTATTTCATTCATGTGAAACTCTATATTTTAAAAAGAAGGTAATTCATGAATTACAATTTAAATTCATATTGTTTTGCTTCTTCTTATAATATTTAGCAGCACATCTCCACAATGAATGTCCCTGTTGGTAACAAACCAGATTAAAGCAGTTGTCATATTGCTGGCGCAGAGGACAGGATCGGCACACAAAGTCACCAGTCAGAGGATTAAAACATGAAAACATTAAATGAAATATTTATTTCTATTTGTATATATTTATCAGCCAACACCCATGATCCAACCCACATGTTCTTTTTTTCACCCAGAAATGAACCTGTAAATAAAATTAAGACAAAATACAACCCGCAAATTTTTTGTAGGTCACCCACAGAGTGCCTTACCTGATGCAGGACTGTGGCCTGGCTCTGTCCAAATGTAACTAAATCCACCAACCAGGAACTCTAAATCTCATGTATTAACACTTTGTGGTGTTACAGGGGCTATGTGCCTGATCTTTTCAGCAGAGTAGGGATTACTGGCACCTGATCATTTTTTTGTGCCAGGAGCAGTTACTTCCTCAGGTCTCAACATTTTGAACTTTTCTTAAACCCCTTATGAGTGACCAATAATAGAAAAGCAGAGGCTGTGTAGTTTTAGGTATAAGTACCATACATAATTTGTTACATATACCTATCCATGGATGTATTTCTTTGCAGCTAATTCATCAGTTTATACAAACAAGGGAAAAATCTTGTCCGTGGTTGTTTCATTAATTGATACGTGAAGCCTCAACACAGCATCCATAATTACCCTATGCTATACTGTCTGTTATACTCCTACTACACCTCACAGCTCCACATTGGCACATCCAGCATATGGCAGGCCTCCCACACACAAGCCCAAAACGCACACACTCACTCGCTCTCATACAGCGCGATGTCAGGGGCTCCTCTCACCATGTCTGAGTCAGTGTTATTTGCAGGTGGGTGTTGGGTTTCCCTTCTTCAGCTGTGGTATCCTGTCAGAACAGGAAACTGCTCTATATGGTGGGATATTTTTTATGGCTCCCACTAGACCAAGGAACACAGTGATTCTTTGATTTCTTTAACAACACGTGCATGTCACAGAAAATGTCTGGTGGAACATGATATACAGCGCTCAGGGATGTGTACCACCCCCTAGGACGATTTTCTAATCATGCTTTAGGTGTAAGATGACTTTCGAGTCTGGGCAGAGCTGCTTGGAAGGATTTAAAGGAAAAATTTTACTTGAAAGTCATGAAAACAAGTGTAGGTAATGTACCCACAAGTCCTGGCCCATTTTGTTTTATGGCGGTAATTTTATTTTCTTATTCACATGGACAGGTGGCCAAACATGCATGACATGATATCAACATATTTCCAGTGCAGTTACAGTTGACTTGGTTAACATAATTTTTTTTTAGCAAACCAAATCATTGTATAGCCCAGTGAACCATCTCTGTCAGCTTGCAGAGTGGTTGGTGGGTAAACATGACATAGGCTACACTTAAAGCTGCTATAATCAGTATTTTTACACTGATGAATTGAAGTGAAACATGAAAGGGGTTCTCTCATGATCCACAGAGAATTATCAACACACTCTGCAGTTCCCATCAGCCCTAAGGAACATTAAGGTGTCTCATTTTCTTATCTGCAAATGTACAATTCTGGCTTTACTCTTGCTGCTCTAATCAGCATCAGTTCCAGAATCAGCAGGCAGCTGCTTTTAAAGAAATAAAACTGATAATCCCACTGAACGCAACATTCCCAACCAAACATCAGACTGAAAGTTAGCAACTAGTGAGTGAACACAGCAGTTGAGCATTTAGCAGCTTAAAGGTCCAGCGTGTAGGATTTAGTGGCATCGAGTGGTGATGTAAACTAAAGTGGCCAATGCAAAAATGTGTCTGTAGCCATTGTTTGGTTCGTCCATTCAGGGTTACAGCATGGAAGTGGAAGAGGCCTCCTGCATATGTAGATATAAAAGGCTCATTCTAAGGTAATGAAAATGCAACCATTTTTATTTTGGGGTTATCATAAACAGCTACGTATATTTTATTTCAATTTCTGCCGAAAAGGTGCCTCTAAATCCTACACACTGGACCTTTATGAGCTAGGTATTTGTCACATATTGCTTCTTTCAGCTTGTTGGTTTGGTTGGTTACGGCCCTTAACTTTTGTTTTGTTTCAGTGTCAGCTTTCTCATCTTTGTTGTTTTCAGCTGTTTCAGTGAAAAATGCTCTGATAAACCCACTGTGTGATACTTTTGCAGCACTTAATGCACACATACAATGTAAGCTACTGGCTGGTGAACATAGTGGAGCATTAAGCAGCCAAAGAACCACATATTTCCCTCTGGGTTGGTATATATATTATTAAATTGGACTTGCATTTGTCAGGTTGCCAGATGGTGTCTACTAAGAAATGCTATTGTTGATCTGTGTCTGCACCATGAGGAAAAGGTAACTCCTTATAAAACAATATGTCAGTGTTGTGTTATCAACTGGGACCCCTGCCTCTAAGCAGCCAAATAAATCAATCAACACAGGTTGAAAAAAAAGAAAGATAACGAATGATTACTTTTAACCTTGATTTGTAAAATGTATTTTTAATAATCATATGTTTTGTATTTATTTAGCTTGAAATGTACTCTAGTATATTCTTTTACACAGTAAAAACACTAGCTTGTGGAGAATCTTGTCTAATGTTCTTTTTAGATGTGGAGATCTGTGATGACAACTGGCAAAAGCTATAATTGATGTGGTACAACAGATTTGATATTTTTGTCATATGCTTGCACCTGGCCTTTACCTTTTTTTTTTTAGTGTCAGTATTGCGGAATCAAGAGGCAAGGGTTTCTGTGTAGACCTACCATTTTGCATCGAGATTCAACAATCAGTCAGAGAGCAATCCATCATTGAGCTGTCAGATTTTTCTCTACCAATGGCAGCCTCAGTAGAAATTCAGTGCAGCCACAGCTTGCATCTTTGTGGAGCTGTTGCTAGTAGTGTCTGAAATATAACCCTGTTGAGGGGTAATTTGAGGTAATTTGAACAACCGGGCACGCTGCTCTGTGGCATTGTTCTGTCTTCACTCTTACTTTTCTTGAGTGGAAAACACACAGTCGTTGCGGCACAAAGGACACACCTCTTTAAATCTTGTGAAGAGGTACTCTGGGAAATGTGGAAAATCAACAACTGAACATGCACATTTGAGCAAGTGGGTGTACACAGAAATAGTAAATCACAGCGCTGTAGCACATCCCCAGGAAACTATCAGACCATTACAGTGTGAAGTGTGCGACCGTGGTAGGATTTTCCTTTTAAAGCTCTATGTGTACCCTACACTTAGCCGTAAAATTCTCAGACACAAACATTGAGCGAATAAGCCACTTGTTGAGGGTATGATGTGGAAGCTATTAGAGCAGTGACGCTTTTACTGTTCTTCTACTGGGCAGCTTTTTGCTGTTTCAGTTCAGCACTTCACAGGGGTGAGGGAGTGCAGGTCTCATTCCATTCACAGGTATTTTGTTCTGTATCCAATAGCTGAGGTTGGTGCCTGGTGCACACATGCTGCGGGGAAGGCAGGCAGAAAGGAATGACTGCGGTCTGCAGCGGTACCACTCTGTACCGGTGGAGACCAGTCCCCATTATGTCTGGGAGTGAGATATGTGTGCTAGGGAAACCCTTACACAGCAGCATGCACATGAGTAACACACACAGACAAGCAGCACACACACACACACACACACAGAGAGAGAGAGACAGAGGCATGGCCCAGGAGCAGATCTGGTATTAATTGTGAGTTTTGGAGGGAAATGAGGAATGTTGATGTGACATGGAGTCTGGTACAGCGAGGGAGAGCTCCAGCCAAGCTTACTTCAGTTGATTAAGAGGAGACAGGCGAGAGAATACAGTTAATTCTGCACCCAGCTGGAAGCGCCAGCAATGGAGTGTCTTTTTTCCTCCCGTGCAACCACCCTTTTTTTCCTCATGCACTTCTGAGGATGAATTAAAAGTCTCATTTGCACAATGTCAGTCTTTGCTGTATGTGTTGATACACACTGATGAACTTGAATTGTGCTCAATATAAATCAGCAACCCTATGAATGTGATTGCAGCCATTGTACACAAAAAACACTTGAAAAAACATCCCACTGTTCAGGACCCTTTCAGTGGTTATTCAACGCAGACTGTGTGCAACTTAGCCAGGTTTTTAACTGAATATTTTAATCTGCACCAATTTGATCAATATTTGTAGATATCTCTTCAAGGTTAAACACTGCAGCTCTGTTCAGTGATGACACTTAAGAAAAACATTGCCGGAGCCTCTGCAGCTGCTGCAGCAAGGACTCATTTTGTAGATTTTTCCAATTCTCATGCTTGACCTTTTTCAGCGAGATTTACTCCATAAAGCCTTGACAATGTCAACCCAGAACGTGTAAACGTGAACATTTTCTTTCAGTGAGGAAGATTCTGTATTTTTATCTCTCTGGTGATGTATAGGGAGCTTCATCTTATTTGTTTCTGTCTTTGGGAGAGATTTGTCTTTCTAAGGATTAAATTGTGGGATTGTGAGATGTTTAGTGAGTTTTTGCAATGCACAGGTAGTAAATTCTGTATTAACATTTAGTTATGTAGATGATAAGAATGCATTAATGCTAGACCAGAATAATTTAACAATTACTCTGCACAATGGAGCCAAATCCAGTGAAGCCATGGCTAAGAATGAATTGTTCATGATGTCGACTTTGGTAGAAAACCAAAGAGAGAGAAAGAGGCACAGATGGCAAGGATCAAAACAGGAAAATCCATAAGAGAAGCTGTGGGTGACAGATGAGACCCAGACAAGCAATGCCTCCTTCTTATTATAGCAGGAAGAAGACTCTGGGCAAACAAGTACCAGCAAGTGGATTAGTTAGGTGAAGCATCAGTATCTACTGCACTGTGTTTTTGCAACTATAAATTCCTATTGTTGTGTATAGGGAATTCATATAGCTTAAATGACTGCCAGTCTGACTGGAAATTATGAAGATGATATGGGGGAACGAGACATCCCTCTTTGATGTAAGCACATTTCAAAGGAGCTGTCTTGTCACCATCAGAAAACTGATATGTCTGATATTGAAGGCTGCATGTCAGGACACGTTGAGATACTTCTGGAGTCACAGTTGGCGAACTGTGAACCAAATTCCAGGATATTCACATAACACATAAATACACACATGCAACATTTCCATCAACTTCAATTTGATAAACAGGTTTTCAGTAAATGCAAAGTGGCGTCTTATGCCGTGGCCAGCACCAGTCACAAGCAGCATTTGGCTAATCCAGTTACATCATGTCACCTGTTGTTGTTTAATCACAGTCAGACCAAAGTGACAGTCAGAGGACCTGCCAGCAGCAACATCGCTGATAAGTTCATTACTTGTAAGAGAACCATCTGCAGTGACAGTTAGCCACTTCTGGGTGTGAGTAGTAATCCTCTGCTGATAGTTCTGTCATATCAGGACATCATTTCCCCAAATCAACCAGCAGTCCAGCTTCACAAAACCAGTCAGTCAGTGAATCAGTGTGAGGAGGAGCTTTATCTGCCCAAAGCACCAATTGAGAAGTATTTGAGGACAGCTTAGATGAGTTGTTTGAGATGGAGACACTCATTGAAAAGCTCCCACTGTTCCTTATTTTAGTTTAACTCACTTCATTATCTCACAGAGTGTGGATTACTGTTTGTCAGAAAAAAATATTAAGTGGATTCAGTAAAAGGAGTAGTTTGACATTTTGGAAAATGTGCTTCTTTTTGCAGAGTTCCCAGCTGGCCAGCAACATTTATAGACATTGATGTTTGGTTGAATTTAGATTGTGACGTCCAGTGACCAAAATTTAATGTCAGGACAACGTCTCACACTAACGTCAATTCAAAGTAGAATACTGACAACATATGGGATTTATATTTTGTTGGTTTTAAGTGGTGTTGTTAAATTACCAAAATTTAGTGTCTTCCAAACGTCTCATTCCAAAATCATCTTGACATAGAAAGACATTTAGTCATTAGATATGAAAAACGAAACTAACGTCTGCAAAATGTCGTAATGTTAATGTCCCCACAACATGAAACTTGAACATAAATCTTATACATTTATACTTAATATGATTTTAATTCCAACCAAAATTGAGTGTCCGTCCAAAGTCTCTCTGACATCCTGTGCTAGTTGGGTTAGATAAGAACATTGATGCCACACGTGTCTTTATGTTAAACTACAGCCAAAAGACGTGTCTCTCAGCTTTGTATACACTGGAAACGTGGGAACAGATAGCTTGGTTCTGTCCAAAGGTAACACCAGTTAACATGTTATTTAATCCTCACAAAAAAACAGAAAATAAAAACATAAACAGAGAGGTTATGTGCAAGACTATTTCTTGGATACGTGCAAGGTTGCCAGGCAACCAGAGGAGACTCCAGGAAACAAGGACATGGACACGTGAACAATCAGTGAGTTTTAGAGATGCTGGCAGAGCCTGGCTAGCTGTTTCCCTCTGTTCCTGTCTTTATGCTAACATAAGCTATCTAGAGATGTTGTGGAGGAATATCTCCCGCAGTGATTAAGCGGCGCAGTATATGCTATTACCGCCAAGTTTTTGTTGTTTTTGCAAAATACTTCATTTATCCTGATTTTGGTGCCTTGTAAATCACCTTTTTTGATTAGCTTTTATATACATCACAGTTAACAAATTGAATACTTGTTAATTTTTAAATGTAGAACACAGAAGGGCAATGAGGCACAAAAACGGGCGCAGCATTTTCTCAGCTGAGATGCTTTGATTGCTTCTGGTTGCAATGATACAGTATATATGCGGAAGTAAAAATGTCAGCACAGTACTTTCTCTGGATGAAGGGAAGGCTGACGCATGTAGAAGAGACTCGCTGGCCTGTATGGGTTCAGTATTCATGTCTCTTGAATTGTTGTTGTTCAGCAGTTTGAAGCTTTGGTCTTTGTGGTATTTGTCCAGCCTCTCCTTCAGTGTAATTGGATAGCTGGGTTAAAGTGACAGTGACAAGTGGCTGCAATGTTTTAGCCCAAATTGAAATTTTTGTCAACTTTCTGTAACCTAAAAAAGGGGAAAATATGCAACACTCGGTGAAGAAGACATGCTCAGTCACCTTGTGCTGGCATTTTAGCATTTGTTCCCATAAAAAGAAAAAACAAAAAAACATGGCAGTTTTAGTGGTTGCGTGCCAACCCTTGCAGTTGGCTTATCAATATTGCAATATTGCGGCCATCAAGACAGCCCTTAAGCTAACCGTAACTTTATTACACAGAACGACATGAGAGTTGAACTGATCTTCTCATCTCTCAACAAGAAAGAGAATAAGTGAATTTCCCAAACCATTCCCTTTAAAGATCATCACTCACATGTTGTCCCTGGATCTTTGCCTTTCCTAAATCTTTGACAGAAGATTTGTCAAGGTGAGGAGAATCTGCGCCTATATATCCTCGGAGCTGCCAATGCTCAACTCTCCTGCCGTCAAGATAATCCATGGCTATAGTACAGTAAGCTGCAGGGGTGTGAACATGTCTGGGATTTCTGAGGTGATCGTGGGGAGCTGAAGATCTATTATTTTCAGTCTGTCACAAACCACGTCATGCATGTTTCCTCTGTGCATCAGCTGTATAAACACTGAGCAGATATAGTTCACGTGCCAGAAATAAACATATGCTGCTTCTGACATGCCAGCGTTCCCACAGAGGACAACATATACTTTCACTGCAGGATATACAGTAGTTATCCTTGGATATATACACTGGTTTGTACTGATCACTTCTGTGTCCTTTGTGTCATTGCTGAATCTTTCACAAGCTGCTCGGAGGCTTGGAATCTCTGGTATTTTTTTTTTTTTTTAACTGCTAGATTTTATTACCCCAACCTGAATATACCACTGAATATACTATATCACTTCCCCTCAGTCTGCCTAGTCTACAGTATGTAAATCAGTAACTGTTCTCCCACATTTCCCAGAATGGCTTTCAGCAATCCCCTGGATGTGCCTGAACTTGCACCGGTGACAGCTGAGACCAGAGTCATGTTTTCAGGTAGTCCTCCTGTCCATTGTCTGTCCGTCTGTACATCCTATTCTTGTGAGCATGATATCTGAAGAATGCCGTAAGAGAATTTCTTCAAATTCTGCACAAACGTCTACTCGAACTCAGCAATGAACTGATTAGAATTTGGCGGTGGAAGGTTAAAGGTCAAGGTCACTGTGACCTCGCAAAACATGTTTTTGGTCAAAATTCAAGAATTCATATGCTAGTTATGTCAAAATTTCAAACAAATGTCAAATAGGATACAAAGATGAAGTGATAATTTATGTAACACCTTTCTGGCCATCACTCAACATGATAACTCAGGAACAGAAGAGGAGGCATTTGGTTGGATACTGAATTTGAATTGGTGACACTAATCTTGGGTGCCCATCTTGAAACTGGGCTGATTGTATAGATCTTCTGATGTGTGTGAAGAATGCATGTTTTCACAGACATGTATGTAAACTGTAACTGCAACTCGAGTTGTCGGAGGCTTACAATCACAAGGCAGTAATTGTAGTTTAATTTTGTTGTAATATATTTGGTCTGCAAATACTTAATTTTGATCAGCAATTGTAAAATGAATCAGTCACAGTCATTTAAATTGTTGTCTTAAAGTTTTTCAGCTCGCTTGTGAGCAATGAAGCGACATGAATCAGGTGCACATACTGGTCTGCGGCTTAGTGGCATTCTAGGAGGCATCAAACCTGCTGATGCGCTACTGATTCTCCTCCAATGGACCAGTATCTCATTACCTCCCATGAGGGCTCAGAGCACTGTCCTTTGGACTGTGTGTGTTATTGCGTATATTCTGTATGCAAGTTTGCGAGAAGTGAACACTCCAGTCCTCTTTCTATTTTCCAGTGTGCAATTGCCTCAGTCAGAGCTGGTGACCCGAAGAATTAAACCAGATGATTTTAATAAGACTAATCAAGATGTGAATAAATGGAAGTCCCCTATTTCTCCTCAGTCCCTCTCTGTCTCTCATTTCTTCTGCTCTTTTTTTTTCTCTTTCCTCTTGCTTCATTTTTTCTTCTGTTCCAGCTCAGCTTTCTTATACAGTGTAGATACAATGGGTCCACATTCTGCCACGGAGATGCAGAATAAATGCAGACTTGAGGTAACCTTGTCCCGTCCTACATGTCTTGCAGTGCTCTAATAGTTCTGTCATCCAGACATGGAAGGCCGCTGCCGGGGAGCCTCAGCCGAGCTCGTGCTGCAGACAGACACGTGTCCGAACCATGACAGATCTCCTCCAGATCGAGCTCTAATCTGTAACTGTAGTTTGTATTTCGGAGTGGGCGGGTGTGTGGGTGATGTGAGAGAAAGTCAGTGAGAAATGTGCCAGACAACAAGACATTGCCGGGGTATCAATCAACATTTTTACATTAGGTTCACATACCCGGTGCCAAACAGCTTTTACTCAAACAGCTGAACGTTGGACGTCTTCTCCATCCTTCACTTCA
Organism: Plectropomus leopardus; assembly: GCF_008729295.1. NCBI lineage: Eukaryota > Metazoa > Chordata > Actinopteri > Perciformes > Serranidae > Plectropomus > Plectropomus leopardus. The sequence goes on along the minus strand of NC_056473.1, from coordinate 21,722,197 downwards.
ACTAAGTGAGTTTTCTCAACCCCCAGCTGAACTAGGGGCATATGGTACAGATTACCATAGGAGAAGGTATATGTCTATTTGGTTCATGACATTTTTTATTACTAACACATGCTGGTTCTCGCTTTGCTCCCATTTCATTCTTAAAGTGGACCAGAGACTGGCAGAATAACAACCACACTGTGAAAAGACAGATGCAAGCAGCAACTCTAACTTCTGCCCTCAAAAACACTCATACATTTCACTGTATATTATGGTATGGCAGCCATAGCAGGATATGGTACCTTAAACCTGAAAGATAAACATTACGTTGAAGTAATGTATTTTAGAGTGCTGCATATCTGCCATTCCTCCAACTATGCTTTGGGGAAATTATCTTCATTTGGCACATATGCTCTGCTAAACCCACCGTGTCCCATCTTTAAGCACTTGAAAAGAGATCATTAACTACTGACACGTAATGAAACAGATCTTTACGAAACATTTCTGACAATGGAGAACAGATTAAATACTCTTTTTAAAACTCACCCTGTGGAATTTGTGACAAAAACCGGCGCCATAGTTGTTGTTCAAGTTCATCTGTGTATTTATAGGCTATACTATTCTATATTCTATCCTACAATTTAGGAATTCCCTGGTTAAGTATAGAGTTAAAGTTGTGTGAACTCTGCACTGTGAGGATAGGACTTCTGAAGTGCAGCTGCATGCAGTCACCAGGGCAAACGTTAAGCTTGCTGCTGATGGTTATTAAGTTTCCCCAAAGTATGGACTAGCTGCTTGTTAAACCAAACATCCCTTTTTCTATGCGTTAAAGAAAAAAGATTTGATGCGTGGGTGTGGAGGATTGAGTCATTAAAAATCTGATTATCTATCTTACTACTTTAGCCGTTGAGTAATTTCAAAGAGTAATTTGTGATAAGTCAATGTTTCTAGTAACTTGCCCATACTACATAATCAAGATTTTTGTTTATAAGCTGGGTGTTAAATCATTACTGTGTCTTAACGGTCACGCTTGAATTTTGCACCCAACAGCAGGAGTGTTTATTGTGGTGCATTGCATTCTGGTAGTTGTAGGTTTTCTACCTCTTGATCAAAAGCAAATTTTACTGCCCCTTCTCTCTCATTTCTCTGGTCATATAGCACACATTTCCAAAGTATTTGCATCTTCCTCCTGCAGAAAATACAATTTTTCCATTTGTGAAATACTTCTGTAATGCTAATATCAGCGTGCTAACATGGTCCCAGCGCCAACATGCTGATATTTAGCAGGTAAAATATTTATGCCATGGTCATCAGCTTAGTTTAACGTATTGGCTTGCTGCCATTTATTATCTAAAACCAAAAAGTACAGCTTAGGCCGATTAGATTAGTAAATATTTAGTCATAAGCCAAATGGTGGTGCCAGTTGAAAGGTTAAAGGATCAGCAAAGTTTTGCAATTCAGATGAATTTACATAAGTGACAACTTTGACCTGCTGGTGGTGCTTGAGGAAAAGGCTGGGGATCATTAAAGTCAGTAGGATTCATCCTCTGGGGATCAGGAATGTATTTTCATAATTTCATGGCAATCGATCCAGTAGTTGTTTAGATATTTGAAACTGTACCAACGTGGTTGATATAGTGAACAGACCCGCTGACAGACTGACCATTAGATTAAGATAAGATAAAATAAGATAATCCTTTATTAGTCCCACGCTCGGGAAATTTGCATTGTTACAGTGGCTATGAGGTACAGGATCAGATAATATTTAAAATTAAGTTTCAAAACACTGAGAAAAAGGCTTAAAAGAACGCCTTCATCATGTTCTTGGGTTGACTGCATTAAAAAACGAGAAACACTGAAAGTTAAAAGCTGTCTGTTTACTGAGCATTTTTAATAACTAAAACTAATTTTTGGGAAACACCCACACAGCTGCCATAGTACAATAGTGATCAAAGGTCACTATAAATGAGTCAGCCTTGTCATTATGCTCTGGCTATTCTTTGAGGTCAGTCGCCATTTCTCTCTAGACAGAAGTCCGGAGCTCTCTCTGACTCACAGGATGGAGAGGAGTTAAGTGGATGACACACTGCTGCTGAGACAGGTGTGTCTGTCAGTTTTGTACCTGGCATGATGTTGCATCAGCTCGGCCACACGGCTCTGATCCACAAAGTCTCACTCACAGAAGTAGCACTGGGAGGATGCGTTACAGGATGCTGGAAGCCAGAACTGTTCACTTTCAGATAATCTCCAAACCTACTGAAAAATACAAAAAGCTGGGAATTCTCATGAATTCTATGCATTGCATGAATATTGTTTTTTTAAATTCAAGTTTTGAGACACTGCTGTTTTGTTTCTCCAAAGAAAGGGAATATAACCTTGCTTGGTCTTGTTTGGTACCTGTTTTCTCCTTGAGTCCAGATTAAATCAGTTTTAAATTCTCTCACCCCCTGCAGGAGGAGGAAATATGATCTAAGAGACCAAATGCTGTTTGGTTAATACCTGAATCTAATTAAATAGATCAGACCTTTTATCTCTAGGGAAGAAGGAGATTCATACACCAGCTGCACAACTGGTTATATCCTCTTTTCCCAGTGTCCCATTATAATCTTCAACCTTCTGAATACCTGCGAGTGGTGAAATGAAAGTCCTACTTCTGAAAATGTCAAATTCATGTTGATTCTTCAACCAGAATGTAAATTATTGATTGTCTCAAGGCAATGACGACTGCTTGCTAAACTAAATTCTGCCATTGTAACCTTTTGAACACCTGCTGAATTTACACAGTGAATGAAATTAAAAAATTCAACCTCTGCTTCTTCCACACAAAGACCCACAGCATATTTTTCAGTGTGGTGTACTGTGTGCTATCACGCAGATAGAATTATTGAGAGAAGGGCAGAGAAGAGAAGCAGATGGAAGGCAGGATATGAAAACAAGGGGAAAACATTGGGACTGAGAGGTTGAAAACAAGAGGCTACACATTTGTTTCTGTGTGTGACAGATAAGAGAGAGAGGTGAGCTGAGATCTGAAGTGAACTATTAGGGTTGCCTCTGCTGGCGAGGGAAGCTGCATCCATCCAATTTGGTCTATTTGCCTGCCTGTCAGTGGCTCCAACCAAGTAGGCTAAGCGGCACCTAAAAGCAGCGCTGCCACAGCGACTGTGGAGTCCAGCACTTGAAAAGATGGATGACAGCAGCTCAATGAGGGAGGCAGGAGATGCAGCAGTGCACTGAACCTCTGAGGGGTGAGGTGTGTGTGTGTGTGTGTGTGTGTGTGTGTGTGTATGTGTTAAGAGATTGGTAAACAGAGGGGTTAGCTTAAAGAAAACAGCTGAAAATACCAGTCTGCCAAGAAGTGTTTTTTAGCTCCTCGCTGTGATAAACACCATACAAAAATGAGATTTTTAGTTTTGTAATCATATGTTGAAGATCATTATGGCCCTCTGCCAAACTGCATTTACCCAACTACTGTATGTACAATATTAAGGCTGAGTATTTTACTCAGATTTCCATTGTATACTTCTTTGTACTTCTACAAAACAACCTTAACTAATTACTTTACTGATTATTTTTTTTCATATATAATACATTATCATCATAAAAAATATAATGCTATGTTTTTAATATGAAGTCCCCAACCATATAACCATATAAATAGTTAATATGTCCTCCAGCATCTTAAAATGCTGCTTACGTGTTCTTGAAATAATTGCAATAATCTATTGGTAGTATTGTAATATTATTGACTGTCATTGATAATATAGACATCTGAAAGTTACTTTTAGTAACATTTTGAAATGTTTGTATTGGGGTATTTTTAAATAGTGGTAATGCTCCTTGAGGCAAATATTGCACTTTTAACTTGGTCTGACAGCTTTGGTTACTTTTCAGTTAACACATTTCTATCCCCTTCCTGTCCAGTGAAAACAATGTAACCCTAGATGTGATGATTTTGAAAGTTTGTGATTGTTTGTGATAGTATATTGTTTGAGAAAGTCTTCCTACATCTTAAGCTAAATAAAATATTTAAAAACCCTTTTGGATCAGCAGGAAAATGTATCGCCACGAAGCTAAAAACAGGACTGTTTTTCTGACACCATGAGAAGTTGACTTTATAGAGATTTGTGGTTCTCACAGGACAGCCGGGCTGCAAACATATGATGATCTTACAGAATATTATGCATTGCTGTAGATTAAATGACCCAACAGTTAAAGGAGTTAAAACTAGCACAACTACAGCAGTAAAATGCAACATGCACAAAAATGCAGCAGGAATATTGATCCAAAACACCATAATAGTAAAACAACGGCAAGGAATATTTTTCTGCATAATGAGAACTTTTACTTTTGATACTGTGAGGACATTTTGCAAGTAATGCTTTTACTTAAGGACTTTTACTTTTATTGGCGTGTTTTCAGAGGGTGGTATTAGCACTTTTACTTAAGTAAAAGATCTGAAAATGTTTGGTGCTCGAACTTCAAATGGTTTCAGCTTTGACTTGGTTTGGTGATCTTTCAATGATAGCTGAGAGTGACCTAACTTCAGTGTCTGCAGTATAAAAAAACAACAATCAACAATCCATCAATTGCACATGGACATCATGGAAAATGAGAGGTTACAACAATATTTTAATAACGATATTAATAACAATAATTTCAATAGCTGCCTATTTTAATCTCTGGATTTGGGCCTTTGACTGGACTCTCAAATTACCAAACCAGGCAGAGATCCCACACCGCAGGATACTTTCATCACAGCGTGAGAGAATATACCTGAAGCGCAGGATGTTCATCAACCTCCACCACACTTTGCGTCTGCACTGCGCTCCGGGCAACACCTCACTGAGAGCACAGCTCCCACTGATCACATATTGAGGCCTTAGATCATTACTTCACTGAAATTGGATAAATTCAACAGCCTTCCCAAAACTTTTCCTACTTTTCTTTAAACACCAGAGTTGTCGTGCCTCTTTTATCATAACTGATGATGCCTTCTGACTGCAGCTCTCTGTGGGGGGATGTTTTCAGCTGGATTCCTCTGTAAAAATGGGTTGGAGGGCCTTGAGATAGAGACCCTGCCCTTTGCCCTCTCCCACCACTTCTGGCTGTTTGATAACAATAACAGAGGCAGAGAGAGGGCTCCTCAGGACAGACAAGGGATGTTGACCCAAGTGTTACCCCCTGAGGGGGGGCAAAATGATTATCACATAGACATCACAGTTTCAGCCGCTGCAGCTGAGGGGGGTGTTGAGTAACAGAGGGAGCCTCAGGAAATGACTAAATCCATACAGACCAAGATTCGACATCTCATCCAGAGCATTGGCGGCAGTGCACTGTGCTCTTCCTCCCTCTTGCTCTTTTGCAGAGCAGACAATATAAAGCAAAAGCATTGATTTTCAGACTGATTTCAGCTTTAATGGATGAAATGATGAGGTCAGATTCAGCCTGATAAGAGGCTGACTGCATTCCTCATGTCACCTCTTGAAAGTCTAACAGAAGAGAGAAATAGAGTGACGCTGTATATTAACGTATAGTGACGCTAGATATTAAACACTTTAAATACATGTCATGTATCCTCTGTTGGAAGGTAAAATGTCTTCTTGTCTGTCATGTTGTTTGCTGCACTGAGGCTGGCTAATCCCTGCCTGACAATGACTGATATGGGTGAAAACACAGCACGTCGTCCTCAAGAAACACATTCTCACTGCTGCTCTAATGTAACAGTATATACTTAGACCAGCCGAGGAGATAGGGTGTTTGAGTCTGCTGTGGGATTTGATTTTCTCCACGGACATGGATTACTACTTGAGATTCAAAACAGATATAAGTCATTTGCATATTCATTCTGGCAGGATGAGAGCTGACCTGCCCCATCCAATCTATTTCCATCAAAAGGCATATTGGATTTCTGATTTGAGGGATAACAGAATTGCTTGTACCAAGATTCTTATTTAGGGCAGACATTGTGAAGGTTGAGAGTAAAATGTGCGGAGATTGATGCTTGACAGAGAGGGTCACTTTATGTATAATCAAAGTTAGGCAACCATGAGCTGTGAAATTTGTGTGCCGAGATTTGAAATGTCCCCCCTTTGCGATGCAAGCGCAAGCAAATAAATCATGTCCGGCTTATCACATGTGGCATGTCTCTCAAGGCCTGATTGTCAGCAGGAGAAAAATGAGAACATGGCAAGGATGATGTTGATCCGCTCAGGGACACGGGACAGATAAATCATTCATTTACCTCCAGCTGACAAAGTCACATTTTCAGTTTTTCAGATTTTTTGTTTTTTATTTTTTCAGCAGAAATGTTGACATTTAAAAAGTACCTCAGGTAAGTGAGATGTGATTAGCTTCATGAAAAGTCCTCACATAGAGTAGTTACATGCAATTAGAGTTAATAGAGTCAATATAGTTAAAAGTCATTTACTTGTAACTCTTTGTATATTTTAGCCTTGGCTTTTATAAGAATAAGGGGACAAGCAGGGATGGATTACTGAACGTGGCGACGAGACAGTCAATTCATACTCACCAGAAGGATACTCAAAATTACCACAAAGAGACACAAAATGACCAAACAAGGCAAAAATAAACCACAAAATGGGCAAAAAAGACACAAATACATCCCAAAGAGACACAAAATTACCTTTGTAAAAACACAAAACGTCAACTAAGTCATGCAAAGGAAGTAGAAGGAGACGCAAAACGACCTAAGATGCTAAGGAGCTAAGAGAAATAAACAAACAAAAAAGGCACAAATACACCCCCAAGAGACACAAAATTACTATAAAGAAATACAAAACAATCGCAAGGACACACAACATTAACACAAAGAGACCTAAAAAAGATGCAGACAGTTAAAAAGAGATGCAAAACAACAACAAAACAAAGGAAAGCTGTCAAAAAGTCTGTTTGTCTTGCCCCTGTTGGAGAAGCGATGGGGCCTTTTGCATGTCTATGCCCAGGGTCGCATTGTCACATGTTCTGCCCATGTAGACAAGTTTAGTTTAAGATTTTGAATATGTTTACATTGTTGTTGTATCTCAGAGAATGAGACAGCTCTTTTCACCTCTTCTTGTCTCAGGAGGATAATCACAGCTGTTTGTGAGATGAAAGAGAAGCCTCTCACCTTGTGTTTATTTGGCTTGCATACTTTGGTTTTTGAGAGAGTAGAAGATTCCTGCAAACTGTCAGCACAGAGCGCAGAGTTGATTAATGAAACAAGCCATAGACGTTCGTCAGGCTTCACTACCTTCTTTATATGTAATTTCATTCTCTTTTGCACCGTGTGCATGAGAAGATGGGTTTTTTTGTGTGTGTATTTCCTCTTATTCTCAGAGACTGCAGCATTTTGGTGACTCAGAGTGACTTCATTTGTACAAATGAGAGGAATCGTTGCAGTTTGTCTCTCGAATCATATGGTATTCAAACATCACAAGCACAAATCTCATCTAATGGAGGAATGACTTTAAATATATTGAAGCTCTTTATTTTCTCTTGAATTCACTCTGCACCTCTGGCAGGGCCTCAGTGGAATTTAACCATCATTAAGGAACCAGTAAGATATGATTTACTTTGAAAATCCATCTGACTTTTTTTTCTGCTTGCATGGAAACTAAATAAAGTGGCTGGATCTTGTTCTCGGCTTTGTTGGGCTTTCCTCGCATAACACTGGAGAATGTGTTGAGCCGCAGCTGCTCTGACAGAAATTATGAGGTGTCTTGTTCGAGTGTGGTCTAACACTTTATCTTACACTGTACACCAACGCAGCTGGAGTTCAGTGGTGAAAATCAGAATGTAAGGCAAAAAATCAGTACCTTGAAAATGGGGACTTGAAACAAAACAAAAGTAGACGCAAAAGCCACCTTTAAACCCCGGCGATGTGCTGTAGTGCTATTTTGTATTCAGTGGAAATGTTAGCCGTGCTATAAGAGTTGTATGTGGGTTTACAAACTCATTGAATGTGCTTTTGATTTTGTAGTGGACTGCTCTACAGCCCATAATGAGGGGTCTTTAATAGTGTATAACAGCTCATCTCTGGGGGCCCAAACCACCAAAGTGATATCATTGTGCATGCAGTTCAAGAGGAAAGGAGCTTTACGGCACCCTCATTTTTACACAAGTGTGTCACATCATATTATCTAATCAATGTTTATGAATTGGACTCCTCTTAATTAGTCATTTCTGTCCTTGCAAACACAGCAACATACTCACCCAGCTGCTCCTTCACAGTATCAGTGTTGGCTGTGGGGGACGGTGTTCATTTATAATCATTAATTGCCAATCTCTGTCTGAACTCGCATGGATTTCACATGTTCACAGGGAGCTTTGGTAATGAAAATTGCCCCATGACATCACACACACAGCGCCCCGCCGGACCCGTTTGGATGAGGCAGTGTACTGAATGGAGGGGACCCACATGCTTGGGTTGTGGTTACATTGGTTTTGGGGTTTTTAGGCCCATGGTGTAATGAAGGAAAGATGGCAGAGGGCCACATGAAGAAAGGCCCATTATGAGAACAACATTCTTAGATCCACGAGCAAGAAGCCCCCGAGCACACTTTGTGATGACAAGATTCAATTTGCTGATGGCAGGCAAATGTAGCTTCAGACAAGACCTGAAAGAACAATCAGCAAACTGTAGTCTTTTATTTCTTTACTTTAGTGGGTTATTGAGGCATGTAAACAATCAGATACAAAACAAAAAATATTGTAAAGGTTTTCTTATCTGTCTTCATTTAGAAAATCTGCTCATGTACTTTCTTTCCGAGAACTGCAGGCAGTGGCTGATCAGCCTAGCATAAAGACTGAAAGCAGGGGAATCAAACAAATGGAATAAAGTGTTAACTGGTGAGCTTTGCTGGTAGGCAGACTGAACTGAGTCAGACTGGCGGATTCCTCTACTTCACATTTAGCATACAGACTTAAGAGTGATATTAATTCAGCCATGCATTACCAGAATAATTTGCAAATGGGAATTTTGGTCTGTAACCTACCAAACATTCCCTATTTCCAAGAGCGTTTTTCTCTTCCAAACCTATAGCTTATTAAAAAACATACCTATGTTCAACAGTGGAACTGGAACAAGTAAATGCTGTCATTAGTATCAATGCAGAACTTGCTCAAAAGTGGTCATATAATTATATAATTGACAACCTAGCAGCAGGTAATGCTGATGTGTTCCTCCTGTGGAGCTGCAGCTGCTGAAAAATGTCTCCTCTAAAGTTCTGATAGCTCTGATAACATGCAATTGATTTGCAGTGTAATAATAGTCGACTAATAATGCTTACAATCACATATTTCTCTATGAGCTCTTTGTGACACCAAAGAACATAAATATAAACACTCTATAAGTGCTGTTACATACACTTCGAGTCACCTAAATATAATTTCCCCACATGTGTCCTAATGATGACAAACAGGATGACAAACACCAAAACTTTCCAATCAACAAGTTACCCATCAGTCAGTAGAACAGGAAGTGTGTGTGTCAGTGTGAACAGGAACCAAATGACTTAAATCTCACATGGTTCAAGACACTGAGTTCCTGGGGAAAGTCCTGTTTTGTCACCCATCCACCATCCCCACATGCATCCTTCGAGGGGCTGCTCCCTTCTTTACTCCTGTCAGTGCGTTGATCATGCAGTAGCAGCCTTCCCAAATTCATGGGTAATACATGAATGATGGGCTCTTGATTGTATAAGATATGTACCAGTTTTGTTGCATTACTTTTCATAAGTAGATGTACAAACACTGCGTGAGAACAGCTTGAGAATCAATACATCTGTGAATGAGTGTTGTCGTTTTTGTCATCAAAATTTGAAAATAGTACATCAGCTTCAACCAGTTTGTTTGTTTTTGAAAATGCCTCAACAGCACTCCTCTTTGCTAAACTAGGTGCTAGGAGCTCGTGTGTGAGCCAAAAATGACATCATCACGTACTTTGCATAAAGGCTGTAGTTGTTAGTCATCATATCAAACCCACTCAATCAGATAAATGGTTGTGACTAGACAGAAGCGGGCTAGGTCAGGTGGGAATCGGTTTGGATGGGAGGGGGACCAGACATCAGAGCAAATTAAACATGAGCTTGCAGATTTGTCTAGTTCCCAGGCTAAATACCAATAAGTGTCTTTCCCAATATGTTGAACTATTTTCTTAAAACCAGGACCAGAGTCCAGAGGACATTGTTACCTTAACTTAGCACTAGAAGCAGAGTAAAACCCCTTATCTGGTTCTCTTCAAAGTGTGAAAAAACACCTACTACTGCCTCTAAAGCTGTTTGGTTTGCACAATGTATCTTGATCAGTTTATTCCTTCATAAACAGAAATGTAGGCTTATTGTTTTACATTTGGAAACATGTAAGCTACCTAGTTCCCCCTTCTTCTAGTTTTGATGCTAAAATAAGCTAAGCCATGTCCTGAACCCAGAATTACTCCTTTAACAACAAGTCTACAGACCAAATGCAAACAGATTGATGCTTACACTTATACATTTTACCTACATTTACATCTGTGCTAATCATGTGACTGTTTATACTGCGTACATAGCTTGTATACTGTATGAAAATAATGGTGGACAGAGAATGGGTCTGTAATCAGAGCTCAGGCACCAAACCCTGTGCTGACAACTGCAAACTGAATTTCCTCTCATACCTGTTGTGTTCTGGTGGTGTCAGGTTCCCTGGGGGGAAGGAGATTAATGTGTCATACTGTGTCTCTGATCTCTCACCCCGTGTGCACTCATTACACTCTCTGCTGTGTCGCCTTTGCCCACATCCCCGGTCTGATCCAGCTTTTGACTGAGCTCTGGTTGCACAAAACAGCACTGATGTAAGAATACAAAGAAGCTGCATCACTTTTTCCACATGTAACATAAAATATGTGCTGTTTACTGTTTCTTTAAATTCAGAAATTGTCACTCACACTGACAGTCTCCTCCTTGTTTGTGTCCCATGAGGGAGTTATTTGACTAAAGCATCAGGGAACAGTTTAGGATAAAAGAAGAATCAGTTTTGTTTGGGTGAGTATCCACCGTTGCGCGAGGAGTTGGAGAAAACAAGAGCGAGAGGATTCATGGGAGACACATGCATCTAAATTATATGAAGATCTATGCTTTCTGAGGCCGATGCACACCATCCAGATGGCAAATGGCTCTCTGTGCCTCTCCTGCGATTGTTAACTGTCGTCTCTTTAAACCTGACACAGCTGGAGGCCAGCCAAACCACTTCTGAATACATGAAAAAAGAAATCAATCCATGATCAATAGAGTCAAGCATCAAACCATTCAAATGGCTACACAGCGGTGTTTGATCAGCATGTGTGAGATCAATGAAGGATTGTTCTTTGAGTGTTCAGCTGCGTGAGGATCTGCACAATGATGACAGCATGCAGGCCATGTGCCTCTCAAACTGACTCAGCGCTGAGGCTGCACAGATACAACACATTAACACTGTACATTACATCCAATACGACAACTCAACAATCGATTTTCTTGAAAACACGCACAAGACTGACTCAACACCTTGCTGACACATTTAGTCATTGCACATGATAACCTTTACAAAAGTAGTTCATTGTTTATTGCAGGGCTGTTTTATTACATTGCCTTATATTGCACTGTAGTTTTTGGGTTGGCTCCCTGCAGAGGCAACTCTGTTTGCTCGTTCCAAGTGTCATCACAGATATAAAATGGGGAACAGAGTAAGGGCAAGAGAGACGAGGAGGGAAATTTCTTGAATGTCACTGGAAACACAAACAATGCTCCAGTATTATTATACAGCACCTGTTTTTCAACATTTGAAATGTACCTAAACAGGAATAGTTTGACATTTTGGGAGAGAAACTTATTTGCTTTTCTCCTCAAAGTTAGATGAGAAGATCAATACCACTCTCATGTCTAGAAAATTGTTTGTTCCTTGTACAACAATGTCCAGTCATATTATGTATATTAGAATTGCAGGCAAGTCGTTGAAGTTATGTACCGTATAGCAAGGTAATGGCTTATAATAGCATATTCTACAATAGAATTACCCGTATATTGAATAAACTGCCTTTGTTGTCTCTAGACAGGTAAAGGTATCCAGGACAGAGAATGCTTGTTTGTTATTGGGCAAATTGTGCGTTATCATTAAGATGCTTTGACATTGCAACCACGTAGCTGGAAGTTTCCTTGTCTCTGCTCCTGCTTTCCTTTCCTATGAAAGTTGATTTTATTAATAATATAATAATAATTTTAAATTCAGGGTAGCATTTTGACCAAAAATAGACTGGTTTGGAACTCAAAAAGTTGGTTCCTAGCTTGAACCCCACCAGAAAGCAGGCTTTCTTCAGCCTGAAGTGGGAACTGTGACAGCATCAGTGGGCGTGTCATATTCTGCAGGGTGTAATGAAAAAATGGAAAAGGCAACAATGGCGAGTCAGGTGAAAAATGGTCCTTTTATCATCAATAGTTGTGCCATGGTTGTTCTCTTTGGATTAAAAAAAAAATCTGATAACACAACAAAAGCACACAGTTAAACAATGTGATCCACCATCTTGCCACTACGGTTTACTTCCATTGTGCATTATGCAGCACCCTTCATTGATGACGCACCCTTAATTACAATGTTTCTGCTCAAAAGTAGTTAAACAGCCGCAGCAAGAGCCAGAGTTAATTTGGTGGAAAAATGGTAAAAGACTGCAACAACCATGGCCATGGTCAGTGTTGTGCTAAGTTGTTCACACTTAACAAGAGCAAACATAAGGTTCAGTTCACACAGTTTGAGATACACTAGTTCACATTCATAGCTTACAATTTTGACTTTTGAATTAAGTTCACAGTCCCAAAAAAGTGAACTAGTTCATTCCTTCCATTTCATTTTTCCAACTCAATGTGCAGTTTCAAATTTATTGTTGATGTGGCTGACTATCACATTTTTTTCAGACCCAGCCTGCACAATTTGCATAAAAATGTGATTTTTTTTTCCCCTGTTGGAATCTGTACTGATTTGTTCATCCCTCAGATATGAAGGGACTGGATTCAGCAGTGCCAGTAACAGCACTGTCTTAACTGCCAGTTGCAGTAGCCATGCAGGTGTTGTTTGTGTCGCAATCTGCTCCCTCATCAAATAGAGTTCCCCTCCTGATAAAATGCATAGCACCATCCTGTGTGGTTAGGTTAGGTTATAATTAAGGTAGGAAGAAACACACATCAACAGGGAAATAGTCTGTGACACAACACCTTAAAACACAGTGCGTGAGCATCATTAACGAGAGTTGAAGACACTAACCTCCATGTCCATTAGTTGCTATTGGATATTTTCAGTTCAGAGCATGTCATGGTATAATCGGGCTAACCTACATTGACATTTAATAACTGCATGGAGTTTTTATGTATTTCCCCTAAAATGTTAAATTCCTGCCTTCTCTGTTGAGCATGAATATTACATTATGAATGCTGCACGTATATATATCAATCATTCACAATCACATCACATAGAATGCAAAGAGCTATTTCTTCGCTCATTATGCAAATCACCCCTGATTATGTAATGATGATGAAGTATGATTTTGAGCAGAAAGGGTGAACGCTCTCACCTGTTGCAAACACTTGCTGCATTATCCTTCCCTCTTCCACAGCCGCAGCCTGCAGGACATTTTCCCTTTAATGTTTTGTTAAGGGCAAGAGCTGCTTTTTTTGGCCTTGGACACCTGTGGATCAGAAACCCTACACACCTACAGAGTCAATGCACAACCCTTTGAACTTGTAATTTCTCTCCTCTGGTCGTCAGCAGCGTTCTTCTTGCTCTGACAGTATTATTGCCTTTTGTCTTTACCAGTCTGCATCGGTACAAGCAGCCTGGCAGGTGTAATGGCTGGTGTCAGATATCGTTCTCCCTGCCAGCCGGAGAGTTTAGACAAACCACTCAATTAATTTCACAGATGAAAAGTGGACGGTCAGAGAAAGGTCATCCCTGTTCGTTAGCCACAGTAGCTGTTAAATCTGCATTAGCATAATTCTTTTGTCTTTGGCGTGACAGGGACATTGACTTTGAGGCTTCTGCAAAGGTTGGATCAATTTCAAAACAGTGCAAACTGAATTACTTTGTGTTTACCGTTACTTACATAAAATGACAACTTTGTCCTCTTTTTTTTCTGATGACAGATTTTTCTCAAGGTCTCTGCAGAGAGAGGGACAGGAAGGAAAAGAAGGGGGGGGGGGGCATTCAGAGGACTGCGCCCTGCAGTCCGCATGCTGTAGTCATTAGTTTGTGTGGTGGGAAACTTTATTGCTTCCCACTCGTGTTAAGTCAATCCAACAATTTACTCTGCTGCCCTCGCTCCCTCTCCTCTGACAGTTTCATGTACGACTGTTATGTCTATGGACGTTTCTGGTCAATCAGTGCAATGTTCTGGATGGGTGAGCCAGCGGTCTGTCAGCCCTCCGGTTGAGGCCGTACAGCTCCTCGAGGCAACATTAGGGTGGGTGGAGCTCTTCATCTTGGAGCCCTTAACTGGATGGCTGCAGGCCAGTGGCTAGGACAGCCTCCAGCTATTGATGTCATCGCGGCTTTTCTGGTATCAACACCCTCAGGATGTGTGCTCAGCCGTGGTTGTTTGTTTCTGTAGGACAACAGCAAGTCGCAGTACCATCCAAGCACTTTTAAAGGCTTCTGTGTCCTTATTTTAGCCTTGTCTTCCCGCTAGTTGCTAAACATAAGTGAAGCTAAATGGGAGACAATAGCTAGATGAAGTGTAATGTGTAAACACTGATTACAGGGGTGGACAACTAAGGCCTATTTTTGTGCTGAAAAAGTTGCTGACCTGGAGCTGAAGGGGAACGATTGTGTTTCACATGCTCCTGCAGGCTGTTCTGTTCTGCTCTCAGACCCAGAGGCAGACACACTATCGCATTTTCCACCAAAGGGCATCAGCTTCTGCTCTCCAACCTTCAGATTGTATTTTTGTCTCTTCTGCATCTGGGCTCGCGCGTCACAAGGTCACCACAAGAGACAGCAGAAGCCTTTTTGCAACTGACTGATAGTCACATCTTGGCAGGTTGTATCTCCATAATATTTGATGACAGGGGAAGTGACTGTCAGTTGCTGGCCGTGTCATCCCTCCAGGTCTCCTCATGCCTATTGACTGTCCATCACTGTCTCCCTGTTTTCATTGATTTTCTCTTTTGACTTCCGCTCCCCACTCCTCCTACGCCCAGCGCATCTCTCCTCACTGTCTTTTTTTTGTTTTTTTATTTACTGTACATCTGTCTACTGGTCACCCAGGTCTCTCATGGTTCCTCTAGAGGTAAATATGAGTCACTGTCATGAGCATGCCCCCATTTCAAAGACCTTTTGCCAAAACAGAAAAAACAAGCTCGTATTTAAAACATTTTAATTATGCTGACCTGAATTTGTAAATGCAGCGCATTAACATGCAACACATTCTTCCTACGTTCACTCATAGGCCAAACACATAGGCCTACAGGATGTCAGTTGTTTTAATGTTTTAATCCAGATTGATTTAGGAAGTGTAAAATAGTGTTATTAATGTTATTATTTGGAAAAAAGGCATAGCCTTCTCCCTAAATCATAAAATAATATATTTATGGCAAACATAGCAATACATGGTGAGTTTTCTCTTTTCTCTTCGTTTTAAGAGATATACTATATATATAGTATATATATATATATATGGTGATCAGATTATGTAACCTGTCTGAGTAGATGTCAGACTGTCCCTTATAATCAATTATTCTGATTCCTGAAACATGTTTCCTAAGCTCAGTTGACATCAAAGATTCACAGTGAGACAAGTTCAAATTTGCCACCATGCACTAGTCTGCAAGCTTCTGAAAACCTTGCAGTTCACACCAATGCTGTTAGACAAGACAGTGTATCGTCTTCATAGCCACAACTGTCTGTACTTCTAACTTCCAGCTTACTTGTTTTGTAGCTGAATATAATGTTTATCTTCTTCAAATATAATTAAGAATAGTGATAGAAAGATGTCTGCTACATTTGCATTTCTAGTAGAGATGAAACAGCAAAAACATAAAAGACAACCTGAGCTCTAGACGGACCTTAGTCTTAGGAAATATGCCATAGTAACTTAACCCTTTAACACCTGGATAAATATCAGTTTTCTTGTGCTGCATTCAGACCCCTTTCCCAAGCACTGACACCTCTGGAACCTGAGAAATTTGGTTTGTTAAAAAACATACCAAGCAACTTGATACGAAATGTTCTGCAAAAATTATTATGAGGTGAAAAGAAAATGATCTGAAAATTAGCCTTGAGGGATTATTAGATATTATCAAAAAACTAGGAAAAATGCCTAGAAAACTATATTAATAATGATCTTAATTACTTGAAATTATGTTACAGCTGGTTTTAGTCGAATTGAAACAGTCCAGTTCATGCTGGTGAAACTTTTCCCTGTAATATTCTAAAATGGTTTTGTCTATTTGCAAATCTTTGATCTGAACTTGGCTTTAGAGACAGCTGTGTCAAAGCATAATGTTAAATATCAAAATGTATACCAACTTTGAATGAATCAGGGATGGGAAAATGTTAAAAGATCCTCTTTGCTCTCCAAAGGAACTCCCCACTTGCCATTTTCCCCTCAGCAAAAAGAGAAAAGACCTAACCTCACCTATTTCTGCCCCCCTCTTCCTCTCTAACAAGTTTCTCAGAGTCCCTTACATTTTATGTATGTGAGGTAAACCACTGACCCTGCCAAGACTTCATGCCATGCTTTCCCAACCACAAAGGATATGACGGTATACGACTGTGTGTAAACTCATACAAAACGTCTGAATGTTCAAAGTGTAAATGCAGACTGTACAGTATGTAGCTTGATATAATATTTAGCTGCACTGGATATTTTAATGTCCCTCGGATCCATAGAGTCACTTTCATCCGGTCAGAGTGAATTATTCACAACTGTAGTTTCACCAGGGCTTCGTTAGAGACAGGCACACACAGATCTCCTTTTTTGTTTGTGCATGCAAGCACGCTCTCGTACACGCGAAACCCCTCATGAAGTGCGGCTGCCGTCTGGTGCAGAGGCGTCTTCTGCAGAGTCAGATTACCTGTCATTCAGGAGGTTGCCATGTCTGATGAGTAGATGAATCCTGCCTCAGTGGCAAACATAAAACACAGCCTGAGTGTTATTTTCTGCTCATGGGCCCAAGGTGTTTTCTTACATGTGACAGATAAAGCGAAGAAAATCCCCTCATGTCCCAGGTCTAATGGTGCTCTTGTGACTCTATCAGTGATTTTCCTCTGTTTCTACCCAGAGTAAATAAAGGGATCGCCAACACCACCCCCTCAGGGAGGATATGAATGGCTTGCCAGTCAGTCACTGGCAAATAAGGAATCTCTGGCAAATATAAATTCCCTGCAGGGGCCGAGTGGCACCGGTGTGGCACAAGCTGCTATTTTTCACTGCCTTCTTTTCCATTCACAAGCTGACGGTGGTGCCCGCTAAAGCCCGTCCTCATCCTCGAAGCATTCAGTAAACCATCCGCCTGTAATTACACCATGGACTCCTCTTTTAGTCACAATACTCAAGTCATTAAAACCACTGCTTTAAAGATCAGACTTCTGCACACTGTTCTCGTTAATTTAAGGTACAAATTAAATACTCGCTTCATCTAAAATAACTTTATTGATCAATTGAGATGGACAGCAACCAGAGAGATATTAGTCAGGCGTCCTTACACATCACACGGCTTTTGATGATGTTTTGCCATTTCAGTAATGCAGCTGGATGATTAACAGTGCAATTGTCATGCAGTATTTTGTTATTGTTTGCCTCACAAAGATTTGTTTTGCTGCATGTGTGTAGGTTTGCATTTGTAGATAGTTTTCATCCTCATTTCCCTGAAAATCGAAAGCTAATTAAAAACAAAGAGGCTCAAAGTTTTAGGAGCTCAAGTTCTGCTTGGTTTTTTTTCTACTTGATTAGTTAAAGAGAAAGCATTAATTGACCATTTGTGGGACGCCATAAAGTATCCTAAATTAATCCCATGAATAATATGAGGTGGAAACGAGTGTTATAAAAGAGAGAGACTACATTATAACTTTGCAGTTTCTTTATGTTACCATTTGAATTGTTTAAAGGAAACTTTGCCGATTTTTGACCAACTTATTATTATAACAATTTGAGTATATGTCAATGAACTGTGGTAAACTTCCCTCCATCAAACTGATGGGTTAGGCTACCCCCCACCTCCCACCACCACCGTCACCAACACCGTCAGATGACGCAAAATGTTTCTTTTGGTGGTTTGCTGGCTCTTGGGACTGTTGGGGCAGTTGCATTTCTTTAATAGCATACACCCTTATGTCAATTACCATTCATCATTGCATGCTGTATATAACTGACCATTGGTGTTTGCCTTTAAAGTGTACTGGAAATGTGGCCTTTTAATGTGCACAGAAATGCATGTTCACATTTGGAATTTTAGCTTCAGAATTAAAAGTTGATGAGCAAGTATGAAATTATTTAAATATCACTCATGTTATTTATAATTTAAACAAACTTTGAGCATCATTTTTGTCCCTGTCCAAGCATTTCTTACAGGAAAAGGGCTTGGCACATAACTTTGTTGAGACAAACTGAATGCTATTTAGTCTGCTACTTTTAAGTAAAGTGAGTGAATATTTATATCACATTTATTTGTTTATCTTCTAGACTTGATCAAGGTAAAACATATAAGCCGCAAGGCAGTTTCAACTAGTAATGCATTTGTACAATCACTCTTAATTCTGGTGCTCTTTCTTGTCTGAAATGTCACTGTATGCTGTAAATCATCTGTTTTCTTTGTAATGGTGCCTGCCTGTTTGTCATTGTAGTGTGGCAGCATAATAATTTTTTTGTATGTGGCGTGGGAGGAAAGACGAGGGTGGAAAGAAAGGATCAATGAATGACTTACTTGTCACAAACAATAGCTCTTTATTTCCATACCCAGGAGTTTCTTGTTTTGAATGACCTTAAGTATTAATCAGTGTGCGCGCGCGCACACACACACACACACATTTAAAAAACAAAATTCATGCAGGTACTTCATGATAGGTGATAGTGTTGCATTTACCAAAAGTGCACAATGTAGTAATCCTTTCACACACAAATCCTTGTCAGAGTTCATAAACTGCAGGATTCACATGCAAAAGAATGAAGGACTAATGCATGAGACGACAATAGCCTCTAATCATAACTCTCCAGCACCATCCAACAGGAAGCATCATTTACCTGCCGCCAAGTTAACAAGAGGATTCCTTCTGTGACAGATATTAAACAAGAGCAAGACAAGATAAATGTTAGATATTAGAGACAAGAGCATCCTTGAGCAAGAGAAAATAACAGAAAATTGCTCTACGTCTGATAATGTCCCAAATTACCAGATAATCTTTTGCAACACTGAGAGGAGACTACAACAAAAACAAATCAGTTGTCAGTCGTAGATATTAGAGTGGAAACATCCATTGACGTGATTAGACCTAGCAGGAAAATATGGGCAGTGGTTTAGCTGATGACTGCGAGGGGCAGCACTGTATTTTGGATTCCTCCACCGCACAGACTTCTTAAACATTGTTACTATATCAGCTGCTCATCAACGGTTGGAATCGAAGCAGGATTCAACATATGCATGGCTTAGTTGAGTTTCCCTCATCACTTACTCCCACATAGATTCCAGTAGATGGTGAGGTTTGATATTTACAGAACAGACATCATTCATATTTCTCACCATAAATACAAGAGGAAAGAAACCCAGACTGCACACTTAGTTAGTAATCAGTTAGTAGTTAAAGTTAGTAATAGATCTGATTGAGGTCATTCTTGGTCACCACAATTGTTCCATCCTTCCTTTTTGATGATGAGATCCCTTCTTTGGAGGATTCAAATGTAGGAGAAGACAAACAAAATGCACTTTTTACACACACTAAAAAACTGTAACAGAGCAAAATACCCACCTGATTAGGAAAACTCAGACCGTGGAAGCCTCATATTAGCTTCAGTTGAATTTAAGAATATGATTTTGCACAGATTGAGGACTCTGGATTTGGACCCTCATTTTATGTTTGAGTTTACCAGTCAATATCAATTGTGTGTGTAAAGCAACAGTGAAAGATTTTCGAAAATTATTTGCTGTATTTTTTCAAAATGATACTGCCGTCATGTCAGCAGCAAGTTAGCTGAGCTTAGCATAAAGACTGGAAACAGTGAAATGTCTAGACTGTTTGCATCCAAAAGTAGGATTACCCACCTACCAGCACCTCTTAAGTTAATTAGCATTTTATTCCGTACAGTGAAACGTGGTGTAAAACGTGTTGTGGGTTCGCATTGTGACACACCAAGCCAAAGGTCGCCCGTTGGACAATGTCGCCCTAGTTTTTGCACCTGAACTGCTGGCACTCGCCAGCCTTTGTCAGCTGTTTTTTTGACAAATTAAGCAAATTGAAACAGATGGAGTCCGTCTGAGTAAAATCAAAATTGACTAAAGTCAAGAGGGCATGAGATCAAAACAAACTAGTTATTATAGGTAAGAGAAATGTTTTCAGCAGAAACAGTTCTTAATTTTTTGTGTTATTGTTGGCAGTAAATATCATTTGTTCTTATAACATCAGTTTTTGTTATTAATGTGCTAACTAGCTTCTTAAATCCATCTTCCAGTTTGAATACATAGACTACCGCTGCCTCCTGCTGAAGATTTCTTCTCACGCAGGCGCAAAACTCATGCACTAGTTTGCCCTTTATCGTTGTCTTTGCATTGGTTTTGGATGCATCTTTTTCACTGAGACACAAGTAATGCAAGGCAGCATAACAGTCAGCCTTTACTGCCACTAGTTCTTTAATTTTGGTTTGGTGTTTCTGGGCCTTTACGTGTTGGACTATTTCTTGGCATCACTCAGTGACTTCCTTGAGTCTTATAGTCACAGGGAGGCTGCTTGGCCAAGAAATTGTCCAGCATATAACGCCCCATAAAACCACCAACTGTCAATTTTACAATCCAAGAGATGAGAAGATTGATATCGCTCTAATGAGAGTGGTTTCTGTCTCTTCACCTCGCTCTCAGTGAGAAAATGAATGTGTATTTGTCAAAATGCTGAACTATTGAACTGTTGAACCAATCATCTGCAAAGTAATTGTCATCTACATCCATTGTGCTTTATTTTGCAATGAACTAACAATCCAATCTGACATCTTATTAAAAAAACATAGTGCACTACATTATTTATGTGCAAACAGTACGTAAACAAGCCAATTCAAGTCAAACAAGCATTTCTTACTCTATAATCTCTTAGGTAAAGTTTCTTAAGTGGCTTTTTCTGTCCAGCAACAGCTGCTCAATGGCTCTCGAGGTCGCCTCACTCACATCATCTGCTTTGACCTCCACTCAGGAGTTTCTAAGTCATCGACTTGTGCTGTTCAGGTTGACTTTGCAACAAACTGTTGCCATTCAGCTTCCACTCAAGATTTCAAGCCCTGCTGCTTCACCTCTGCTGCCAACTCAGTATACCTAAGCATTCTCCTTTCATACGCCTCATCTGCTGCATCCTCCCATCACACTGTGAGCTCCTCAGGATACACAACCTGCTGCGCTGTCTGACCACAACACCAAGTCTGACTTTGAGGTACGATTTTCTCCAGGACTGGCAGCTCTCTCCACAAAATGATTCCTATTTGCCCGGGCACCTACCTGCCCCCAAATTCACTTCCTCTTTCCACTTTCATGACAAAAGTAATATCTTTCTTCCTGTGAGCAAACAAATTATTTTTTACCTATTTCCTTCCTGTCGTTGCTGCTCATGGTTATGATGCCAGGTGTACTGGGACAGACAAAATATATCTAAATCTGACTGCACAAGAACAGGAAAGTCCTCATCTACTAGGCCAGTATCGTTTCACAGGGATTTTGAGGTGAGAGGGTAGCACATCATAGTTTGCTTTTCCTCCATGCTCCAGGATTCCCTGCCTTCATGAACATACCTGCCACTTAAATAGTTTAGGAACTGTTAAGAAGATATAAATTCACAATGTTGGCATATGTGATTTTTGGATGAAAGTCATTAATGTGAATTTGATGTGCAATCATTTTTTCTCTTGAATAGCTGAACAAGTTCTCAACTTTTGGTAGATATGCTTATTCTCTATCAGATATTATTCCTTACTCATAGAACCTGCATCAACGAGATACCTCCTTTGCTTTTTGTTTAAAGCTACCATGACATGCAAACCAACATGGTTGCCAGGCAGCAGCTCCAATGATGACCTCAAAGCAGAGACTTCAAAACTGCAGTGTGATATTTGATTGTCAAGATGTCTGTGCAGCAGTCAATGTAATTTTGCTGTTTGTTTTCAAGGCAGCTCTATCACTGGATTTAGACACACTGCTGTTGAGGACACATTTTTCGCCCTGTCTTCTGTGTTTTGTTTCAACATCAATCACTTTGGGCCGGATGGGTCCCTGCTGAGGTTCAGGATGAGCCCCAAATAATGAAAAAAAAAGAAGAAAGAAAAAGAAGCTGTTGAAGAACTGTAGTGGCAGTATGTTGGCAGACTTTTAGACTGAAATGAGAAACCAAAATTTTTGTATGTGGGTTGAAGTCACTTAATGATCATGGTGGGTGTTATCAGGTGTATTTTGCAGAATTTTGTGTGTGTGTGTGTGTGTGTGTGTGTGTGTGTGTGTGTGTGTGTGTGTGTGTGTGTGTGTGTGTGTGTGTATGTGTGTGGGTGCATGCGCCTCAGGCATGAATCCTACACAGCCTGTAACAGATGAAGACATGGCAAAAACAGATGTTATTGTAACTTCAAAATTGCCCTAAATTTGTGACCCTGTTGGTGTTGTTTGGGGTTTTCACCTGAGTGCTAAGCAATGGTCTTTACAGCTCAGTTCCTCTTTTTATTTTATTAAAGAAAAATCTATCTCTGTTTCAGGAATATTCAACTTGCTTTGATTTAGGGCCACTTTTGCAAAAATGAAAAGAGGCTAGGGGCCAGTCCCAGTAGCCCCAAATGTTTTTAGGAGGACATTTATAGGATATTAGAATGTTTCTCTGCTTTTAGGACAATTCTTGGATTACAGGACATTTCTAGGATTTAATGAGGTTTCTCAGATTTTCAAACATTAGAGGTTTAGCTTGGACCTCTGCCGGGGGATGCGTGGGATTCTTCACTGGCACTTCTTTTGGATAAACAAGCTTGATTTTGATGCTGTTTTATGCACTCTACTTATGTATGCTAAAAGAACCAAACCAATTCCCTATGTGAATCTCTTTATTTTTACTGTGAATTAGAAAATGGTTAGGGGGGCCATCCGGCACCCTTTTGAAAGCCAGATTTGGCCTGGGGGCCGTAAGTTGAGTATCATTAATCAAGATACTTTAGAGCTTTATCGTGGCCTTCAGATCCCACTGCCATGTAATTTTAAGGCTTTGGTTCCAATTCACTATTGTTCATTTTGTGCAAGTAACAGTGACTCACACTTAAAATGAAAGGCCTTTTTGAATTGCTGATGTGATTCGATGCCATCCATCTATCCTGTATGGTGGAACCATCGGGTTGATGGCCTCTGACATATTCAAAGGCTGTGTCACTGTCATTCATCCTCCACTGTGACATGGCTGGAGGAAAGGGGAGGACTACACATCCCTGCACGGGTAACGTAAAGGTAGCTAATGTGACATGGCATGAAGTGATTCATATAGACTACCACCACACTTTTAAATCATCCTACGTGAAAGGAGTCAAAGGACGATTAGCGACCTTGTGTGCACACACGCAAGCTGATCTCTAGAAAGGCAGAAAGCACATCCGTGCTTATAGAGGCAGCTCACATGCTCTAAGGCACTTCATCTCCACAGCACGCTTTACTGTCAAACATGCACTAATACCACACATGCACACAAGGGTCACTCATGGGCATGGTCCAAGAGGGGGCATTATTTGAGAAAATGAAAAGAAAATAGTGAAGCCTAATGGCCGAGCTGTAGTTTAACTTTGATCTTCTCTACGATTGGAACAGGCAGCTGAGTGTTTTAGGAACCTCTAGAAGGCAGATTTCAGTTTGAGGCGTAGGCCCTATTTTCAAATCCTCCGTCAAGACCTTGGCTGTAATACCCCTGGCAGCCAAGTCAGCATTATATAATGCATATGAGAGTCTCTTTTATGAAAACAGAAGTGACTGCTCTTAATGGCTTAAGGGCACTAAGTGACGCAAACAGAGAAAATCAATTACGGAACTCATTACTTGCAAGCAAAGCAACAACAAGACGTAAAATGAAGAATGGACGGCAGTTTGAGCAAAAATCATAAGCCTATTAATACAAGTGTGGAGGCTTTTTACCACAAGACTGTTGACAGCATGATATTAAACTATGACAGGCCTCTGGGTGTTGCTGCTCTCATTTTGCAGAACAAGGCGCAGGACTCATAAGCCTGGCACAAGGCTTATAAATCCATGAATTCTCATGTCATTTGCCTGCTCAGTGCAATTAATAGCCTAAAAAGAGTTTCTGTGCAACAGCAGTCAACCAGTCATGCATTCAATAATGACAGTCATTGGCACCTTTGTGCTAATCTTTACTGAAACTCTCTGTTTCTCTCTGTTTCTCTCGGGCCATAAAAGTTTCGATTGAGAGGCACTTGTGTGAAAAGTTGTGCGGGCTTTGGACTGAATGCAAAAGGCCGCAAGAGGTTCCCCACCAACGGCATATGCGGGAAGAGACAAAACTTAAAGTGCAGGACAAAGAGAGAGGGAGGAGAGCCAGCATCGAGGTGAGGTTGACCCGACTCGCACCGGGGACTGTTCTTCTGGTTGGTGTCAGGTCACAGGAGATTGAAGTGGATGTGGAGCAATTGGGGCTCACTCAGCAACGGGAAATCAGGAACTGCTCTGCACACATTTCTGTGGAGACATGCATCCTGGATCAGGCTGTTGCGCTGGGTGGGCGGACCTTGTTCAGAGCCGACAGTACGCAGGATTTCGATGCAAATTTAAAAAATGCTCTGCAGGAATTGTATGATGCAATCAGCAGCAACGTGCCAAGCAACGGGATGGAATTTTCATAGTAGCTGGTGATTTTATTGAACCCTTCAACTCCAAAGATGTAGCAGGATCCAAGACAAATTGTAATTTCTATTAAGTAAATCTACTTTGTACCTTGTATCTTCACAGTACAGCTCAGCAATGGCTGAAATCCTGAATTTAAGGCTTCAAAACGGCAGGCCACAAACTAGTGGGTGACATAGTGGTAGCTACGTCCATTATTTTATATAGTCCATGGTTGATGTGCTTCATGTCTGGCCTTTACTTAAGCTTTCTCCAAAGTACCTTGTGAAGGATAAATGATATCATTTAATAAGAGCACTTTTTGTTGATACAGTCAAGGTTTTAATGCATGTGGACATGCTTCACACAACCTCATGCCAGCACTCATGATTTTCAAGGCAAAACATCACATGTGGCCGTCTCACTTCACTTCAAAGTCAGACTATCATTCTTCATGGAGAAGCACTCATATATACATATTTGACTTCTCTTTTAAAAGGTCACTTTAAAAAAAATATAAGCTCTCCGGGGTTGGCTAAGTCCCAGCTCTGCTTCTGCAGCCAAGTGCATTAAGCTGTGCGGATGAAGTGCCACAGCCGACCAAGCAGAAAAACAAATTGTGCTTGCCTGGACTGGGCAGGGTGGGGCCGGGCCGGGTTAGCTTTGGACTCTATAGTGCCTTGGGCCGCCTGGGACTCAGCCACCATTAATTACTACTAATGAGTCAAGCATGACTGACCTGATGTTGATGGACTGAACATCCTCTATATGGGACAGTGAGGGTTATGGGATACAGCGCTGTGATGGGACATGTGGGGAATGTGGCTCTACTGGTTAGAGGGGTGTAGCAGCAAAGATGCATTTTGATGGTGAAGATGAATAATCGCTGAGGGAAGAAGAGTATAAACATGATGAACAGAGAAGTACTAGCTTCCTGATTTATCATGCTGGGGGATTAAGTCTTTAAGAAGCATTTCTCAAGGGATTTTTTTTTTTCATTTTAGAACAAACCATAAGAGTGAGTTCAGAAATTTTTGAAGTGCACAGTTTGAATAGCTCCTTATTTGTGGCTTTGAAATACTTCAATATCCGTGCTTTGCTGTTTTAAACCTTTAAGTAAACCCCACCTCAGGAACTGAGCAGAGAGTCGAACACTGAACTTGGCCGTTTCAACAATGACTCTCTTTTTGCATTTATATTCCTGGCGTGAGGTGCGTATGAGTCTCACAACTGTGCAGAGTGAAGCAGGAACAGAGGAAAAGAGGGATTTGTGATGTGTGTGTGTGTGTGTGTGTGTGTGTGTGTGTGTGTGTGTGTGTGTGTGTGTGTGCGCTCTTGTGTTTGCTACATGGTGAGGGCCAAAACATGTATGTAACCAACAGAGTGAGGAAAAGTGGAAAGTGAGGACAATTTGGTAGGGCCTCACTTCTTTTGAGAATTTTTTTTAGTTTTTTGAGGACTGGGTTTTAAGGTTCAGATTTGAATACAGTTTAGGGTAAGGGTTGTTGGAGTTAGGCATTTAGTTGTGATGGGGTGTCCAAATTTTTATGAATGGGGGCAAGATTAGATCATGTGGAAAAATATCTGGGGGCTAGCCACTTCTAGCATCAAATGGGTTATTTTAAAGAAAAATCCTGTGCAAATGAGACAAAAGCAACTGCTTCATCATTCAGTAAAAAAGTATTCAACTTTCCATTCGCTACTGAAAGCGGCCAACTTTACGCCTCTTTGCTGTCTGCTACCTGGCAGGAAATGTCTGCTATTAAGTAACTGTTCCTTTTGCGTGTTTACTGTCTATTTATGAAAATACATCAGTTTCCCTGTATAGTTTTCTACTTGATGCGTGTCTACAAATTGTATGATAGTTCTGCCATTGTAAGGTAAGAGAAAAGATGCAAAGAGATATTGCTTTATTAACCAATACTATGTGGGGGGGCACATATAGTATGGACTTTAGACATGCCTGCATTATGTTGAGGGTCCTCATGAAGATAGATTTACAGGTGTGTGTGTGTCTGTGTGTTTACATATGCACACATCATTGATGTGCACATTTGGGTGCGTGCACTTGTGCAGGGATGTGTGTGAGTGTGCATGCACATTCCAGCTCTATGCCATGTGTATTTGAATGTGGTGTGGCTGCTCCCTGCCAGACAGCCTTCTCCGCCCTCCGTGCTTCTTACAGCAGAGCCAGTGTGCCTGGGGGAAAGGCTGGGAAAACATGTGGGGGAGAGCCCAGGGGAGCAGGAGGGAGACCCAGCCTACCTGCTGCCTGCAGCTGACTGGAGTCGGTTGGTGCCGGGGCAGGCAACTAAAATTCGATACCTTCAATATTTGCTTTGGCTCGCTTTGTGTGTTCCGTTAAATGATGTTCTGTTGGCATGGGCTGTAACATATTTAACCTGCACTAACAATCCAGCTTTGGGAACACATCCTTGTTTAAAAGTGTGTGTGTGTGTATGTGTGTGTGTTGCTTGCATCATGCATATTATTTTGCTAATTTCTGTTTGTGATGCATGAGAGAGCAGCACCATCTCTATCGCATAAGCTTTATGGGTTAGAAGTGGAAGATGAGCTTGCATGACTGATTTCTTAAGTGATATTGCAAATTGCTCTATTACAAATTGGCCAATGTTCAACCTTCAGGACGAGAGCAATTGTTCATTGTCAGGACATAACAAAGAGGACATTGTTTTGTCAGACTTTGTACTTTTTCCGTAATAAGTAATACCGTTTAGGGGACCTGGGCTCCTCCCCTGAGGTGTTAGCATAGTTCAGACTTGAATGATCACATTTTCGATACGAGTGCTCTCACATTATCAAAGTGACAGGGATATTTGCTAACGACAGCCCTGAACAGTGAGGGTCATCCCCCCAAGGAGGTGCAGGGGAGGGGGGAAGCAACAGGGAGCGGCACACAGCCCCAGGCCTCATCACTCTTTGCCAGGCATGGCCCACTTCCAGTCAGTGTCTGTGCTACAGGAAGCCACTTTGCAAAGTCAGAATGATAGATTGCACTAGGTGGGTTAAACAATTACGGAGCAATTTGGAGCTCTATGCCTCATAAATTGCTGGTCTGTCATCCTGAAACATCTTGGGGAAGAATAATGAATCAACATTTAGAAACGGAAGTCGGATAAACCACTCAAGCTATTCTTTGATGTTAATAATAACAATATTAAGGGAAAGAGGGTTGTTTTTTGACTGTCAAAGACTCACTTCTTTTTCCTCTAAATTTATTTATTTATTTTTTCAAAAAGGCTCACAAAACCTGCATGCTTACGCAAATGCACCACTTAGATAAAGTAAAATATACAGATATAAGAAAAATACACATTGAATTCACAAACACACATAATACTGGGACATTGTGTTTTTAATCCTCGTATGAACGGGAGTGAGGTAAGAAGAGCTTAATAGCTCCACAGAGTCTTATCATGCAGGTAACTGATAACTGACTCGTCTGTCCGTTGTGAGTACAACAAATCGGCATTTAGAAAACAAATTAGGAACTAGGGAATAGGGCATGCGCTCGACGTGACTCTGTGGTGACGCACAACACACTGGAGGTCTGGCCTGTTTGCTAGGATGGCAGCAGTTATCAGATTATTTCCGCTAGTTTGCAGACATAAGACTCCTGGGAGGAGCAGGCGGAAAATGGAGATAAATTTTTTGGCTGACAGGTATCCATATTGAATGGACTTTATGCATACAGTGGCTTTTATAGGTGAACGTGTGTGTGTACCATTTTAGAAGCTAATAGAAACGGTCATAGGAAACAATACACAGTTGAATGCAGATGAGAAGCTGGTCCTTTTGGAAGACAGAGAAGTGCTATTTTAATGTGTGAGCGGTTACTGTGCACCACAGAAGCCACTGGAATGAAACCTAATGGACCTAAAGCATGACCACATTTTAAAAGATAAGGCTGATTTTATGCCATATTATTCTTACCATCAGCAAAACCACTGAAAAGCCCAAAGCCAACTACGTAGTAGTCTCTCTGTCAATATTTACTGATTTCCTTATTGTGTTTGTGTCTCTTAAGTCCATTTGGCCATGTGAAGATATGAATCTTCAGAAAAACGGGTCACAAATGATTTGTTTACAGTTTTAAAGGTCTAGTTTGGGGGGATTTATTGGAATTATATTGGATGTTATAACTATGTTTTCTGTTTTTGTACAATTGCCTGAAAATTAGAATCATGTTTTCATTAACTTTGAACAAGCCGTCTATATCTACATAGGGAGCAGGTCCTCGTCAGTGGAGTCCACCATGTTGCACCGGCATGTTTCTACAGTATCCCAGAGCAGACAAACCAAACACTGGCTCTAGATAGGGCCATGCGCATTTTCACATTCTCTCATTGTTGCGCTTTTGTTGTTTAACTTAGGTGACCATAATTAGCAGCTCAGTGATGAGCAGTGTCAAAAAACACTGATCTTTAAATGTGAAAATGCTTATTCATAGTTTTTTTTATCGATTGAAATTGATTGGTACATTTGTATTGAGGGGACAAGACCTCTTTGGATTATCCAGTTCCAATGAATCCTATGAACATCTGTATCCTAAATTAACAGAGAAAAAAGGTGAGCACACATTAGCAGGTGCTGGGCTAACGGCCCCTCTCCAACGAGCCAAACAGCATTAAAAGAAAACTGATTTGTAACCTGAAAGTGCTTTATTCAATGTTTTTATTGGTTTAAATAACTCTGTCCTTTTGTTTTGGAGAGGAGGAGACCTCTGCGGAAAATTCAGATCATGGTAAAACACCTCCTAAACAATAAACACTGAATGAATCTGCAATTCCCACCACTAGATGCCATTAAAATTCCCCTGAATCTGGACCTTTAAAATGTCTCATTAACTTTATAAAACAGCTGGGCGCTGTGGTTTCAAACAGAAATACCTAAACAAGAGTAAATGGTGCACATATTGGGGATTATTTTCGAATGCTCATTTATACACATTTGTTTCTCTGTGAGTGTTTATAGCACCAGGATAGTGTATTTGGGGATGAGTAAAAATAAAACTGCAGTGCTCACATTCATTTTAATGAAGCAACATCTCTGCACAGCAGTTTGGCTCGCTGATGTGTTCTTAATACAGCAATGAAGGTCTTCATCGCAGACGATACTTGTTAGGAGTATTTCATAGTTTGTTTTAGTCCCCTTGTGGGATTCCTTGAAAATAAGAGGAAATGGAATATCACCAGATTTATCCTTTAACTGAGTCATAATGAGAGCAAGACATTTTCACCCTATCCTCCACTGAGCAGACCACACTGTGGATTACAAATCCTGGTGTCATCATTTGTCATCACTCCTTTACTTTGTGTGATGTTCTGCCCAGAATACTCTGAATCATCTGCTCTTCCACTTATTGCAAATGTCTTGTTCACTGCATGTTTGCTCTTTTCCTCATAAGCATGTGCTTTTAAAAGTGACATTTTCCCAAATGACTCTTGGTCTTTAGTCAGGTATCAAATGGAAGAGGAAGAGTGGGAAATGTATTTGGTTTTCTCACAAGAAAAGCCAGTGCAGATTGTAAACAGTTCAAGAATTGTGCAATGCGGATCTTCATTAAAAGAAGCTACTGTAAAAATGTTGGTAAACACGATTAATAGTGCATGAGAGTTGTGGTTTGTTTCTTTTTTTGATACACGCCACACACTTACTGGGAATACCTTCATCTCTCTCTCTCTCTCTCTCACACGCACGCACACACACACACACACACACAGGCAGAGGAACAAACATTCAAACATGCACACGCTGCACACAGGCAGTGACTGTACCTTTCATGCCTCAAGGATTCACCGTCTTATCTACTTTGCACTTTGCGTCATATTTACTGTGCTGAGTTTTCATGTCCGAGAGCATCTTCACTTAAAAGCTCCCAGTGTGTTTACAAGTTGCTCGATGTGATGTCACCCCTTTAAAACGACCCAGAGGAAAATATCCCCTTGCAGCAAATCTCATTTTATGACATTAGTCATATCCTTTAATTACTCCAGTGCCCTCAGTGTAAAATGAGCAGTTACTTCAGAACACTATTGCATTTAGCAGGATTGCTGCGTCTCTATGTCAAAAAAGTTCAGTGGCTTTTCATATTTTTTAATCACAGCAGCTCCATCCATGATTTTACTGTAATGCGACAAACCACACAATCCCACTTTTTTCTCCCCCTCCCCGTATCAGATTATATGAGATAATTGTGAGGAAGAAAATACCATAGCGCTGCTTTTTAAGACTCTCCCAAAGCTCAGAGAGAGGTAGTGCAGGGTGAGCAGAGAGATTACGGCTCAGTGACTTCAGATTTTTCCCTGCTGCTGCTGATTGCCAGTATTGTCTGGAAAGCATCCTGCGGGAGGCGTTCGACTCATGGATATTACACACAGACTTATTACCCTTGACAGAAGAAATGAGATGAAAAGAGAGAAATAATAGCGAAAGAGCTGCTACCTCGGGGTGGAATAACACACAGCCTGCAGGACGGCTGGTTTCCCTCTGATTGGAGAAGATTGCGTAATTTTAGTCGTGCCCTTGTTGTGCGTCGGTCACCCGTCACAAGTCTGTGTGTGTTGGAGTGTATGGTCTATTGTGTGTTGATGACTTGTGTAGTATGTACCCACGTTTGTGTTTTTTGTTTGGCATACTCACATCTATCTTCTTTTTTTAGCTCTTATATGTTGCTATTTCCAAGCTGGCTGCAGTGATTCAGTGGCCACGGTCTCAGCTGACCTTTTATCTCTTTGTTATCTATCTCTCCATTATTATTAGGCAGAACAATCATGATAATTAATATTAAACTGTAAAAAAAAAAAGGCACTTCCAACAAAATTCAAGAAATGGAACCTGCTATGACTTCCAAGTTGAGTGGCAGACCTTTTCATGCAAAAAACTAACATTAACAATAGTGCTCTAACACGCTGTTTAAAGAGGGTTTGTAATATTCAGCTGAAGAATTTGAAATGAAGATTATCCATTTATGAGTGCATTTTTATTCACCGTTTTTATACACATTTGCATTTTGCATGTAAAAAAACCAGTGTGAAAACACCGCAAATTGGAGAAAAAAGATTAAATATTGCGGAAAAAAGAACGTTTTTACTTTGCTACAATGGAAAAGTTAGCGTATCAATAAAAGCAATGTACATAAAGCCTGTGACCTAAAGGTCTATTGTCTATGTTACTGAACTAAAACTACTTCAACGGGCCAAGTGGGTAACAAAACTATGGTGACTGACGTGAAAACACAAAAATGCAAATGGCCCTATCTAAAGCCGGTTTTTGGTTTGTCTATTCTGGGAAACTGTGGAAACAACATGGCGGACTCCATAGAGGAGAAGCCATTCTGTATGTAAATACAGCTCGTATAAATGGCTCATTCCAAGGTAACGAAAGCCGGATTGTTATTTCCAAGTGATTATAAACTAATGGAAACACAGTTATGAATATTATTTTCCATGTGTGCCAATATATCCCACTATATCCTACACACTGGACCTTTAAACATCCAATTAAACTTTTTTTACACTGTAGAAATAAAAAAAATTGCAACAGATAAGAGCATCAGATCTGTATGGACTACTCAGGAGACTGAAATTGTTCCTCAAACGATTACATGAAATGTATCTTGAGGCGACCTTCTACTAATGTTCTCATAATAGTAAAGGATGATAGTACATGTTAATTGACATTTATTTTTGCCAATTATCTGGGCCAAAACACTTGACTTGCACCGTAAAGTCAAATATATAATAAAGTAGGCCTCTAATTTTACATTAATTCATTTTTTGGCCACATGGGGGCAGCTCAACCAGCGCCATTGGACATAGGCCTACAGTATTTTTATCTAGAATATTGTTATGATAAAGTGTTAGGGAGCGACATTAGCATTCATTCAGTCAGGTTTCTGACCACCTGGTGGATTTAAGTCAAATGTTTACTCTCCTTTGCAGTCTGCTTTGATCTCCACCAATATCCGAGGGAAAAATCTCATTCTTTTACTGCTGCTTCTCTTTGTTCACCAGCTAGTCGCTAACTGTCTGTTTGGTGACGGGCAGGAAGCATCCAGTTGATATAGTAATATTGATTAGAGCATCTTTAAGAATCAATTTCACAAATTAAATATATACCGGTTTACAGAGTTGTAATTAAGTGATTGAGAACAGCTCTGTGTTCTGCTGCCAGCAGACGCTGTCGGCTCGAAATTAAAGATAAGATGGACTAAATCAGACTGGGCACATTCGTCCGTTTGCTTCTTGATCTCTTGGTGTCTAATGGACACCTGCATCAAGGAGTGTCAACAAAGAGTCGTGACTTCAATCAAGAAAATCTAATCTAATCAAAGATCATACACACCATTACACATAACAAGTGAAACAGCAACGCGGTGGAGGACAGGGGGGTGACAAAATGATTCACTGGATTGTTTCAGCGTCTTGTGTCAGCAAGTGGAAGCCTCAGTGAAGTGTCCTTGAACAAAGATGTGAGACAATTACTTATCAGCTCCAAGATGCACTGTTATGTGCGTGAGCTTGACCTTTGACCTCTGCTTGGAGGAGGGGTGTCAATAGAAAATGACAACGGCATCACGTTCATTATTTAAAACAAGAGCAGACGAGGTTTGTTGTGCTCATACTGGACTCTTCTTACTGTTGATCTGAGCAAAAAAATGAACCCAAACCTACCGTCTGAATGTATTTCCTTTGGCGCATTACTCATACTTGTGTAAGAACACATCAGGAGGCTTGTGTGTTTCTTTCAGAGCGACATATGATGCAAGCTCGGGAGCTTTTTCAGTCCTTTGTATTAGGGACAGCAAGAGGATCTTCAACAGACTGTACCCTGAATGTGGTTGCCCAGCAAGAGGAAATATTCTGTTTGGATTTAGCTGAACACACTGCTCTCTCTGCAGAGCACATCCAACTAGACATGAAGTGCCTGGGATTAAGACTTTTTAATTACTAATAATTATCTGTGTGTGTCTGCTTTTGTGTGCACGCACCTTGGTGTTATATGCAGCATTGCTCTCCATTAACTTCTACCAGCATTTTTGCGTGTGTGCATGTGTTTGTGGTTCATGCAGTGCTCACATGCCTCTCCCTCTTCCAGTTTTCTAATTTAAACAGACATTTGCATGTGTATTTTCTCACAGGACTCGTAGTTGCAGAGTCCTGCTTTATATGACTGGCACAGAACTAAGCCATTAAAGACTTGTGGCTACCTCAGACCATACTGTGGTCACCTGAGAGCCCAAACCGAGACCGTACCTCTGGAGATTTACAGTCAATCCAGGCAAAACTGCATTCCTTCGAAAAAAGCACAGTTTCATATTATCACCTCTATGACTGCACATACGGTGAGGATTATTCAGAATGAAAAAAGGGGCAGTTTAAAGAAGGAGACGCATTCTAACACATTTTTACACACGTCACTGCTCTGTTTCCCGCTTTCCATCTCGCTATGATCACTCGTTTGGTATACATATGGTAGCCATCTGGCCTGGCAGAACAGAGCCGGAGCCCAGAGTGGGGCAGCACTACTGTGATCCATGTACAGTAACAACATGATTAACCCTTTAGAGCCATAACAGCACACTAAAAACAGTCTTTCTGGCATCTCTTTAACTGTGTTTGCATCCTGCTGTCTGTATTTGTCTTCTTTTCAACTAGTCAAGTCAGCAATAACATCTCACCCATCCAAGTACTGCTTTACTGTACCTGTTTGTTCAGTACATTTGTGATTTGTCAGATCAAAGCACAACTCCACTGTCTTTGTATCTTATCTCTCTGCAAAACTCAAAGCCAGCGCTCCTGCAGAGCAGTGTGTTTAGGGAAGTGCAGTTCTCTGTGTGTCCCTCAAAAATAGATTTAAGTGCAGGGTAGGAGCCACATCGAGGTCAGCGTTCCTGTCCCACTGCTCTAGTCAACCCTGAGACAAGTCAGAGTGGATCTACGCTGCAGTAATCTGCCCTCTGACAGACAGAGCCAGAGTTAAAAATGAGTTAAAAATAAAAATAAAGAAAATATGTAATGTTTGTTTTCTCACATACGCTCCATTTTGGTGCTTTTTATACACTCTGGCACCCTTTTTTACATTTAAAGTACAAAAAAATTCATTGTTGGCCAGTTTCTTTTTATTGTGAATTAGAAAATGGTAAGTGGGCTCACTGGCACATATTTGCGGGGCAGATTTGGCATAAGTTGAGTAATTGGTTACTTAAGTATCATTGACCTTTTGACCTGATGAAGGTCCAAGTGGAATGGACACGTTGTCTTGAAAATAATTGTGTTGCATGTCGTAAGTGTGCAGGCGTTACCTTTCTTCTACTTAAGTATCATTGGCATACAATGTTAGTTTTACGATAAAATGCTTTTATTAAAAAAAAGCATTTTTCACATAGCTTATAACAATGGTTCCAACTGGTGGTGGATTGAGGTCCAAAAGTGGGTTGCTGGTCAGTTCAAAATTGAACAAAAGTGACTTTTGAACATGTGAAGTCTTAAAAATAAATAAATAAATTCCATCGCAGAGCTTTGATTTTGAAATGCTGTTTGTGTTTATTCATTTTATGTCTAAGCCAATGTGCTTACATTTTTGTAAAATAAAATTAAATGTGGTAATTCATATTGTTTGGACCTTGAGCTAATGACTAAAGAGAAATCCAGGTGCCACTTACTGGACCAGTTGGGAACCACTTACTTATAACATGGTTTTAGTTACTAAACAAACAAACAAACAAACAGGCATTAGATTGAGGCAGAGTCATTTTAGATTTTACAGTTAATGTTGTTCCTTTAAATATTTAGCAAATGAACTGCATATAGTTTCTCATTTGCATATCACCGATTAGGAAAGAAGTAAATGAATCAACATAAAGCAAAGAATAAAGACTCTCAGGAGGAAGTTTGTCTTTTTGCATTTGTAGTTGATATATTGGCGATAGAGTTTTATTATTGATAAGGGGCGTTTTTCTTTCTGGCAGTGAATGTTGAATATGAACTGGATCTCTTATGTGCAGCTGCATATCACACAATATGACTAAGTTGCATTCAGTGACATCTTAATGGGAACCCTTGCACTCATTACTTCTTCTCCAGCGACAGTGCCGTGCTCGCAGCATCATTCTGCCTCCTCAGCTACGCTGAATTGCTGCCATATGGCAAACAGGACTGGTTCACTTAAAGAGTGGCAGGTGTCTTATATAATCCCTTGCTACTGTGCATCCTTAAATAATAACCAACTCTTATATCATTATGATGACCATAAAATGAGGTCAAATATCTTGTCTCGTGTAGTTAAACTTTAGTTTGAAACCAGAGAACATCACTTTTCGAGGGGGATTTCTGGTGCAGTGACAATCACGAGGAAGATAGTGACAATCATCACGCAAGCACACTCGCAGTGAGAGCAGCTACAGTCGGCAGCATATAAGAGCTCCATCAGTTCCTCCCTGAGGGTAGACAGTGCCTTGCATTAGGACACAGAGAGCCAGTGAGTCACCTTGCCTCAGTCTATCCTGAAAGCATTCAGCACTTCACTGTCAGCTGGTCCTGTAATTCCCCTGAACCAAGGTTAAGGAGCTGGATAGTTAAAGCTCAAGTGTAACAGTAAGGTGTTTTTATTCTTGTTTTTCAGAGCAAGAATTCAGTCCTAAGTGGACTCATGCAGCCCTACAATACATGCTGGTATCTATATGATTGCAATTGTGGCTGGAGCTTCCTCCAACAGAAAATCAAGTCCAGAAAAATAAAAAGAATGAAATGACTTTGATGACAGGGTCAGGGTTAAAGTGAAAGAGGCTGTTTCGACCCTCCTGAAAATGATGGTGTCTG
Source organism: Plectropomus leopardus (assembly GCF_008729295.1). Lineage (NCBI taxonomy): Eukaryota > Metazoa > Chordata > Actinopteri > Perciformes > Serranidae > Plectropomus > Plectropomus leopardus. The sequence continues at coordinate 21,685,338 of NC_056473.1, read as the reverse complement.
CAGTGCAGTGTTCAGCTGGATCACACCTGGGGGGCCTTTAGTTGAACATCAAAAGAGGTGGGTCATGAATCCTGTGGTCACGCTCGGAGTGTGCTATTTACTCTGGTATATAATTGTTTGAGAAGAAAGTATGAGTAAGGAAGGTGCCACAGTAGCCCTCCTGCTGCTTTAAATGGTTTAAGATGGATTTCCTGCAGTTTGCACAAGTGAGCGCCAAAGAGGGCACATTCAGAGCAGTTAAAGCGGTAAAGGAGGTGTTTTAGAGTAATCCCTGTAGATATATTTCCACAAAAACAGCGAGAAAGTTCCCTTTTCTTCATAGTTGATCTTGTCGGCTTGTCTGGAGTGTTTGCTGAAAACTGTAGCTGTTTAGGACGCTGGTGCAGCAGATGGTGATGTCTCCTGCTTTATGTTCCAGGGTTGTGCAGGTTGTCAGGAGCTCTCTGACCTGAACAAAGATGTAGATGAGATGGTGCCACGGCTGCTGCTGCTCTGTGAGCATCTGCTCTGTAGATTTAAAATTAAAATAACTGTGACTTATTATCAAGAAATCTGTTTCCAGATGTTGTTTTTTTTTCTACACAGTTTTTATTACTTGTATAATGCATGGCGAATAACAAAAGTAGAGTATAATCAGACGCATGCCTTTAAAATCAGCACATCTGAGGAACTGTGGATTTAAAAGCCACATTTTCTCGATTGTTAGGGACTCTATGGACATTATTGGGAGGGGGGCTAAGAATTTTAAAAGCAAGGCCAACCCCAGCTTTGTTGCTCTTCTTTTTAAACCTTTCCCTGGTTAAAATATCTCAAAGTAAAATAACAGTATTGAATTGGTGTAATTACATATACTTCGTTTTGAACGTCCACCAATTTTTACACATTTACAAAGTATTGGTGAGTACAACTGCATCTGTCAGGGGTCTCCAAAGGGGGGGCAGATTAAGTAATGTGAAAAAACGTAGGCACAGCTGCCTCTTGCATTATATGGGTTACTAAAATAAAAATCACATACAAATTAGACAAACGCAACTGTTTCATCTTCTATTGAAAAAGTATTCAGCCGGCCCCAGCTCCTGAAAGCTACAGCCCTCATTGTCAGTGCTGTTCTTCCTTAATTTGTTTGCCTGTTTATCATATCTTTATGAAAACACAGTAGTTCTGCCTGCATAGTTCATACTTGGTGCATGTCTATAAACTATGATAATCCTGCCATCAGCAGATAAAACTGAGAAAAGTCTTGCTTAATTAACCAACATTGTCAGGCAGGCCACACATAGTATAATTTTAAAGACAAGTTGCTGGGGGTTTAAAATCTGTCCAAAAGCCACAATCGGACTTTGGACATGCCCGGCATGAAAAAAGCAACTAATTGCATAAGACACCTTAATCTCCTACAGAACTGTTGACAGTGGAGTTGTAATGTTGTTTATCTAGGCAGCAGGTTTTGACAAGGAAGAAAAATGTATAAAATAAAAAGATAATGTCTCTGGTTCTGCTGCAGTGGTTTTGATAATTGTTTTATACTGTCCATTGCGAGTCCACTAATGTTTTAGAAGTGCAGTGCTAAACTGGCACAGCACATGTTTTGCATGCTCATGGAATAATAATTTCACATAGCTGCTAGATCACAAAATAGAGGCAGAATTATCTATTGTTAAAACTATAGCAAACGTAACAAAATGATCCAACCTGTTCAGGGACATTTTTTGACCTAGAACCCTTTAATGGCACATTTTGTGTGTGTGTGTGTGTGTGTGTGTGTGTGTGTGTGTGTGTGTGTGTGCGTGCGTGTGCGTGTGTGTGTGTGCGTGTGTGTGTGCGTGTGTGTGTGTGTGTGTGTGTGTGTGCGTGTGTGTGTGTGTGTCTTCCTTTTTTTTTTATCATTCCCTCTCTGAGTTATGATGTTTTTGCAGGTTCGTGCATGTAGTGCAGTCAAGACCTTTTTTTTGTTTGAGTTATGATCCGGATAGTTGATCTGTCAATTTGGTCAGAGCTGATCATAACGATGAACGAGAGGAGTAGCTGCTGCTAAAGATTATTTTGGCCGTTTCTTGCCTTTATTGTAGTGCAGTCAGAGAGTGACAGGAATGGGGGAGAGAGAACAGGGATGACACGCAGCAAGCGGCCCCAAGCCAGAATCGAACCCGGGCCGCTGCTTAGGACTCGCACTCTACTCACTGAGCTAGAGGCCGCCCCATAAAACTTTTAAACACAGTGCAATCAACAATTGAGTTTCACTTTTTGTGGGCCTGGCTCCAAAAATATAAAATCAATATGTGGCAGCAGATGTTCTAATCACAGCAGGCCACCACAAATACATGTAGGGAAACCCTGACCTTTGCCTACCCAAAAAAAAAAGAAAGTGAACTTTTCTGAATCACTCCTTACATGTTTTAACGCCTGTCTCAATGGGGAAAAGTAAAATGAATCACCCTGAATGCAACTTTCTCCTCCTGCAAGATGAATGAAAAATGTCACCTTCACCGCAGGCAGCATGTGCATTAAATTAGCAGCGTATTATGAGAAAAGAGCCATTAAGGCCAAAGCTACTTTTTTCTCACAGTGATTAAAGGTCTAAGTAGAGAGTTGCTGTTTTCAGCCATTTCATAAGTTGACACCCTGCAAATGATAAGAAGGGTGCAGCACGACACTGCAGAGGAATAAGAAACTGTCAGCAAAGCGAATTGGAGAGCAGTCTGCCTCGTCACCCTCAGAGCAAAGAGGGCTAACTAACACACAGAGGTGTGACTAATGAAAATGCATTTGGAATATCACACATTATTTCCTTTGGGAGAAGTCTCTGACAGGTGCAACTAGGAGGCATAATAACTACGATGTATGGCCTTCCTTGTTTTTTCTCCTTCTGCACGCACATAGTACACATTAATATGACAAATATATTAAGGAAATTAATGATATCATAATATTGAAGAGTGGAAGCAGACTGTTTACATTCCCTTTTTGTCCTGTAAAGAAAAATCCTGAGTGAGTTAACCCAATTTCTTGCATACGAGTAAAATTGTTACTTTTAAGACTGTGGTCTTGTGCTCTATCATGACATTAATGTAATGCCCTTATCTCTGTCTGTCTCTCTCTCAGGTGTGCTCAGCCTACCTGAGGGTCTGACTCTTCACAGGGACCAGCAGCGAGCAGGGAAGAGCGGAGAGGGAAATGCCTACAGTCAATCTGAGCTACGATCCATTGAACAGTGTTTACTGGCTACACGAGTGGGCAGCATCTCTGAACTCAGTGAGTGTTGTGTGTGTGTCTGTGTCTATGTGTGACAGAAAAAGTCTGGGTGGAGAAATGAACAGATGTTGCCTCCTTCTACAATTTGTCCTGAGAGTCAATGCTTCCAATTAATAGCCCACCTGCTCCAGTGGAGCTGCTCACTGGTCAGTTGGTCAGTGTCACGTCATGGTCAGACAATGCTTCCAAGTTTTTAGGGAGACCCTTTGCTGTTTCACCATGACAATGCTCCTGTGCACAGACAGAAGTCCATAGAAAAATGTTTTCCCAAATTTGGTGTGGAGGCAGACCTCTGAAGCGGGGTTGGGGGTAACTTTTGTTGTCTGATATTACATTTTTATGAATGAAAGCTTGAAATGTATCTGTGTTTATCTTTCAAAACTTGAACTTTAAATAAGCTAATTTATTCTGGTCACCGTCAGTCACTCCCACTGACTGCTGCAATGCAATTTGATATTAACCTTATCACTTGCATTGCTTATCAATGACATCACAACTTGTGGGGGTCGTGAATTTGTTAACTGCACCATCATTGCAATTAACACGCATGCATACATGCTTTTAATGTCTCTGCACTTGTCTCAATTGTGTGGGTGTGGACATTTCCCAGTGTGTATTTGTCTGTGTGCTGACTCATGATAATAATGAATATGGTGTTGATTTAACTCTCAGCAGGATGTGTTTTGGTTGTGGACTGGATGTTTGTTTTTCACTAAGGCTGTGGGTGGCTTAATATTTAAAAAGTGCTTCGTAAGACTACTTAAAGCTCATATGTAGGATTGGGTATCGTTTTGGGTTTTTTCAGATATTGGTGCTTAAATGATACTTTTAAAACTAGTGCCTAAGCAGTGCCTGAGTCAAGAGGCTATTTAAATAAAAGTGGTTTATGACATTCAAGGTCAGCTTTTTTTATTGCAAAGGCAAATTTAAACTCACAATTGTTCTAGTACACTTAGCAGTTCAAAGAATAATTAAATATATAAATATGGATAAAGCATTATTAACAAATACACCTTGTACATAAAAACCAAAGCTAACTGCAATAACTTAACACTAAATAACAGTTACAGGACTTCTAACAGCAAAATAAATATTGATTTGCCTCACTAACTCAGGAGAGACTCAGCAGACAAACATTTCTATATAATCTGTTTATCAGTGGCTGAGACTGTCACTAGAATAAGAACAGCTGGTCCACCTTATAAGTCCACCTTAAGGGAGACTGGGAGATTAACTTGCTAACTTTGGTTCTCACCCCCTTCACTGTTCACACGCTGCACTGTGAGTTAACTTAATACTGTCTGCTCCGCTCGCTGCAGTCTCACTATCACCAGCACACACATGCTCCACTTGCTCTGTCTTTATGACGAGCACTCACTCTCTGTCTTGCTACACACAAAATCTGGTATCAAAATGAGACACCAAAATATGCAATATGATTTGGTCTGGTCAGTACAGGTCCTATAGGTACCAGTGCCATGTTGTAACCAGGTATCAGTACCCAGCCCTACTCATATGACAGTAATATTGGCCTTTGACATGCCTGTACAGAAAACTCATTCAGCACCTTTGGGATGAATTGGAGTGCGGACTGGTAGCCAGGCCTTATCGCCCAACACCAGTACCCAAATTCATTAACAGGCTTTTTTAACAGTAGACACGAGTAGGAAAAGCACAGGTGTTACTAATAATATTAACAATGGTTCTGTTATATTTAAGTGTCATGACAGTGTGACAGTGAGCCAGCATGCACAATAGCAAGACCCTGAAACTGAAACAGCAAATTGGAATTCAGCCATCATTAATTATTAACACCTGCGCTTTTCCTACTGTGACAAGTCAAAATATCTTCTATGGGAAAAGGTCCCATTTATGTTCTCTTGTGGCTGAATAGGAACAAAGCCCCACAGCCAAGGTCCACAGACTTGTGGAAAGCCTCCCCAGAAGAGACAAGGCTGTTTCAGCAGCATTTTAATGCACAGGGTTTGGAAATGAGATGTTTCAAGGTCTCATATGGGCATTATGTTTGGGTGTCCACATACTTTTGCTTCCTATCTTATGTTTATAGTAGGGTATTGTTTGAAAGATGATGATACCAATACCAGTACCCTTAAAGTGATTCGACCACTTAATTGGATGTGCAGACCACGTGATAACAGCAACAGAAAGAAAATACAAAAAAACTCGAATGTTGGTGTCATTTTGCTGGAGAAGTTTCAATACTACATAGTGCTGGGTTATTTCAGTCGATTGAGTAATGATACCCAACCCTATGTGACTGGGATGCCTTCGAATAACAGCATATGAGTTCAAGGAATCTACCATTAAAAAAACTGTGTATTAGTGTGTGATCAATGAGGCTGAAAGTTAGTAGTTGCAGTAGTTGTGTGTTTTAGCTATAATCTCCAACACCTGTTATTGTGGGCTGATACTCAATAGTTTTAAATTTGACCCTGCCAAGAAAACTCCAAAATAATAAATGTTCAACACTTGGTGTTTCCCCCAAAGTTTTGTTCTTGGACTAAAAATCCTTTGAAGCAGTATTGAACCATCTGATACAAAATCTGAAATTAATTTTGGTATTTTAGGAGCTCTCAGTCAGCGTTACCCATTACACTTATTCAGTGCTAGAAAGTGCTATAAAACTATGATTAGCCATACATCTGTCTACCATTTTCAAACTTGAAATATTTTAACAACTATTGGATGGATTGGTTCAGAGGATGAATTGATATGACTTTGGTGACCCCAAAGTTTTCTGTTAGCACCATCAGCTAGTCAAAAGTTTAACTTTTTCTGTCAAATACCCTAAACTAATGGATAGGCAAATTTTGGAAAGACATTTACAGTTCCCAGATAATGATGCCTACTTCTTTGGCAACCCTTCTCTAGTGTTACCATGAGGTTTAAATTTGTGCTTTTTTGGTTAAATGCCTTAACAGCTCCAAAATTATATCAACCCGGAATTAAATATTAAAACATGCTGTAACCACTGTAGGTCTTCGTCAGGCCTTTTAAAAACAGACAGCGTATGGTACCTGTACTCACCTGTATGGTAGCATGACAAATGAAAAAAATCAAAAATAATGAAAATGCAAAATAACATGAAATGAGATCACACACAAAAAATATATATATACATCATAGGAGATATGTCTATGTCCATATTGACATTTTAAACATAAGCTCTGAGGAAAAAAAGGCCAGCCTTTAAAAACAAAGAGATTAACTACTGAAAACACGTGAAGCCAATATCCGCATTGAGACCAGGATACTCTATTGCATCCAAATGATCCTATTTGAGGGATTTTTATGATTTTGGTGCAGATAGTCGTGGTACCCACAGGATTAGTCAGCCCAGTAACCTTTGCTTTAGGGCCACCAACAGGCCAGAGTTTTTTCTTATCAAGCAAAACATCTCAATATCTACCAGCTGGAATAGGAAAGCATTTTGTACAATTATTTTTGGCTCCCATAGGATGAACTCTGATAACTAACTGGGTGGATTGCCATGAAACTTGGACCTCCTCACAGAGCTGCAGACTCTTTGTTTTAATAGGCCTTTGATGAATTTGTGAATGAATTCCAAAACATTTTTGAAGTTTTTATAGAAGGTGTGCGACTCTTGTCTGCTATAAGCCCCCCTCACATTTGCTTTGGATGGCATTATTGGCTGATTTGATAATGCAATGTTTAACAAGACAAAACTACTGTTCCGCTCCATCAGTAAATCACTGTATCATAATCTTGCTGCGCATGCATATATGCGTATTTAAATGAATGTGAATCAGTACACTGTCAATGAGAGCAACTCTAATGAACCAGCGCTATTTATTAGGCTTATAAGTTTGACACCCCCCCAAAAGTTAATTGAATGTCTATCTACTCACAATGTACTCATTATTCAAAGAATAATGGGCATATAAATGCTTTCTGAATACATTTATACAGTACAAAGTCATTTACATCAGCTTTAGGAGTCTGTTTTACACTGTATAATGATAACAGCTTTCTGCATCATTTGAGAAATTAAATACTGATTATGTTTTACCCATTCATTAAAAAAAGTTAGAATACACAACAGTTCAATAAAGCAGAGGTTAGCACAAGGACTGCATGAAGTTTCCACCTTGTCCTCTGTTTTGGCTGAAATTTTCTGACAAACTTTCATAAGGCCTCAACAAATCTGAAGTGGCAAGCTGTGCTGCAAACCACTGAGAACTTCATGTTTACTCTTCTGATATAATCAGACATAATCACAGAATCAAGATGCTCATCGGAAGTGATGAGCAGTTTTGTTTTTTAGTTTCATGCAACTCTGCAGCTCATTCCAGAAAACAGTGCTGCAGTGTCTTAGGCAGAATAATAACAAATTCAGTCCCATAAGCACAAATTATCTCCTGATGTGCATGACAATATTTCAGAAGACAAAAAATCATCAAGGCAAACAATTGGGAAAGGGTCGTCGAGTCTGTTTCTGTTGTCATGACAAGGCTGAAAAAATATTATCTGTGTATCCAGTGTAAACATTTATCATCAGAATAAACAGTAAGCCAATTCTCCTCACTGTATGTTTTCTCAGCAGCGAGGTGGGCAGGGTGGGGTGCAGCTCTCTGCCAGTCCTCTGTCCATGTTGTATTGATGAGGTCAAGCAAGGACTCATTCTGTTGTGTTGACACTGCAAACACACTCTGAGACAACAGAGCGACCGATGGATAATAGCAGAGCTTAGTCCAGTGGTAATGTTATCAGCTCTAGAGAGGAATTCTTTAAATAACTATAGGATTTGCAAACAGACACACAGCTCAGGCTGAGAAAAAAATGAATAATTGAGAAAAGCAGAAGAGTCGGCAACGATTGCACCATCAGCCTGTCACAGCGTATCTAAAAGACAGCAAGATAGGAGACAGAAAAAGAATAAAAGATGGACAGGTTAGTGAGAAACACAGATAAGAATTTGATTTTGTAAAATATATTTCATGGAATAAAATAACGCTTGCCAGGCCAGTGCAGTAAGATTTGCATCCGGTGCAGGGACGGTCTTCTGGGCTGGCATTTAGACTCACTTTTAGAGGTTTGCCACTGATTTACCTCTTTGTATTTTCTCATTTTTTCTTCTGCCAAAATGCCAAATTAGCATATATGAAATTACAGTCCTGCAAATACTGCAATCATTAGGACTCTAGGCGTGTCATTGTCACTCAGTCACACCGAAAAAATCTTGCCTCAAATATGTTCCATACAGGTCTGTTTGTGTAACTCAGCACGTATTGAATGCCACTGAATCTATTCTTAGAGGCGCGGTGGGAGGAGTATACAAAATACATATAGGCTTTCTCCATAAATATGTAAATCTATACAGCTGAAAGATATCACCACCACAAAGCGATACAAGGTCAAATGGTTGTGACCTCTCTGTGCAGGCTGATGCTTCCATCGGCCTTAAACCACACAACCACAGACAGCATCATGCGCTGAACCTCCCTCTCTTCCTGTAGAAGAATAGTTCAACATTTTGAGGTCTTTTTTTCTCTCATCTCTGTATGCTAAGTATAAGCATGGAGATTGTTAGTTTAGCTTAGTATAAAGACTGGTGACAGGAGGGAACAGCTAGCCTAGTCTGTTCAAAACTGACAAAGTTGTGCTTCATTTTTAATGCACAGACATGAGAGTGGTATCAGTCTTCTCAGGTCACGTCGTGGCAAAAAAGCAGATAAATGCATTTCACAGCATTTTCTATTACAGGTCTAATCTGTATATTTCAATCATAGACTGTGTAAATAATGGAATTAGTTACCCTGATGTCACCCATTGGTTTATTTTGAAGCCTCAAATTCTGCATTTTGGACATCGCCATTTTGTTTTTTTGAAGCAGAAGTGACCATATTTGGACAGGAGGTTGGAGCTGTGGAGGAGTGAGGGGTGGATCTGACTGCAAGCCAAGGACACTATCAGCAGACAGTCACTCATAATGGCCCTACCCTTAAATATATGTAACTTTGGGCCTTTATTAAATGTAAATAGGTGAGTTATATATAAAAAAGAATCTTAAAATAGCTTAGAGACCAAAACCATTTCTAGTACCAGTCTGTAAAACATTAATTTCTGTTGTGAAGTTGGGAAATTTAATATGGGGGTCTGTGGCAATCTACTCTGTTTTAGAACCAGCCTCAAGTGGCCATTTGATCAAATATGGTTTTTGGCACTTTCACACTGGCTTCATTTTGTCATCCTTGGAGGTTGCCACTTGATATCAATCAGGAGAGACTTATTCTGACTGAAAGAATATTTATCTACAACAGATAAAGTATGAGAAATGTGAGTAGCCTCTGGCGAATAGACACCACAATTATGGTGGTAAAGCTATTATAGAATAGGGAACCCTTGAAACGAGTCTAGATTCTGCTGGTGCTGATTAGATGAAGAGGGCTTGACTTGGACTTTAGATAAGAGGACTGGAGATCAACGATGCTGCTTAAAATGACAACAGTAGCAGAATAAACAGAACAGCAGAACAAAATGTAAAATATGTAATAAATACCAATAAAAACAGTAAACTACGAAACCAAACCTTAAATAAAAACAATCTTAAAACCGTGAATAAATAAATCATAAATACAGGCTCCAAAAGGAGAGAAAACTGGGAATGAATGCTGCATAAAGAAAGTCTTCCAAACTGAATTTATGCTGAGCTTCATCAGAAGGAAAAAAATCGACTTGATTTTTTTCTTCCATCAAACAGTAAGGAGGTCAGATTCAGTAATTCCTAAATGTTTCAGGGTTGTTAAATCTCAAATCCCCCCTGATTTTAAGATCCATAGCCTTTCGGAGGACGCTATAAAACTCTGTAAAAACGCCATAAAAACTTTTGCTGCAAGGTATTAAATTTGGAAACCATCCACTGTGAATCTGGCAGCCTAACCAACCAGCAAACTGTGGGACTTGTTTAGATGATGCCAACAATATTTCTCTGTATAGAAAACAAACTCAATCCAATCACCTATTTTGTGTGGTTTCATTTAGAGCTTCCCTCAACCGAGCAGAAACCCACTGAGCCAGATCACAAGTCCTGGTGTTATTCTGTAAAACTCTGAAAATTGCATTTCACATGTGTATGATTGGTTAAAGAGCTTTAACTTCACTGTTGGACACTTGCAGCTGGAGTTGAGACTTCTTTGTCATATTCATTATGGCCTTTTATCTTGTTCCCAATTTTTATTGCCTGTAAATATATTTGCCGGATTTTATTTTTAATTCATTTTTAGCCTTACATTTCACTGTGGGAACTTTATCATAAAATATTAGTTGTTAATGCTGATTTAAAATAAATAATATTTGGACACAGGGCACATAACACATTGTACTAATGCAAGGCTTTTGGAGCTTGTCAGAAATTGTGGTCTGTCACTCTCTTTTTGTCTCATCTAATGTTTTTCATCTTTTGCATTATTCTCAATATGATGGAATCAGGACTGTTTTCCTGTAATGTTTCAGCTGAGCGCCAACTGCTGCTAATGGCCGTCAGTACTCTCAGTAATGCCTTTCAGAGATCATTTTGTTGTGTGGCAGCAGTCAGAGCTCCTTACTTTGAATACCTTCGATGGTATCTAATGAAACAAAAACATTTTTTTTTAGGAAATGTAACATTTTAATGCTTTTGATCCTTCATGTTAAAATGTCTATGGCTCTGTGATATTGATAATGGGTTAAAATTAGTAAATATGTTACTTAACTGTGTGACGACCTTACATATATTGTGTAACGTTACTTTAAAACATTGAATTTTGGTTTCACATAGGACATAATTGTGGGTTTTGGTGATGGGTTTACACTAGAGTTAGTTGAGTATTTAATGGCCTGGGAATGAGAATGGGCTCCTAGCGTGCCTCTATGAAAAATGTTTAATGTTTAACAGCAGCAAATCTATATAAAAACAAACTTTCACACAACTCGTGCAGTATAATCCAAGTCTCATTTATCCTGTCATATGCTCAGTATTTCCCAACCACATGCATTTTCACTAAAAAAAAACAAAAAAAAACATTGCAGTCTGGCTTTAAAGAGAGCATAACACTCACTTCATTTGCAGTTTAGTTTCATAAAGTAAGGTTTTCTGTAAAAATGCTTGTACACTTCTACATGACTACATCTGTTTTATGAGAGTCTGTAAACTGATGTTTTGATGTTGTCAACGTGGTCCCCACTCAATCCATAATTCGTTTGCTTTTTTTTTCATAGAGGAATGCGAGAAAACAAAGTTTACAAATTCAAGGTAATATGCTATGACTTACGGATTCACAAATTTTCATTTCGTGGTTGAAGTATTCCTTTAAATCTAAACCAAGCTTACCCAAGTCTCACATGACAAGAGTAAAAATCTGATATCAGTGAAGGATAATACATCAGTGTCGAGAAAGGAGAATAAGGCGTACCCTTGTGGAGTGTAACAAGGATGTAGATCACATCTCCCATCCTCACTCAGCTGAGAAGATACCATATACCTCCTCTAATAAAGACTCCAGAGACTTTGTGAGCGGTGTTGTGAAAACTAACCTGTCCTGATTTCTTCACGGACGCCGTGTGCCTGTTCCTATCACAGATTATAATGTATGACTCCTCAGTCCTTATAACATCAATTCATTCTGAGAGTTTAAGTAGGTAATAATGAGAAAAGACCCTTTCAGTGATAGTTTAACTCAAAGCACCACATTTAACATCAACAGTGTTCCACATTCAAAGAGAGTTAAGTTGATTTTGTTAAGCTGTTGTTTCTTTCTTTTTATTTTTCTTTCTTGTCTGCAAGTCTTTCCTCATAAACCGCACCAGCTTCAGATGGATCAGCTCCATAAAGATAGCGCTTGTGCCCTCCTTGTTATCTGATATGCGTGGTAGTTGGTGGCTAAAAGCTCTGGCTGCTCTCAGATGGACAAAACTGACAGCGGGAAGAATAGCTTAGCATCTTGTTGAGTCAGGATGGCCACAGGCGACCATTAAATGTAATCACGGCTGCATAGCAGCAAATAATTGAAACACAGAAATGGTGATGATGGCAGCAGCTGCGTGGTGCAGCCAGCATCCATTCATCAATACCCAAAGGGAAGCTGGTTACTGCGTATTTATATACCCATGAAGGGCTTGAATGTAATTGCTCCGTTGGAAATGAGAGTTAATTTCTACATTTCCAAAGAGTATACTTTCTCTCTCACTATAAAACATTAAACAGCCTTCACAGTCTCTGAAGTAATGAGCAGTTTGGTTGTTATGTGGGTGCTGCAGTGTCGGTTATTGACCTCAAAGGTGCCAACTCTCATGAAATCCTTCGTAAATCAAAGCAGTACCATTATACACAGGAGACTGGCATGTTTGTGTGATTTTGCTCCTCTAAGGGGATTTTAAAGCTTTGGAAACACACACACACACACACACACACACACACACACACACACACAAACAAACACACGTTTAAAGGTAATCACTGAGACACCTGAGGAGCAGGATCTGCTGTGTGTCTCCTCAACCTCTCCTCCTCTTGTTAGCACAAAGAATTAATTACCCAGGAGGAGCTATTGATTAAGGGTTTAAATCTTATAATAGCCATTGACGTTCTAGCTTATTAAAGGTTAAAGGGATAGTTTGAATTTTTTTTGAAGTGGGGTTGTATGGGACACCTATCTAGAGCATGCGTATTCCATACAGTAGATGTCAGTGTGCACGCCCCCAGTTTGAAGAGGCAGGCTGGAGTCCAACACCAAAGCTAACCAATCTACTGCTGTGGACCGAGACAGCAGTAGATTGCATTTTAGCCACATTAAAAAAATCTAGCCAAAGGAATTTAAGCTTTTTCTGGGTATGTTCAATGGTTTCTTCAAAGTCACTAGACTCCATTGACAAAAACACTCATTTTAGCTGTCTGAACAGGGTAGCTGTTCTTCTACTGCTGCTTTGATCAGTTAGTTGTGTTATTGTCTAACTTTGGTGAATCCAAACTAATCCTTTACACGTCAAAGTCAAACAATAACACAAACTGGCTGGTCAAGCTGGTGGTAGACCAGTAGCTCCTGTGTTTAGCGATATGAAATCACTTTCACAAGATTGTGGCTTTGAAGAGAGTGATATAACAGCTTCATTTTCCTGTCGGAAACTGCTCTCTGACATGAAGGCAAAGCAGTAAAAATGCTTTTAATATAGTGTACACTTAAATTGTTGCACTTTTTTTTTTAGTTTGGAGTCTTTTTAGTTGGCTAAAATACATTTTGTTGCTGACCTATCCACCACAGTAGTTTGCTCTTCATCTTTTTTGCATTTCAGCCTGCTTCTCCAAAATGGGGCCATCCTGACTGACAGCTACTGCTTGTAATATACTGTCAATGGATAAGTGCCGCATACTACCACACTTCAACTAATCTGAACTTTACCTTTAAACTGCTGTATTTTTGTCCATCCGGTCTTTTTTTGGGTGAAAACAATAACCGTAACGGCTCTGTGCTGATGCATGATCACTGAAAACAACGAGTTAATCCTTTTTCAGCAGTTATTTCTGCGCACACCTGCTGAAGGAGCGGTGGTAATCTTGCTTTATGCATTAAGCTGCTGCTACTTCGCTTCTGTTGCACTCTCTCTGTATTTGAAATAATCTCCCTTCTCAGCCCTGCCAGCCTCCTCTGCTGGCATGGGGAAATGTCACAGGCCAGCATAAATAAGACATTAGAAGTGGCTGTTGCTGACCACCTCAGCTCCCCTTACCAAGCTTAGGAGGGCACTGTTACAAGCTTATCTGTATTCCCGTCGGTACAATCAAGGGAAAGACGCAGGAGGAGTAACAGATAGTGACAGAGAGCGTTAATTTAAAGTTTGCACTAAAGGTAATCATTGCTGTCATGTTATTTCCTGCCTATTGCATCAGTAGATGTTGTCCAGCACACATTTCTCTGCAGCTCCACTGTTCCCAAAGGACAGTTGAGAGATTGACTGTTTTATTGCATGAATGCTCTTCCGTCATTCAGGCATCCTTTTCACACTCGCCTCTCACATTGTCAAGGCTAAATGGAATCTTGGCAGGCGCCAAATAGCGCAATTTTGATGCTAAACAAACCCTTTTGTCCTCGGAAATGAGTGTTTGTTCCCGCTCTGTATTGTATAGAGACACATACAGTATAGTTTATTTAGACTCTGGGAAGCAAGTGACATCATGCTGTATTACTTTTTTGCCTTGAATAGTGTCAAATTGACCTGGACAATACAGTATTGAGTGGGTTTTTTTATTAGATCGACCCTGCTTCAGAATTTCATTACATTTTCTCAGTGCAGTGGGTCTAGACAGGAAGGAGAGGCGACAGAAATCTGACAGCAGTCATTGAAATGGGATTTGAGTTTGTGCTGTAATAATACATGGTGGACACACTCTGCCACTCAATAACTAAGGTGCTGAGGTCATAATGTTGTCTTGAAGTGGACAGGGGTCTTGACTATCCATCTGGCTTTGAGAGAAACTTCACATTCAACTCTTATTTTTTGCTGCTCTAAAAGGCAGTCTGTTTTGTCCCTTAAGTATAAAAAAGGGGCTGAACATGCTTTTCCAAGAACTGTTTACTTTCTTTTAAACCTGCCTAGAGAATATTCAAATTTTTATTAGCAGAGTCCTCTCAAGCTTTGATTTTTCAAGCCCAACTGGATGACCTTAAAGTACTGACAAATTATGCAGAGGAAATAGCTTGGAGTAGCTAATGTTTATCCATAAATATTCATTCTCCACACAGTGCAATCCTGAGCGCACTTATTCTCCAGCTCTCCCCCAGTGAGCTGCACAGAAAGGACTGGGATGAACCCTGTCTTTTTTCTGACTGGGGTGCGAGGAAACTCTCGATTTCCCCTGACAGAGTGAGCTCTAAGGCGGCTGCAGGGAATGAAGATGATTCCCCGACGTCTTTTTAAAGGCCGCGTGCTTAAAATATTTCTTTCTTTTCACCCTTGTGCACATGACATCCTTTCTCATTACTCGTGGTCCATTTGTGTTTCCCTTTATGATGTGTGCTTTTGTGTGTGTGTGTGTGTGTGTGTGTGTGTGTGTGTGTGTGTGTAGGTGACCTGGTGTCTCGGGCCATGCACCACCTACAGCCGCTGTATATGAAGAACCACAACAATGGGACACCGATCCATCAGAAGAGCAGTGTGATCCACTGGGCGCCCGAGGCGATCTACACGCTGTGTTACTTCATGCACTGCCCGCAGATGGAGTGGGAGAACCCCAATGTTGAGCCCTCGAAGGTTACCTTACAAACAGAGAGGTGAGAAGCACACACGTAGATGAAATATGAAGAGCCTGAAATCCTTTACCCTTCACTTAGCAGATGTATTAATCCACAGCTGAATATATCACAACAAAGGTATTACTTACTATTGTTTGGGCAATGTTTTCTAAAATCTACAGTGCCCAGCTGTTTTAGGAAATTATACAGTTTACAATGAAACTATATATATTTGTTGCCCCTTTTTAAATATTCATGACTTCTTTCAAGGCTGAGAGCCGGTTAAAGAGGTGGAAAGTGTTTAGAGTCTAGTACATTGTTAGTTTGGGTAATTTCTTGTTAACAAAAAGAAAAAATATAGAATAACACCAGCCTTCACATCCTTGGTTTGACCCCTCAGATGTGGCGAATGAAGGGCTGAAACCAATGAATAGACAGCACAAATTCTCTCATTTTAACAAACAGAATTTTTCACAATAATCGGAAAGTGCTGTAATCATACACACTGTCTAAACACAGGTGCCTTTAAGCAGCTATTTTTCTTTTACATATTAATCGCATGACTACCTCTCTCTATATATAAAAAGGCGTATTAGCAATGATGAATCCACAGAGAATTATTACCTGTGTATGCAGTTCTCCTCAGCTCCGTGGAGCTTTTTAGCAGCTTTCAGCTCATTGTTTTGTTTGTCTAGCCCTTTACTGTTTTCAATTATTCTTGCTGCTCTCATAAGTATTGTTTTTAGACTAAAAAGCTTAAAAACACCCTATTGTACTCTACCTGCTCAGCACTAAACAGACAAAGTTAGCAACTAATTGGGGCACATAGGCTAATGGAGCATTTTAACAACTAAAGAGGCAGATATTTTAGATATCTCAGGAGTTGGCAAAGACCAAAAACAAAGCTAAAAAGAGAATTGATATTACACTTGCATTCATCAGATGCTGTTGTTACTCTGTATCCACTGCTCTATCAACTGAAAAGGTGATTTATATGTGAAATTTGTGTTTACAGCTTGACCACAAGTGGTAAAAAAAATAATATAGGGTCAACATTCAATTTTATTTCAAGATATTTGTGGACTTTAACACATTATTATTTAAAACTGGTGCTTTTATGTGACTCACAGCACTTATTACCCAGCTAACCATCAGGATCTTAGAAGGTGGACATCGGCAGGTTTGTTGTGCAGCTTGCAGCCTGTAACTTACAAACATATAGAGCTCACATTTTGACAGTAGAACAAGACGCAAGCCGGAGAAGAAATAATATATCAAATTAAGAGGTGAGATAGCATAATGCACAGCACAGTTGTAGAAACATATATTTTTATCTGTTGTGTTTAGTAGAGAAAGAAAGTTGTCATTTGCAGTATTTAAATGTCTACTTGCGCCCCCCATCATATTGAGCCATTAAAAGTGTTTTTATACAGGGAGGTCCAGGCAAAGCACTGGAATCATCTGGTATTGATTAATCCATCAGACCCCTTCACCTCATTCTGTACTGCAGGACAGTTCCATTATTGCACCTTCAATATCGACTGGGACAGTAATAAAGAACACACAGTGAGAAAAAGGGGAGACTCTCCTTAGCTATCCACAATTTACGTTCCTGCATTACAAACGCTAGAAAGTGTTCTTTCTGTAGCAAAGTGCAAAGATCACTCTGCTGTAACTGTGCACCTCTGCAGACTTTTATTATATTTCTGGTTTTCTTTGCTTACCCCTGAAATGGCACACCAGATGTTGCTGGAAGGAAAGCGCTGTTTCATATCAGTGAATTGTCAACTTATTGGCTAGCTGAGAGAGCCCTCTGGGTGACCTGAGTGGCGGCAGGAAGGGGCTGTTGAAGGCGTGCTCAGTCAGTATTGATACTTACTGCCACGACCACAACGGGACATAATCAGGCAGCAGCTGTGGGACTGTGTTGGTGACTTATAAATGAATGACATAAGGCTTAGCCAATGTTTCCATGGTGTTATTTCCCCTGATCCTACATCCTGTAGATTTTGGATACTTCATAGTTTTCCTACAAAGTGCAGAACAGTCCTCACAATCTTATGAAACACTTTCTCTACTTTTATTCTCATCATATTCCAATGTAGTCCTTACTCCTCGAGCTGTTCAGTATTTCCTGCACGTTGGTGGAAACCCCTGTCAGCATGTAACAGAGGTGGGGAACAGCACTGACAGTTGAGCCTGAGCAGTCCTTCTCTGGGGCTCCAGACTTATCGCCTGCAGTGGAGCAAGTTATCAGCTAATGTGTGTCCCAGGTGTCCAGCTCCCGTCTGCTTAAACTCTAATCACCATTTGTAACAGAAATCACGTCAGTGTATATTTGTTTTAGTCATATTCAAGAACATTGCCAGAACCAATATTAGCAAAAACACTGACATTGGAAACAGCAAGACCTTGAACTACTTGTGAACTAGTGTTTCTCTTGAGCTTGTGAGGGAATGCTTCACCATGTATGTCCGTTGACTTTTGATTAGGTGTTCTGTGCTGCTTTAATGAAGTCTGAGAAGCCAATAATGTCACGTGGGTTGCAGGTCAGGCCCCTTTGAAGCGGGGAACAAAAAAAGGTTTGCATTTCTTAGCAGATCAAACAATTATTAAAAGATCACTGCGTCAACTCTGAGCTGCATTGATGAGTGACTAATTAACAGTGAGTGACAGATGTGGGCCGAGTAAGTGTCAAGGACGTCCAGGCATTAAGACATCCTTTGTAAAGTGATGTGTTGGACAGTAAATCCCGGAGGACGAGACCATGTTTCATGAAGTACACACAGCATAGATATGTAACAGCTCATACAAAACACATGAGCAGCTTATTTCTGCGCAACATTTTAAAAGAGAAGAAGACAAACAGATTGTAAAGGCTTTGGATTTCTGAAAAGAAAAAAATATATATTTAAAACAATAATAATAACGACAACAACATTAATAACAGTTTTAAAATATATTATTTGTATTATCTTTATTGTTATTATTGGTGTTATTATTGTTATTATTGGTGTTATTATTATTATTATTATTATTATTACTACTACTACTATTATTATTACTAACAATAACAAGATCTGATGGGAGATCAACACAAATAAACAATTTAGCAGACAAGAAATTGTATTACACAGTAAAATAAAAAAATCAGTATGTGTGATAGAATATGTGGCTACACTGAACGCCACCATTTAGCTCATGCTCAATTTTTTTGAATGTCAAAAAAAAATTTAATTAATGTAATAATAATAATAATAATCAACTATAATCTTCCTATAGGCAACATAGGTGCCAACCCCCGATGGTACCTATGTTGCCTATAGGAAGATCCACCACTGTCTGTGTCATATGGTTAAAAAGATGCAGAAACTGTCAGATTTGACATGTGCTATTTAAACTCTCTTTAATTGTAATCATTGATATCAGCCTTCATAATGTGTCATGCCAGCAGTCACTCATCTGATCATAATAACATGGTGCTTTCTGTAGTCATGAAGTACAGAGTGTGGTTATGTTTTGCATAATACATTTATGACAGCTCATTGTTTTCCTTAAGTGATACAAGTGTGTATTTATATCCATAACATGCTGTCAGTACAGTAACGAAGGTCATAATGTAACATAATGCATATGCAACTTCATGCATACGGATTCCATGCAGCTGCAGTAAACACTGATGCAGGATGAGTGGAGAGGAGAGGTAGACAGGAAGAGAAATTATTCTAAGAACGAGGGGTCGGTGGGTCCTGCAGTGCCAGAGTCCTCACTTAAGAGATTTTCCCTCAGTGAGACTGTGGTTGTTTTCTCTGTACCACTGCATCTCTATTTTTTCTCTCTCAAGTTGTTCACTGTTAGCTCAGGATCAACTGTGTGATGGTCATTTCCTGCCTCTGTCGAAGCTCTGTAGCGCAGTAGGTTTGCAAAAATACCAGTAAACCCTTAGTTTACTTTGAAAGAACTGCCATAATGTTGCCATGCTATTATTACGCTCTCCATCTGTCATGTTTACAGAGAGCACCATGATGTTCATCATTATAACGTCATGCAAAACAGCTTAGAACCAAAGCAATTAGAGTCACTGTAAAGTGTTATGATGATACATGTAATGCCTTATGATCTCTCATACAACATCACATTGAATTTAAGGGCATATAGAAATTATTTTGATGCATTATTCATATGTTGCAGTGCATCATGTGAATTTTTATAGCACATTATAGATGTGGGCACTTTCAGTTAAACCAGCTGAGCCTTAACAGCATTAACACATTGTTGTATAATACTCTATCAAGCTTTAAGTCTCTAGAATACACTGACCAGCTGTTCAAGATGTAGACTTGTTGATAAAAATCTTCAGAGTTGACACAGACTGCACAAAAATCAGCATTTTTGATCTGTGGCTCATAATCTATGATCTCGCTCAGTTAAGATTTTCTCACATCAAAGTGTCTCTCTGTGACCTGCTAGTTTTAGGTCTTTGATTTCATCTTCTAGACAGAGTTCATCCTGTACTCAAACACCTGCTATGACTTGCAAGATCTCCAAAATAACATATGCAAATTCTTTATTAGGTGGATTTTCCTTGCAAGTGTCTGGGCCTGCTTTAAGTGCTGAGTGTGATTCAAGTTCAGTGTGAGTCTCTGGTGGCCAGAACATGTGCCTCTATCTCCCCCCACAGACCATTCATGGTGCTGCCGCCTCTGATGGAGTGGGTGCGCGTGGCTGCAGTTCACACAGAGCACAGACGCAGCTACTCTGTGGACAGCGATGATGTTCGGCAGGCTGCCCGGTTGCTGCTGCCCGGAGTGGACTGCGAGCCCCGTCAGCTCCGGTACGGCTGTGAGCTGTGTCTTCATCCGCACATAAAACACCCCAGCAGGCACATATCCAAACTGGCACACAAAACTCACACATTAGTGATACGAGCATCCTCCCTGTGGTGTTAAAATATAAAGCTTTTCAGGTGTTCGGGAAAATATGGTGCACTGCAAACAGTCAAAACGGTAAGCTTGCAATGTGAATTACTTTATGTGCTCTGCCCTTCAGAACGGATGACTGCTTCTGTGCCTCGAGGAAACTGGACGCTGCCTCTACTGAAGCAAAGTTCCTGCAGGACCTGGGTTTCCGTATGCTCAGTTGTGGACGCACAGACCTGGTGAAGCAGGCTGTGAACCTGCTGGGACCCGATGGTATCAACAGCATGAGTGAGCAGGTTAGAGACACAGTCAACATATTAAATAATGCATATGCAGGCACATTTACACTGACACAGCCTGTGGAAAATCATTTTAGTTTGCATGGTAAACTGTGGCTTCTTCACCTTTGAGTACCATGCAGACTTATGAGCAGAAAGGCAATCATGAATATTAAACCCTATTCTGACATATTTTTCCTGCAGCCTCTCCTGCCAAGGTGTTCTGCCTTATATCACGACTACCACCTCCCGTACAGTAACCATCAGGGAAAAACTGCAAGCGTAACTCGTGATTTTCCATGGGAAAATCAACATTTAGTTTGGGGCTGACCTAAGCAGAAACTTTAAAAATACAGAGTTCAGTACTGTATTTTTTCTGTCAGACAAGCTCTGCTGGCGTCTCTGGTGGCTCAGAGGGGATATCAATTCATATGATATTCTCTAAAAAGATCAATAGCAGAATATTACTCTCATCAGACTTAAGGGGCCAGGAGACGGACTGTCAAGAATATAAGTTAGAGCAAAAGTTAAGCCTTGCTTTGTACTACTCTGTAAAAAACAAACAAACAAACACAAATAGTGTGTCAAAATAATGTCAAATGTGTGACATGCCACAATTTGGGATTTGATGATGCATTTGGTGTTTTGATAAAATAAAGGAATATATCATTAACTTTTGAAACTATGTTACTGCTCTTTTTCTCTGTATCTGTGCTTGTGTAGGGGATGACCCCACTGATGTATGCTTGTGTCCGTGGAGACGAGGCCATGGTACAGATGCTGCTGGACGCAGGAGCCGATATTAACAGCGAGGTCAGTGCTGATTAAGTTTTTTTTACTGCTATTCTGGTTTTGACATTGGGTAGATCAAAGTCAAATGAAGGAAGGGTTATTGTTATGTAAAAAAACACAGAGTACACATTGCCCTTGTCAGATAAATAGAGATATTGTCAACTTTTTAAATATGGAAACTACTCTATGTGTGTTTGGTGAAAAGCAATCACACTCATCTCCCCTTCTTTGTCCTTTCCCATGTGTCATAGTGCTAAATGTGTAAGAGCTAAAGATCATGAGGCACTGACTGCTTTCCCACCTTGGAGGATGTGTAGCCTACAAACAGATTCAAAATCATATGTGCAATGAAATTCACTCGCATTTGAGTATTTAGAGCGTAAAACATGACACAGAGGTTTGTTGCTGACTCATTTTTCTCCATCAGGGAAACAAAAGAAAGTGATAAAGATTGGCAGACTTAAAGCTAACTGAAGTCCTCACAGAGTCTGCAGAGAGTTGAAGTGGCCTCTCTTGACTGCGTAGACCTCAGAGAGGTGGTTCAGTCAAGGCCTCATGATTCTGGTCTTTGTTAGTCACCTCAGCAATAACATGTCCCATCAGCCATTGTGTCAGAGTTGATTTGCACTCCACAGCATCCATGACCCCTGGCCAAAGCACAAAGCACACTGTCAACTGAAATATAAAGAAACACTTTCAGATTAGTTTATGCATTTTGGCTTGAACCTGCTTTGAACAGTTAAAAGACAAATGTTGTTTGGCTCTGATGTGTGAAAACATGTTTCTTTCACCAGCTGGGCAGCATTGAAATGATTTATTTTTGCTGAATTCTCTCAAAGGTAGAATCATTGGTAACACTTTGTAATGTCTCCCAACAATAAAAGTATGAGTTTGTTGTACAGTATAAATCAGGTTTTAATAAAGTACTTACCAGTTACTACTGGTAAGAACAAGACTGTGGGAACAAAGTATGGTGTTTAAGTAAGTACAGGGTGCCTATGAGGTACTAACCAAAATTGAAGTTTGGAGAAGATGGTGTAAACAACCCTGATATTCTTCAGAAACTTACAAAAGTAATTATGGTATATTGGATTTCACAGTAATTGTATGCTACCAAAATGGCAGCAGTAACATAAAGTCACCAAAGAGGATTTTAGGTTATCCTTAAAAGCTTGATGGAGGTGTTATTGAAGAACAGATGCACAAATCAGCCACAACATAAAAACCACTGACAGCTGAAGCAAATAACATAGAAATGCAATGTTCTTCAGGGAAACCTTGAATCCTGACATTCACGTAGATGCCACCTGACATGCTCCACCCACACATACACTATTAGAGACCAATGGCAGTGCCCCCCCTCACTCCGTGCCAAGCCACACTGCAAAAATGCTCAGAAATGCCCTTGACCTGGCCTCTGAATTCTGCAGATCCCAATCTGGCAGACACCACAGGACACGCCACACAGGTCCTGTCTCCTTGCCACCATAGGTCAAAGCCAAGTCCGATCTAAGGAGGCCCCATCGTGGTTTAGCACCTCTGGAGTAGCAGCATGTCCCACGAATCCTCAAGCAGATCTTGGGATCTGGTGAATCTAGAAGGCAGGTGGATGCCTTGAGCTCTTTGTCAGGTTCCTTTTGTTAGAATGCCAGGACCAAAACGTTCCCAGCAGAACGTGTCATTGTAACATGATGATCAATGTTATTCACTCCACCTGTCAGTGGTTTTAATGTTGAGGCTGATGGGCGCAGTATTATGTTTCCAGAATGCAGACAGGGGTACTCACCATTGCTGGGGTACAGCAGTGAAGTTTTAGGGGTTGCAAATCTTGAAATAATGGACCATTTTTATGGCACAGCAACTTACTTTTCAGGGACTTAACAAGTTAAACATTAGCCTACGGCATAAATGATGCCATTTTTTATTCTTTAGATTAACTGGCCGGTTGGTGCTGTTCCTTATAGTAATGGATGAAGTACAATAAAAACAAACTATTTTGCCCTTTTTTCATAGCAGTTATGAGATAAGGTTGCCCCAACAGATTATCTGAAAAACAGCTCTAGATATATAGTTGTAGAGGAAAAGCAGCTTTTATTTCCAATATCAATAGTGGCAAAAACCCCTAAAGACCACAAAATTCCTATTGTCGTTTCATTCCTTAACAAATGTCATTGCTGAGTTCGGCAGAAAAAAAAAAAAAACAATTTCCCCAAACTTCACTTTTGTTCCCCAGTTCTTTATCACTCCATTTGTGTAACAGCCTCAGACCCCTTCCTTCCCAAACAGCCCGAGGAAAATGTGTGCCTTTGTGCTTTGTCCATGTGACTCATGTATGTCATGCTTTCATTTGGCTCATAGTTATTCATTGCAACCTGACCAGAGAGATGAGCCTTACAGGTCGGGTCAGATCCCTGTCAGAGGAACCCACTGGAAAGATCAGAGTGGTACCATTAGGACAAGGCCTAACTAGACAGATCAATCCATCGTGTTCATTAGAAGGCGAAACAAAGAGACAGGATGTTCTCTGTAGCCCCAGGGTTTCCTAGTTAATTACTCTAGTTTCTCCTGTAGAGCTTCCTGCCCCCCTCCATCCCTCTCTCCTCCCTGAAGCTGCTTGTCTTGTGCTCCGTAGGCCATGTAGTAGTTTTAATGGCTTCGTATCTCTCTCCCTCACCTTTCTCCCTCCCACCTACCTGTATCCATTCCCCAGGTGCCAAACTCAGTGCACAAGCACCCCTCAGTCTTTCCCGAAACGCGGCAGGCGACGCCCCTCACTTTCGCTGTGTTGCACGGACATGTGCCTGTGGTGCAGGTAGTGACGTCCTCTCTCACCTGTGATTCTCTCACCATGACCTCTCGTTGTGCTTCAGCTCATGGTTGGTCATCATTGTCATTTTTGTCATCAGAGCTTCTTGGTGGTGATGATGATAATGGTTTTTCCGCTACGAGTTTTCTCCTGTCTCTCTCTGCATCTGTGTGATATACAAATGGTGTTTTTGTCTTTAAAGAGGGCATTTATCCAATCAGTCTTTAGGTCTGAACCATTGTGTTGAACATAGCCTCCTGTCAATTTCCATTTTTGAGCAAATGGATCAGACTGCATTTGGAGAGAGGAAAAGTGGAAACACAGCACTCTAATTGTTATCGAACTCATTAAACTAATTCAGTTTGTCCTCTAAATGATCCGTCCATTTGAATCATTAAATTCTAATGGAAGATGTTTAAGCCACGTGACACCACAATTTCATCTCTGAGGACATCACCAAAAAATAATGAAGTTAAAAAGATTAAATTCTGAGTAAAACCCTAAAGTGAATTGTTATTAAATATGTCATTATTTCACACTCAATTTTCCAAGATATCAAGTAATTTTTCATCATATTAGATGACATAAAGTACTGAGATTTAGGATTTTTTTTTTGATTATTCTCTTAGTTACAAAGATACTATTCCATAGATAGGTTTGGAGCAATGAAAAATGTATTTTAACCGGTGTATGAGCAGTGTTGCATGTACTTCAAAGAAGATTATTTAAAAAATTAAATAAGCTAATTACAATCTTAATATTAATGACAAACAAATGAATTAATAATAATAATAATTCATTAGTGCTTCACAAGACAATAAAAACAGATAAATGAAGCATGAGTAAAATCAATGAGGTAACTGTAAAATAATAAAATGCACATATACACATATAAAGACACCTAACTTGGGTCCTTATAAAAATCCCATTCTTAAAGAATGTTGCGTTGAAAAATGGATACAGATGTAAGTGATCGTATCTCAACAGGAAGTGCTTTCTAGAGTTTGGGAGCCCTGGTAGAAAAAAAAATGGTATAACAGATTTGTGAGACTATATTCTGTTTAGCTTTGGCTCACAGTTATTACTGCTGCATTTGCATTTAAAAGAATCAGCAAACTATAACAGAATAATGTGACATTTTGGGAAATAGGCTTTCCCTTTCCACTCTTAGATGTAACAGTGATATCAGTCTTCTCATCTAACTCTCTGCAAGACAGCAAAGCTCCCAAAGTGCTGAACTACAGCAGAAACATGGAAATTAAATTAGTGTTTTAAGAGCAAACGAACCAAATTTGTCAAAGTAAAAGTTGGATTTACAGTACAGCCAGTGTAAGATTAAGATATTAAAGGGAAACACCACTTGTATTAAGAATACCAATATGTTAATTCCATGGCTTCTGAGAATTTAATCAGTATTTGTGAATATGAGCCGCTCTCTCTCAAAGACAGAAACCAGAAAATGAAGTCTCAATCTTGATGACGACATAGGTGCAAAGTCTTGAGCTGCTTGATCAACAGTGAATTGGAGACCCACATAAAGTTTTTATTGGTATTTTTATACCTAAATGAGCTTTATTCTATTTCAGTATTCTCAGTCCTGAAACAGAAAATGTACCCATACTAAGAGCATTGCCCTGGGTGCTCACAGTGTCATCTATAACATCTTTAACCATTTGTTGTCTTTGTAACAACTCAAGACTTTATACTTGATGACATCACAAATTTGAGTGGTAGCACCTCGTTTTTGGATTTGGTAGAGGTGTTTATTGTTACTCATATTTTTGGACTGTCTTTGACAGGAACAACATGTAGGAATTTTGAAAATGGGCGTACTTCCTCTTTAACTATTTCCATACAGATTTGTTTTGCAAAAACAGTCACCAAATGAGACATTTCTACCAGACTGACTTCAGATCATTCTCATTAGCCAACTGACTCTTCCTCTTCTTCTTACCCTCCTCCCTCTGTCTACCTCTCTCTCTCTCTCTCTCTCTCTCTCTCCCTTCCTCCGTGTCCCCACCTGACCTCTGCAGTTGCTGCTAGATGCCAAAGCCAACGTGGAGGGGTCCCTGCAGGACGGGATGGAGAACTATACAGAGACCCCGCTGCAGCTGGCTGCTGCTGCAGGTAGAGAGACACAGCATGACTGTCATCCAATGCCTCCTGTCCAAATGTATTGTAGCAAACTGACAATGCCAGCTGGCCACCTATAACCAGCTGATAACAACACCTGACTGTCAATGTGCTCAAAGGCTGAGTTATGACTTCAGAGGCATATTTATCCTGGGGGCTGGAGAAATAAAGACAAATAGAGGCATGCATGCAGAATGACGATTAAATGTTTGCCTCACTCTCATTTTTCTGCTCTAATCGTGTTGTGTGTGTATGTTTAATCTCATGGCTCTACCAATCTTTTTTCATGCACAGGTAACTTTGAGTTAGTGAGTTTGCTGCTGGAGCGGGGGGCGGATCCCATGGTGGGAACCATGTACCGCAATGGCATCTCCACAGCGCCGCAGGGAGACATGAACTCCTACAGTCTGGCAGCAGCTCATGGACACAGGTGGGTAACACACACACATGCGCGCACACACACACACCCACACACACACATATTCATGTTCAGTCGTGTGTACACACTCCTGAGTGAATAAACAGAGCAAGCACTCTGTTCGTACTGTGTATTCAGCATATAATCTTGTTTATTTGCAGACATAATTTCAACAGAGCACATCCATGAAATTGACAATCTGTTGAACTGGTTTGAGTCATTAGATGTCAAATACTTTATGAATAAATGTTTCTTTGTGTTTTGCTGCTGTTCCTCTTCACAAATTTAAAAAAATAAAAACAGTACAGCCATCTTAAATGTATGAATATAAAGATTTAATGAAATGCAGTATGGTCTCACACTGTGTCATAACATGAGTGTGCTAAAACTATATTCTAATTGATAGTAGTAGTTTGTGTAAATTCTGTATTTTCTGCTTGCCTGTATGCAGATATACATTTTTGCATATTAATATGACCTCTGTGCACTGACTTAACGACTCTCTAAATTATACTAGCATTCAGCTGTTATCAATTGTGTACCTTTATTAAATAGTGTATGTAAATGCTGGATATTCCCTATAATGAGTGACAAATTGCATTGTTCTTTCCTTCAAAAAACTTCTTGCGAATTGTGCAGATTTTATTCTGAAATGCTGCTGACATGTTAAATAGAGCGTTATCTAATTTTTCTCTGAGTTTTTGTTGTGCAATTTCCACCACACCTGGTACTCTGTTTGCCAAGAACACATCAGACTGCTGTATTCTATGAGACATAAGCCAATAAATCAAAGAATGGGCATGACCCATCACAATGGCACTCAGTCATTAACTTTTCATCCATGACGCAAATATTTGTGTCAAGCCTTGACAAGACATATTTAGATTTCGTCCACAAATAATAGAATGTGTCTTATAGAAATATAGAAATTAAAAACATAATTTTAGCACACATGATTCATGCTCCCTCAGCTTGTCGGTGGGCTTCAATTTGAAGTTTTGTTGCACAAATTATATAATGTGGGCTTAGATTGTTAAATACATTTTCTCTAGTCACTTATACCTATTTAACACCAATTATAGTAAATTGTTGATTCTACAGACATTTCAGTCTCCATTAGCTTTTCAAGATAGATAAGTGTCTGTTTGCATAAAATGAGAAGTTTCTGCCCTCATGATTTGTTTGTTTGTTTATATGAACTAAGAATTTGTTTATCTAACCACACTTGTTAATTAAAACTGAGCCATATGCAGCAATAATAATCAAAGCTGCGAGACAGTTAATTTCAGATTGCCATGGCCTATCACAATGACCATAATTTAGTGCCAGTCCTATCGCTTTTATTATTATAATTGTGTATAATAATGCAAATGCACCTGTTTGCCACTCGTGCTGATATTGGCCTGGAGAAAAGCAATTAAATAGAGTCCTATAATCTGTGCTGACCAATCAAATTAAATTTCTCTTTTGTTTTTGTGCTTTTGTTCTTCCAGAAATGTGTTTCGTAAGCTGCTGTCCCACACAGAGAAAGGGAAAGGGGATGTGTTATCCCTGGAGGAGATTCTGGCAGAGGGTTCGGAGCTGGAGGGTAGAAGTTCGTCTCAGATTGACCTGATCCGAACTGGGAAGGCCAAACTTAAAGCCCTGAAAGAAGCCATGTACCACAGTGCAGAACATGGGCATGTAGACATCACCATAGATATACGGAGTCTCGGTTAGTGCCTGTAAACACTCTTTAAAACATGTGCATGCATTTTCAGCTAAATTAAGGATGGGAAAAAATGAACAAACAAATCTTTTTCAACAACTCTTTTTAGTTTGTAGCCTGTACTGGTTTAGAGAACTCTGCCAGCCAAGGCCAACGGTGCATTCATGTTCTCCTCAGATGATCGTTATTTCACATTTCATGTGTTTATGAGCTTTAAAGGTATAGTTTAAGTGGGGCTGGATGGATTAGTTATTCATGGTCACTGTATTACAGACAGTAGACGTCAGTCAACACACCCCCAGTTTTAAGAAGCAGGCAGGAGTCCAGCATGGAAGCTATGCAATCTACTGTTGTGGATTGGAGTCAGCAACAAAACAATTTTAGCCGCCTAAAAAACTTCAGTACCAGTTTAAGTAAATGCTATAATTAAAGTATTTTCACATTATCTTTACCTTGATATCAGACAGCCTGTTCCAATGGGAAAGGCACTAATGGTTCTGGTTCTCATCAGAAACACCAGACTCTATTAAGAAAAACAGTCATTTTTGCACACTGAACACAGAAGCTGCTTTGATCACAGAGTTTGTGTTATTGTGTGACTTTGGTAAATTCAAACTAACCCTTTTAAAAACTTAAGTCACATAACACCAACTAGCTAACTAATAGAGGCAGTGGTGATCGTAGACCAGCAACTCCTGTGTTCAGTGATGTTGAATCACTCAGTACATTTACATAATGTCAGAAAAGTTGGGTTATTCTGTGAGTCCGACTAAAACTGGACTTTAAAAATACATGAGAACATGTTAGTCCGACTAAATTATACATTTTTTAATGGCAGACTAACACACATAGATAATGCGGTTGGGGGCTCATTTACCCTTTCATGTATACGCCTTAACCGGACCTAAACTGGTCTTGGTGTTCTGCTCCATTGTGCCATCATCGAACTTTAACCCCTGAAGTCAAACAGCATACAGTATATTGGTTGAAGAAAGCTGTGAGAGAAAAACAAAAAGTAAAAAAAGGAGGGAAGAAAACAAAATAAGACAAAGGTAAAAAAAAATAAAGGGAAGAGTACATATAAAATGTACAGCGCTGACAAGTTATCCATGTTGTCACCGTTCGACATGCAGCCTGTTTGCCGCTTGTTAACTTGTTTAGTGTGTGATGTAATAGGTCTAACAGAAAGAAGCTCCAAGAGCAACTAGCTGTAAGGGGGTATATCACCACCCACCGTGGCAGAGCTGGACATACTTTAATCAATAAATTGATTCTTCCCCAGTGCTTTTATCCTGGAACAAGGACAGCAGTCCAGTTAAATGGCCTAACTGAGCTATAACCGTAGCTCGTCTTAACTGTGCATGTTATTGTACTGACTGTTTTTCTCAATGGAGTCTGGCTCTTAAGAAAGCGATGCAACTGCTTCTTTTTCCCATTGGAAGTCACTGTCTGACAGTAAGGTAAAGCAGTAGATATATTCTTAATATAGCATACATTTAAACTGATATTGATTTTTTTAAATGACTTAAATGCATGTTGTTGCTCCTCCCTGTCCACAGCAGTAAATAACTTAGTTTCCATGTTGGACTCCAGCCTGCTTCCCCAAACTGGGGTTGTGCTGACTGACATCTACTGTTGTTGATATACTGTCTATGGATAAGTAACCCATACAACCCCACTTCAAAAAAATCTGAACTATCCCTTTAAGTTGTGGTGTGGAAACATGGATGCTACAAAAAAGATGTGTTATATTGTACTGCTCAGAGCATTTAAGCAAAACCTTCATAATGAAGAGCAAAAGAAATAGATCCGCGCAGCCATGAAATATGATTTGGATCTTAGTTTTCAGATTTTTTCCAACACCACATGAATGAAAGGACATCAGCTAATTGCTAATTAAATGTACCATAACAAAGTGTTACAAAGGAACTGATGCCATATTTTGCAAAGTAAAAAAAAAATGTATAACATGTATCAATTAAAGTAGCTAATACAGTGAAAAGAATCAGTCCACCTATCACGATACAATATCACATTCTGTATGCAACATTAACACCTTATCTATGCGTGTGTGTGTGTGTGTGTGTGTGTGTGTGTGTGTTGGATATGTTTGATGTCTCTGTAACAATTTCCCAGGGGTTCCATGGACTTTGCACACTTGGATGGAGTCTCTGCGCACATGTTTCCATCAGCACCGCCGCCCTCTGATCCAAGGTCTTCTGAAAGAGTTCAGCTGTATCGAGGAAGAGGAGTACACCGAGGAGCTCATCACACATGGCCTGCCTCTCATGTTCCAGATCCTCAGAGCCAGCAAGGTACTGCAACCTTTACATCTTCTTCTACGCTCTGAAATATGTCTCCTTTACTTCAGATTGTCATTAGGTAGTCAGGACATCAGCTTCACAGAGCCTGACGGCGCCCCAGAGGCCTACTCAATATCAATTACCTAACATGATAATAATTGATGACACGCCCTCCCCCCGCTCCTCTCTGGTGCTGCTCATTAGATCAGGGCCCTGTCTCATTACTTAGGCTCATGATCCCCTTGGTAGGCCATATTAGATTTAAAACAGCACATCATCGTTGCGTCTGTCACCTCTGTTTGTTTTGTCTGCTCTGCCTTGGCGTAGCACTGCCCTGCCGGCGTGATGACTTGTGCTGTCATTGCTGATATGAGGAAAAACACTGCAATGCACACACACAAATAAATGAAACACACAAGCAGACCTGCAGAGAGTTACATGCTTGTGCAGTCCCAGACCAGCAGTATTTCTTTCTCACACACACTCATACACTTAGGCCATCGTGGCCCTCAGTGGATCACTGCAGTGTCAGTCCTTGTCTTGGCTGATGTATGGTGGGGCCAGTGACCCTCATCTCTATGAGGTCCTCGGGGACCCCTGGCACTGTTGGCTCCACCATGAGGTCCTGAGACATCAAGGTAAGGTCCATTCATCTTTCATAGTCTGCTGCATTGGTCCAATGAAATCTCGATTCAACTATTGAGTTTAATACAGTTCAGTTCAACCTCCCTTCACTTCACTTAAGTTTAACTCCATCTAATTCACTTAAATTCAGTTCAGTTCAGCTCAGGTAGCTTCCCTCTCACCAGTTATGACCTGGGGGGCATGGGGTCTCCTGGGACTTCAGCACTAAATGTTTTCTCAGAAGTCTCCAAAGCTTTTAGGTCTTTATAGTAAAATACTAACAACCTTGTGTTATTACCAAAATATATGCCAGTGTTGTTCTTCTGGTCTAATGATTACTTCAAAATATTAAGGTCACATTTACTTGGCATTGTTGGGGATCTGTAATTTTGCAGTTAGAGTAGCCCACATTATTATGGCATGGATTCAGATATAGCAGATTTATCAGCTGAACATTCACTCTGTGAAACGTAAGTCAGCAGAGTTAAACCAAAATAAGTCTCAGGATCAGTAACACTTTCCCCAAAATTCTACCTTAACAACACCAGACAATTGTTGCCTCTTTAAATGGCAGGAGTGAAAACTAGTCATCCTCCACATTTGTTTTGTTAAGGCAGTTGGAGAACAGTTAAATACGATATGGGATGCTGGCTCTACAGGATGATTTTTTCTTCTTTAGCAACTATCGTGTTTCACAAATGATGTCCAGATTTTAAGGCATTCTATTGTCTCAATTGTCTTAAAAAAAAATAGTACATATAGCTGCTGCAAATAGTTAAAAAAATCTTCACAGGGAAGTATGACCCCAAACTCCGCCTGGGTTTTGGGCCGAGCCCCAAATGTTTGTAATGTCTGGCTCTGCCCTGTCTTTCACTTCCGTTCAGTTCAGCTCAATTCAGTTTGTCTCCACTCTCCTCGATTAATTTAAAGTTCAGTGTGTAAGGTTTAGGGAGATTTAGCGGCATCTAGTGATGAGGATTTCAGGTGGCAGCCAGCTGAAATATTTCCTGTTAAGAATTCACTCAGTGTTAATTTTCTGAGGACCTGCTCCCTATGTAGATATAAACTGCTCATTCTAAGGTAATGAAAACACACAATTTATTTTCACTATTATTTATTTATACACTAAAAACAACATACTTATTATGCTATATTCAATTTCTGCCAGTATATCCCCCTAAACAGTGGACCTATGAATTAAATTTAGTTTATCTATCTATATCTATCTATCTATCTATCTATCCATCTATCTCATATTGTCACACATTGTTTCTGGTGGGTGAATGTGGGGAAATCTCCATAAATGCATACTGTCCCTGGTGAAAAAGGTGGTTTTTAAAAGCTGTTTGTTGGCATCATGCTTCAGTAAGAGCAAGCAGGCTGACTGCACATGTGGGGCTTGTTGTGTCGCGCACTGCTGCTGCAGCTGAATGCCACTGCCCCTCCTTCTCCCTCAGTTTTAGCAGCACACACACAAACAAGAGGAAAGTTAAGAGAAAGGGTAAAAAGATCTCGCTCACCTGTTTTCACTTTCACATGTCACACTCTTACAGTAACTCAGCCTCTCATGGTATTCTCAAACATAATAATCTCTGAGGGACAGCGGGTGCCAGAAATAAGCCTGATATCCATCTAATCCCCTCTCAAAGGTGTGAAATAGTCACTAAAATGTGGCTTATTGGAACAACTGCTTGAGTAAAGTGAGTGCTGAGTTTGATCCGAGGCTGCAGAAGTTACACTTCTCTCTCTGTGCTGATAATTGTGTTGGGGATGTTTGTGTAGGAGAGGAACACTAAAGAAAGTACTTGTGTTCTTGCATAACATGAACTCCTGGATGTTGGCTGAGCGCTGCCCGCCCAAGCAGTTTTCCTCACTCTCTGATGTTTTGTTACTCTGTCTGTGTTTTGTCAGAACGAGGTGATCAGCCAGCAGCTGTCTGCAATCTTCACTCAGTGTTATGGCCCCTATCCCATCCCCAAACTGGCCGAGATCAAGAGGAAGCAGTCATCACGCCTGGGTACAGGACTTCTCCTTTTAATTTTGTCATTGTGAAATCTGTACTGGTTATAAATGTACAGTTTTAAGGCAGGACAACAGCTCTATGTTGATGTATTTGTTTGAGTAGGCTGCTAGTAAATGCATAATGCGGGAAAATTGCAAGTGCACGTAACACCATCTAGTGTTCAGAGAGTGGAATAGGAATTGTGAAGAAAAAGAGTAAGGAAATGTGTCTAGGATAGCCCCTAAGGCGAAGTTGTACACCCCCCTTTTTTCATGATAATCAGAAAAACATCAAGTTTTTCTGGCCACTTGTCTTCCAGATCCTCACTTCCTGAACAATAAAGAGATGTCAGATGTGACCTTTTTGGTGGAGGGGAAGCCTTATTATGCCCACAAAGTCCTGCTCTTCACAGCTTCCAGCAGGTACTCTCACTTAAACATCAGCTTTCAAATACCGAAGTACAGGAAATATGAAAACAGTCATTTTTCAAGTATATGGTTCTGCTACACTGTATATGCTAACTCTATAAAGGTGCTGGATGTGTAACTGTACATTTTATATGAAAAAGACATCAATTCCTGCAGTTGACCTACAGTTGACATGCTGTGTTAATATGCTGTTGTTAGTACTGCACATTTCCTCCTGCTGATCCACAGAGTCCTTTTTCCCATCCCTTGGATCTCGACAGGACGTCCAATTCACTCTCATGTCATGTTACTTTGATGATAACCAATCAATCTTGTCATGAAGAGAAACCACATCACTCAAATGTGTTGCTGACATTATGTCCTCAGAGTAACTCATTAAAACAGACCCATTGCTGCACAGTAGTATGAGGTTCCCTCCGTGCTACAAACTGCTGGTTATTATAAAGTTATATTTTCATTAACATTTATTTAATGTTAAAAACACCAAAGACTCAGTTCAGACCTATCATTTCATTCCTCTCTTTTTATATTTCTTTCTCTCAAGGTTTAAATCTCTTCTAGCGAACAGACCTTGCGGTGAAAACACATGCATTGAAATCAGCAATGTCAAATATCACATATTTCAGGTAATGCAATTACTGTAAACAACAGACACTTCTGAATCACACTTGAACAACACAATCATGCTCCTTCCTAATTTAATAGTATATTCATCCTTGTGAGGGAGCTTTAATATGTGTTTCCTCTTCACAGCTTGTGATGCAGTATCTGTACTGCGGAGGGACAGAAGCTCTGCACATCAGGAACACTGATGTCATGGAGGTGAGGGTTACTGCTTTCTCTGTAGACCTGAATTAATGTACTACAAAGTTTACACTGAAAAACTTTATAGTATGAAACAGTTTAGAATCTCAAGGTCACCTTTAAATGTTGTGCTGTATTTCTACAGGAAAGTCTAACATCAAATTCTAAACAGGTTGTAAACTTTCCTCTTAATCTGTTGTGGTTTTCCTTCAGCTTCTGTCTGCAGCCAAGTTCTTCCAGTTGGAGGCGCTGCAGAGGCACTGTGAGATTATCTGCACCAAGAACATCAACACTGAAACCTGCGTGGAGATCTACAACCACACCAAGGTACAAAAATGTAAAAAAAAAAAAAAAAAAAAGAGTTATCCCAGATTAATACTGCTACTGGACAGTACAAAAACAAGCCATGCAAAAAAAGTATTTTAAGGTGTTTTGGATAGAAAATGGCCAACTATTGTTGTGCCTTATCTTAATTCAGTTTAGACCAGGGGTGACAAACTCAGTTCATGGGCCACATTCATCCCAGTTTAATCTCACAAGGGCCTGACGAGTCTAATAACCAGAACAACACCTGTGTTTTTTCTTTTCCTTTAGCGTAAAGAAGTTCAAATTCATTCTGAAAACATTCGTCAGATGATGAACAGCGTTAGATGTCAAGTTCAACAATTTGTAATGAAAATAAGTGTAATTTCAACAATATGTCTCAGTTTTTCCACATTCAGTCAGTCTACTACTTACCATTATTACATTTTTCCATACATTTGCACCGGATTGGACCCTATGAATGGGCAGTTTTTGCCCTCAGGCCATATGTTTGACACCACTGATTTAGATCATGCTGTACCTCAAGCTGTTCATTTTGTGCATACTATTAGTATTACTTGAAATTGCACTCTGCATTATATTTTTATTCTTATACTCTTATACCTGCACTGCTTTTGCACCTATGGTTTGATGTTAAACTGCATTCTCAGTACATGTACTACACTAAAATTAAGGTTGAACCCAATGTAATCTAATGTAAAACCAGACATTTACTCTGTAATTTCCTGAAAATGTGTTTCAGTTTTTAGAGTCAAAACAACAGTGTTTTTCCCCTTTTTCCACAGTTCCTTGATGCACCAGATTTGGCGTCCTACATAGAGGGCTATTTCCTAAAGAACATGTTGATCCTGATCGAGTTGGAGCCATTCAAACAGCTGCTGTACGACACACCTCCGGATAGCCCCGGCTGTGACATCCTGCAGGACCTGGAGAAAACCCTGGCCATCCGCATCCAGTCCATCCACCTGTCCTCCTCCAAGGGCTCCATCGTCTGATCTCTGGATCGGGACAGGTGATATTTACCAGTGTGATAGCAGAGACATGACACTGTATTGAGATGAAAAGAAAACTTGTGGACTATCAAATGACGATCTTTGTCTCTGTGAAGCTCATCAGTTGCGAATATGCTTCTCGTTATCTTAGCACAGATGTTCTGTCTGTCTGCCTTGTTGATATCTGTCAACTATGAATCACAGTAACATACAATGACTGTCATAAGATAACTGTTTTATGCCACAATTTGCCAGTAACATGACATTACTGTAACAATGTCCTTCATTCAGCAAGACTTTGTCAGCTAAGTAGTACATGTTACATGTTGGACTGAACGGATCAGGTAGAGCCACGCGAACTCAGAGGAAAAGTTACAACCAACTGAAACAGTCAGAGCATCTCACTACATGAAAACAATGTGTTGAGGCCATGAGCAACCTCAGCGTAATGTGAAAAGCCATCAGTGTGTCCCTTCCTGGCTGTAAGGAAGAACAGCTGCGTCATGCTGTGATTATTTGCTTAAACATGTGGACCTGTACATAGTACTTAATTTGTATATTTGTCAGTCACTTTGCATTATGTGTTCTGATTACTCTTTAAAGCCAAACAAGACAAACAACAGAAAAGTAACTAATGATACAAAAGAGGGACTTTCAGCAAATGAGTCTGGGCAAAGAGGAGTTTTCCTTCCTCCAGGATACTGTGTAAATATTGTTCATAAAAACAGAGCTATTGATAATGTAAGTTAATGTACATACTATATCCACAGATGTTTTCTCATGTGTCTTACTGTTGGATATTGCTGTAAAAACAAAAAGCTCATCTTTTAAATATCTATGTTTAAATGTTGCATGACAGAGGGATGACTGTTTAGATTTTTTCTGTTCGAACTGTTTGAAGATTTTGTTGAGGAGCTGCTTTTACACTTATACGACTGACAGTTGGGTGAGGATATGTATGTCATCAGCATGGGTCACTAAATGTGTAACAGTCAAATAGTGTCATCATTTTGTGTGTAAGAGGCCTGTTAAGTCCTAAACTGGGAACGTTATGCTATCAGCCGTTTTCCAGGTATTGTGAAACCACATGACTTGTATATGTGTGACTTGATATACCTTTCCTCTATAAAGATTAATATAAAGAATACTATGAATCTGCTCATAGATTTCTCTGGTGCAGTGTCTGGCTCCAAAACACCCGCAAGGGAAGATCTATTATTCTGTTTGAAGTCACATTTTAAAGGCTGTCCTGTCATTATTTTGTTCTCCACAGAAGGTTAGATCTCAGCTGGAAGGTGGTTTATGTGGCCCCCAACTGCACACAAGCCAATGCAGTATTTATAAATAGGCTGAAATCAATGACCAAAATTAGTAAAGAACAGGAAGTCCTTTAACAAGTTATGCCTAGCATACTAATGTATTAAGCCCCAAAATTGACAAAATTACATAGCAGTGCCCTCTTAGATACCTCTTTTCTAGATAAAACATGATAACGTGTCCTTCCAGGGTGACCTCCAGTGGAGAAAACGAGATATAGTGCTCTCTCAGGTGTCTTTCCAGTAAAGAAAACATGATGAAGTGCCCTCCGGGATGCTTTCCCAATGGTGAAAACGTGATTAAGTGCTCTCTATTGTGCCTTCTATTGTGACAAAGTCTACTCTAGGGTGCCCTCCAGTGACCTCCAGTGAAAACGTGATCCTTGCCCCTCAGCTTGAGTCCTCCACTGGCTTATTAGATATTCCCGGACACCACGCTTTTATCTTACTGTGAAATAATTATCTTTATCTTCAAATGCATTCCTTTTGTCTTCACCTGGGAAGTCTTGGACTTTTCCTTGACAATTTGGAGGATGTGCTTCAATTAATGTCAATTTTCTTATAATGTCAAACAAACAAAGAAAAACTTCCATTTAGCCTCTAGTTAACTTGGGTTGTGTCCAAAATCACTTCTGTCCTCCCGCTTTCAGGACTCCCTGTGGAGCTAATAACGGAAAGGAGTGTATCCTGCATGCCATACTTAAGAGAGAGCACTAGTGGATAAATATGCTGTCATGATCCTGGGTTTTTGTTGATATTCTGTTGTCTTCTGGACTTGGTCAATCTGTTTCCTGATTTGTTTTGTAAGTTATCTCCTCATGCATCATATCTTGTGCTACTTCCTGCCTTTGCCTGTTGCCTGTCACATCTGTCTTACAGACTCGTTTGTCCTTCTCTGATCCCAGAGTCTTCTCCTGCTCAGCAGGTTATTGTTTGCTCCACCCGAGTGTTCTCTGCACTGTTGTTGTCAGCCAATCCCTGTTTTTCCCTCCTTTAGCCCGTATCCACCTCCTCCAGCTGTATCTTGTTGTATTGATAAGTTCCCTGTGTGGATACACCTGTGTCTGTCCCTAAATCAGTTCATCTGCGATAATCACTGTGCTCATCTTTGTGTTCATGATGTTGTTTCCTTTGTGGTCTCTCATGTTCTTTTTTTGGATTTCTTCCCTGAATTCCTCGTGTCATCCTGGTTGGTTTCAGTTTAGTTTTAATTTTTAAATCTTTTGTACTTTGAGTGTGTTGCCTGCCTGGTTTTGGGGCTTTTTACCAGCATATATATATATATATATACACTCACAATCTGTATCTCAGTGTCTGAGAGAGGCAATATGCTGTTTATTTCATATGGATTGAAGCACTTAACAGATGTTCCTGAAAGTTCAAAGAGGTGTAGGAGCAGAGTTTGTGTCACGGTCGGAGAGGGAGATACATTGACAGGTGTAAAGCAAATCAGAGGGGAAAAGACACCTATAAAGAGAAGAAGAAGAAAGAGAGAATCAAAGCTGTGCAGAGAGAACAGAAGTGGCCTTGTTCTCCACTGGTCTGCTCTCTTGCAGAAAGAGCCTAAAAGGAAAGCGGTGAAAAAAACATGCGTGTGACTTTGTACTGCAAAAAAAAACTCCACTTCTAATGCAGACATGCATTGTGTATCGATTGAAACTAACAGAGATTCATAGTGCTGTTAGATGATAATCATTTTTACAGTAATTAGAAAATGTTGCCCCAGGCTTTGTGCCAGCCTCATGCAGAGAAACCAAAGTGCCAAACATGATACTGTTATTCATTTTTCTGTATGTGGCATAAATGTCAAATGCAGCAGGATACGCAGGGTTTGTTTAGCTCCATGTTTTTTTTTATGTTTATGAAATAGTAAACTCTCACAATCAAATTACTGGGAGTAGACAATCCAGTTAAGACTCGCTTTTTTGCTTTTACATTCCCAGATATTGAATTGTGTCTCATATAATCAGTGTTCCTCAGATCCCTTTTTAAAATCCCCAGAAAACTGTTGCAATACTTTTCTCTCGGTGAGTGTGCATGGTATTTGCAGTGTGCGTGTGTGCATGTGTGCGTGCGTGCGTGCGTGTGTGCGTGTGTGTGTTGGGCAGAGGCATTAGAATGGCGAGGGACGGGGTGACAGTAGTTGTTAAGGAGTCACCATGGTTACCGCCGCCCAGGAACAATGTTGAGCTGAGAATGCTCCGCTGTGTTAAACACTGAATGGAATCCTGAGGAGCACATACATGTACATGCTCAGATGGCGACACAGTAAACACACACTCACACAATATGTCGTCATCCAACAGGACTTACCACTGAATAAGTAGTTAAAGCAGAAATTATCCATCATCAGATTAGCTGTGTCAGACAGGGAGACCATGTGGTTAAGCCGTGGAAATGTCTCTGTTGCCTCTTTTCTAAAGCACTGCTGGGCATCTTAATTTACTGAGCTGTGAACTGCAAGTAGAGCGCCAAGTAACAACAAGGGAAGTCATGAGGGGAAGTCCACAGGGGGACACATTTAAGTATATAGTCAAAAACAACTATTTGACACTGTATATGATGGTTTCTGTGAATTTGTCTGCTTCATTTTCTTGCCATGAAGTGCAGATTGTAAACACGTGTTTTTGTGTGATGGCCATGCGCTCATTTCTGAGTGTCTATTGTTCAGTTATGTGAGTGGGTTGATGTGCATGTGTGTGTGCATGTGCAAACCGGGAGTGTAAAAAGGGTGTTTGCCCTACTAACTCTGCCCCCAGCGCGAGCCCCTTCATCCTCCCCCTTGTTGTCATGCACAGGCGCTCTCCCTTTGGCACAAAGTGGGCTGGCAGCACAAGAGCCATGTGTTTTAGCTCCACGCTTTGAAGGGCTTGAAAAACTTTTCAGAGCTGTCTCTGAGAACTCTGAGAGAGAGAAAGAGAGAAAGAGGGGGAGAGTGAGGGTGAAAGAGTGTGTAAGTGTGAGGGAGAGAGATGGCAAGCAGAAGGAGCTGCAGATAAAAACAAGCTGTCTTCCATGTGGTGATTTGATCTCAGTTGTTGAAGGATACCTTTGGTGGACAATATTTCTGCAAGAGACTCAACAACAGGTGAGTGCAAATGCAGTATGAAAGCAATAAGAGGCTGCGAAAAGAAAAAAAAGGGAGTAAGTGGTGTCCGCTCAGGCAGACAAAAGGGAGGGGGTTGTTTTGGGGATAGTGCATGATTAGTGTCTTAATGGCTCATTTTCTTTCAGTTTAATGCAATTCTCATTGATTTTTTTGTCCTTAATTTCCATGTTGGAGTGCTCTGATTTCCACTCATTTAAAAAATGAACATATTACCTCCTGTTGATGGGAACAGCTGTGAAGTAACATGTTGAAAACAGGTCAAAAGACAGACCCTGAACTCATGCAACTCTCACGTTGTGTTTCCCCTTCCCCAGAGGCTGTAATCCTCACTCGGCGTTACCCATCCCATAACTGAAATTAGCCTCCAGCTCTTTCAGAGATGCAGTGCGACGAGCTCTCAGCCAGAGAGGAGTTTACTTACAGCCACATGCCCACTCTGGAGAGGGGCAGTGGGACGCTGGGACGACGGGGCGACAGAGGAACGGAGAGAAGGCCAGACAGGGGGGAGCGGTATAGGCCAGAGCGGGACAGCTACACAGTGGACGTGAGGGCCAGTGACCTGCAGCTGGCCCAGCCGGAGCCTCTAAAGCACCCCTGCTTCAGCTACAGGGCCTGGCTCTACAGCGTCCTCATAGGGGTGAGAGGAAAGACGGTCAGGGAGAGGTACAAAGGAAGCACATCACAGGGTGTATCTATTTAGTCCATCACACAAATTTTAAAGGTTGGGATGATCTTATTTCTGATTAGAAAGTATCCCAATCTAGAAATTTTCAGTGGGATGATAACAAGTCTTGTTTTGTGCTTCCATATTTAGGTGAGGAGAAACATACTACATTACTTCTCCATAATGTGCAAACTCTAATCGACTGCTTTGAAAATTGTGTCAGCATTAAAGGTCCAGTGTGTAGGATTTTGGAGGATATACTGGCAGATTGGAATATCATGCAATAAGTATGTTTTCTGTAGTGTATATTCAATTGGCCACTATTGTTTTTGCTATCTTAGAATGAGCTGATTATTTTTGCACAGGGAGCGGGTTCTCGTCCACAGAGTCATGTTGCACCACCTTGTTTCTACAGTGGCCCAGAATGGGCAAACCAAACACTCGCTATAGATAGGGCCATTCATGTTTTCATGTGGCCACTGTTGTTAACAGCCCCTCAATGATGAGCAGAATTGGAGTAACACTGCTTCTTGTGTGTGAAAGTGCTTTATTCAATGTTTTTTTTTACCAGTTTTAATGACCTAGTCTGTAGATAATTCGGCTCCCAGTAAAAACCTGCTGAAGTGTGTGTGTGTGTGTGTGTGTGTGTGTCAGAGACTGTCGGCATTCTTGTGTAGTCTTACCTGTTGAACATATTAACAAGTGTCTTTGTATATGCATGCCTGTGTGTGTGTGTGTGTGTGTGTGTGTGTGTGTGTGTGTGTGTGTGTGTGTGTGTGTGTGTGTGTGTGTGTGTGTGTGTGTGTGTGACCTCAGGGCAGTCTGCTCATCACATCTGGTTTCTCTCTGTACCTGGGAAATGTGTTTCCTGTTGCCATGGACTACCTACGCTGTGCTGCTGGCTCTGTAAGTGACCGCCATACAAGTGTAATCACAGTTACGTGCATATACATCCCTTCCTGAATGAGTTTATGCATATTATTCAGATTAGACCTTTTGTGTCAAAATGCCAGTCACACATCATTTTCAGGACGGCATTTGCTAAAGAGATATTTCAGCAGCTCGTTTATTGCTGTTCTTCACAGGGCCTCCCGGCAGCGATTGCTAGTTTTGCCATTGCAAAGAACAGACATGTTGCAGTGAGTAAACAATGACCACCAAAGGCAAAAGTCATAATTATCTTTTCGTGGATTTTTAATTGAATTTCCTCAAGGCTATTGATGCTTGATAGTAATGAAGGTCTCATTCAGTTTGTTTTTCAAGGTGTCAGATTTCCAGGTGGTCTATGTGTCAACATTTGCTGTGACGACAACCTGCCTGGTTTGGTTTGGATGTAAACTGGTCCTGAACCCTTCTGCTGTCAATGTAAATGGACCAGTCCTTTGGTTGCATACAAGTATATCAATTTATTCTCCAAAATAAAGCATTATTTCAATTTCCTGTTTTCAATCTTCCATCTGCTATTGTGTCTCTGCTCTCCCTCCCGGTCTGTCTGTTCTCAGATCAACTTTAACCTCATTCTGATGATTTTGCTGGAGGTGTTGATGGCCAGTACTGTCATCCTGTCAGCCCGCTCTGCAGAAGACTGCTGCTGCCACAAGAAGGTGTGTGTGTGTGTGTGTGTGTGTGTGTGTGAGTGTGAGTGTGCGTGTGTGTGTGTGTATGAGTGATTGATTGCTTTTATTCCCCCAGCTGAAGTGTCTCCCGTCTTCCTCTCCCAATAGCTTTCATCCTTCCATCCTAACTCCTTTCAATCTCTCTGTCCATCTTTTAGCCGGTGACATATGACAGATCTGGGCTTCTAAAGCCTGCTGTGTTCCCCACTCGACTCCTGAAAGCATACTCTGTGAGTAGTTTTAAATTATGTTGCATAGTATATTTCTGTCTGGTCAATGCGGAACAAACACTGATGAATTCTCCAACAGGTGATCGAAGTAATTGTGGGAATTTCTGCTGTCTTCGGAGGAATTATTGCACTCAACATGGATGCTTTGCTGCCTGGCCCGTACTTGTCCGTCACATTTTTCTGGATTCTTGTGGCAGTATGTTTTTCTTACTAAGACTTTCTTTTCATCATGGTAGAGATTGCAGCTCAGAATGATAACTAAGATGCTTTCTATCACTGGCCTTGTCAGGTAACTTTGTGTCTGCTGTTTAATCCCTTGCAGTGTTTTCCGAGTGCTATTGCCAGTCATGTCGTGTCAGAATACCCCAACAAATGTCTGGTGAGTACAAGACAATATCCTAATTGTTGGAAGTAGAGCCTTGAGAATGTTTAAAAAACTACAAAAAAGATTGATATCTTTTGAGGGGTGGGTGTGATCAATTAAAGTAATATATTTGGAGCTGTCAGTCTTTGTAAGAATTCAAATACCGTTTTGTGACTGCGGCCTAACTTGGACATATTGTGTGAAACAGTTTTTCACAAGTTATATTATGTTGCATGGTTATGCGAGAGGATATTCTTTTTTGGTAATGTTGATATCAGTGAAGCATTTGATACAGTAGACCACTGTAAATGACCAACTTTAGCAGTTTTGGGTATCTCTGGATCAGTCCTAGAGTGATTGCCATCCTACCTCTTTGACAGACGTTTCTCAGTTACTCTTGCTGACTTTTTTTTCTGAAACTCTCCATTGTGGTGTGCCTCAAGGTTCTGTTCTGGGTCCTATTCTTTACATATACTTTTCTTTCCCTTTAAGAGTATCTCCTTTCACTGCTAAAATGATATTCAATTTAGACATCTCAATTAAGGCTGAAAATGTCACAAACATGTACATTTTTACCAGACAGAACAGTTCTTATTTCCACTCCAGAGTCCTGCTGATCATCTAGGTTCTCTTCCTCCTCTTCCTCTGTTATTTTTTTTCAATGAGCTAAGGTATCACTATAGACTATACTCTGACTCTTGACTAACATGTTTAGTCTTTGATTTATTCTTGTTTTTTCCAGCTGAAAAACAGCAAAACTCAGGCCTGTTGTTTCTCAAGATGAAATGGAGCTACCTCAACTATTGTGACTCACCTGCCTGAGCAAAATACCTCTGGATAATTTCCAAGTGTAAAAGTCCAAAACGTTCTCTTAGTTTCCCATCACTGGCTTCCCCTCAAATTCAGAATTGGATTCAAAGCTTTGTATGATCACTTATAGAGACATGCATGGTCGGGAGTTTTCCCTACATTAGAGATCTACTGCAGCTCTATGTCACCAGTAGGTCTCAAAAGTCCTCTGATCATGGTTTGTTGCTCCTTTGAAATGTTCAACCCTTTTGGACTTTAAATCTGTAGCAGTCTGCTTGTGGTGATCAAAGCAGCAAAAAAGAATAAATTAGGAAAAACTCAACAGTAGTTTCTCTTTCCAGAGATCATGACCCTGTGACTCAAGTTAATCCACAGACCTTGTTGTGAGCAGTTTCATGTTGGATTTTTTTAGTTAACATTACAGCTAAGCTGAGGAAGACGCAATTAATGTTTCCATCTTGTACTGTCACAAGCATGATTTTCTCATCCGTGAGCAGGTGCACCCTTCTGCTCCTGCGCGCTGATACAGTGAGTGTACTTAAGTGGTAGAGAATAGTTCCTACATAAAACTGCTAACAAGTTTTTTTGGGGTTTTTTTGCTGTTTGAGCACCACAAGCAAAATGCCACCTAGTTCCACTATATCTGCAACACTCAGCAACTCACACCAAAACAATCTAGATTGATTTAAAGTCTGTAT
This sequence comes from Plectropomus leopardus, assembly GCF_008729295.1. Lineage (NCBI taxonomy): Eukaryota > Metazoa > Chordata > Actinopteri > Perciformes > Serranidae > Plectropomus > Plectropomus leopardus. Next base: position 21,640,503 of record NC_056473.1, on the reverse strand, counting down.
AATATATTTAAAAGTTGCTTTAAATATAATTAGTTAACATCTTGTATCTCATGGAAGTTAATTAGGATAGGGTTTGAGGAAGGATCATCTTTGATAATTCGCAGCCATACAAGCTGGGTCTTTTTCCCGTAGCTTCTGGGTCTTCAAACTATTTTTTATATGTTCCTTTTTTCTATCTTCCTGGTGTCTCTCAGGTGGAGGTGCTGATTGCCATCAGCAGCGTGACGTCTCCCCTGCTCTTTTCAGCCTCCGGCTTCCTCTCTTGCAGTGTGATCAGCTTTATTGAAATTTTCCTGCATGATGTGCCTACAGCCAAGGTTAGCTTAATGAAGTGAAAATTCACCAGTAGTATGCAATGTGTGGGCTTTCTCAGAAGCATTACCTATCCAGCCCGTGAGCTCCTTTTGCATGAGAAATAAAGGAACAGATTTTTGGGAAACTCTTAGATGACTCATTTAGAAATCTTACTAAGGATAATCTAATTTTGTGTGTGTGTGTGTGTGTGTGTGTGTGTGTGTGTGTGTGTGTGTGTGTGTGTGTGTGTGTGTGTGTGTGTGTGGTTTAGCAATCCTATGACATCCTGCTGCTGATTCTGATGGTGCTTCTGCTGGTGCAAGCAGTTCTAACTTCAGCCACTGTGGTGCACTGTGCCTCCTACAAGAGTCAGCTCCGCATGGGGGCTCTGGAGTGCGATGACAACATGCACACAACAAACCATTCCTGTGAGGTAAGGCGGGTAAAAGCGGGAGTTGAGTACATAAATGGACAAATCTCTGAGTCTGTCTTTGTCTCTTTGTCTGTCTCTCTAATTCCAGCAAGAAACATTTGCAAATGTGGAAAATTACACATTTAATTCTCTTCCAGGTGTACTCACAGCTGTAGCTCATGTAAATGACACTTAAATGTGATGGCATAAAAGTCTATGAGCTAGAAACATATAAAAACACATTGTGCAGCACATCCTTCACACATCATTTATCTCAGTGTTTGTGTCAACTCTCCCCTTCCACATTTCATCTCTCTCTCCCTCTTTTCTGTCCTGTTCCCTCAGCAGCTGACAGCCAATGGGACGCTGCAGGATTTTGACAAAGACAGAGCCTGGAAGGCAGTTGTAGTCCAAATGGCCCAGTGAAGAGTTCTACATACACAGATGAGTTTGATAAGAGGTGGGAAAAGGATAAATAAGCTGTAATCACAAGAGAACAATCCTGAAACAGAACATAAAGGAAGAAAGCAGTAAGCATGCATTCAGAGATAGATCGAGAGGAAAAAGGAAATCAAGAAAGAAAGGTAGAGAAAAATCAGAGGGAGAGTGCAAGGCAGATGTGATTTTTTTAAACTTTGAGTAAGATATTTGCAAAGATAATGCTTTGAGCATTTTGCTTTTGATGTCTGTTTTCTGGGTTTTTTATATAATTGTTGCCTGCTTACTGGAGTGAGCATTATTTGATCTGGGATTTTGATAAGTATTTCTGCGTTGACACCAGATATATAAAATGAACAATCATGTGAGACAATGTTTGGTAGCATAAAAATTTTGCGAGCAATTGGGCCTAAACACAAAGTTTTATGATGTTTCAAAATATTTAACTTTATACAGTAGATGCATACAATTCAATTTATTCTGGCCTTTTTTTCAGCTTCATTGTTGAGGTTGTACTTTAGGATGAATGGGATGTCAATATGTGTAAAAAAACAAAACAAAAAAAAAACATCCATATAATCACGGGTTATCATGTTTTATTTTTTATCCCTAAGAGAATTATCTAAAATGAGAAATCTATGCATTTTTGATACTTTCGCCACACAGCTTGTTGCAGCTTAGCTTATCTATCACCTAGCACTGACTCAGTTTATTCTAAGGTGACATTTTGACTCAGCCACATTCATAGAAGAGCTTTCTGTAGATCTTAAGTTGCAGGCTTTACTCTGCACTGATATTCTTTTCAAATAGTGAACACTGACTTATCTTAGCACTATGTGATGTACGTTTTGTTCAGTACTTGACTTTTTTGTGTACTCTTGTGTACAGTGGTGTGGTCGTAGTTGCAACATTTTATTACAAGAGAACTGATCCACTTGGATATTGCAGATTAACTTATGTAAATCATTTTAAATGGAATTCTGTTTTATTTAGGAAAATAAAATGTCTGTTATCAACTGTAAGTACAGTGCGTGTGTGTGTGTGTGTGTGTGTGTGTAATGTTCTATGGTTGCTCTTCTTGCTTTCTTTATCATTCTACATTCTACAGGCCTATAAATGGCAAGGTGACAGGAAACAAATATGTGACACTAATCACCTGGATCTTAAAATAGCATTCCAGGGAATATCGTTTATTTCTGCTCTCAGATGTCAGGCTGTGATGTTTACTCTATAGGTATTTTATGTGTACTGACAAAATGTTTTTACACACCTGCTTCCTTGTTGGGAAATGAGAATTGTTTTCTAATTATTGTTGTGCTCTTGTTTACCTCATTCCCCTCCACTGTTAATTTACTCCCAACCCTGCGCTCCTCTCTGTGTTAGACACTCCGCATGATATACTGTATTCTCATAATAAGGAGTCGTTTTCCTCCCTTATATATAACTTTAACAGTGAATAAACATAGCATTCACTGTAAACATAGTGAATATAGGCTCTAATGCATGAAGAAGTTCAGTTTCCAAAAGTTTTAATCACATAACAGATATTACAGATAAATAAAATAGTCTTGGCAGTGAATATTGTATGCCATAAAATGAAAAGACAAGTCCAAAACAAAACAAAACAAAGACAACAACAAAAATCATACTTAAATCAGAGGTGAAAAACATATTTTACAGTAATTACATTGTACAGAAATCTGGAAGATTACACGCACTTCAACACTTTATATTCTCATTTCCAATTACCCCAACCCCACTTCGGTCTTTGGTTTTATTGATCTTTATCAACATTTTGTTGATATTTTCAAAAATTGTCAGCTTTCCTTTTGTAGTAAATATCAGTTTATTCCATAGTAACTCGTTAATAATCCTTAATTTATTGCTTGATACTTGCTTTGTTCTTACACCTGTTATCTAATGCAGTGCAATACATCTTTTTTACTTTGCAGTAGCACTGAGGTCATAGTTATTGATAGTGTTAATATTCTGCCTCCCTCTTGTATGAATTGGAAGGGCAAAAAAATCAGAAACATCTCTCAATGTTAAGTCCAGCAAAATAACACCTTTTAATTTTGACTATGACGATTTACACATATTATTATTATAAACTTCAGGAAATTGCACAAATTGTACAGTTGTATCCAATAAAGAGGGCACCGAGTGTATTTCTGAAGACATTAGGCTTGTACTGAAAGGACGAGATGGGGTTTTTTTCTTCGAAATGAACATCTTTAAGATCCCTGCAACGAGAGAGAAAGAGAGAGAAAGAGAGAGAGAGACTATATTTGGAAGCAGACGTATTGAGGTGCGGCTTCCCTAACCGGCGGAAACCGGCTTGAAGAAAACTGACTTGTGGCTCGGTCCGGCTGACGAGCATCGGGAGCGCGCCACCATCGCGCGCTTTGTTGCCACAAGAAACCCAGCAGAGAGCCAGAGGCTGCTGGAGGCTGCAAACAAACTTACCCAGCTGCTGTAAAGCCCTAACTGTTCAGCAGCGATGTAGAAATTAAAGCGCAGTCTATGTCATTCGGCATGAGCATTATTATTAACCCTTTGAAACCCGGATCGACATTAGTTTTCTTATGCTGCGTACAGGCGCCTCTCACAAGCATTTTGAAACCTCAGCAAATTGGTTTGATTTCTTTCAAAAAAAAAAAAAACGTGGAAAAAACAGTCAGCAACTTGGCATGAAATGTTCCACAAATTAAAAAAAATAAATTAAATTTTTTTTTTTTTTTTTTAAAGTCCAAAATAACCTGAAAATTACCTCAAACGGGAAGGATAAGCATATCACATAACTAGGGAAAGATGTCAAGAAAATCTATATTTATTATATATTTAAAATTTTGTCTGTAGTATATATATACAAATGTATTTATTAAGTCTGGTAATTTTCCTCTATGATTGTATTTATTTCCTACTAATTTTAGGGTCATTTTGTATGTTGCTCATTGCATTGTTTGTTTTGGAGAGAAATCAGGTTTGCTCAGGTGTCAAAGAGTTGAATACATTGATTCTCTCTAGAAACTCAGAAAATCTTTTAACTATATCAGCATATCTTACAGTACAAGTATTCTTTGTCAGTTGTGGCTCTAGTTTATTTCAAAGGTGAGGTTATCCTCCATTGCATGACCCTCCAACTGATGCTGATGCTGTCCTGTATACTCCCAAATAAAAGTGTTTAGATGCTCGCCACACCCAGTGAGTTTGAATGACAAACATCTTTCCCATTCCTGGTTTGCAAATGTCTTTGCCAGTCCCACACTCATGATGATGGGCAGGCTGGATAAACCTATCGATAGGAAAGTTCCTGCCGTTTGTTTGGTTGTAGATTGGCCCAACATGATTTGAATGAAGACAGCCGGTCTGCACTTATTCAACTGCAAGGCAATTCCGCTATCAAACGTTATTTTAAAATCCAAACACTATTTCTATTTTTTATAGCCCCGTATAAATATTTTTTCGCCGATGACATCACCAAATAATACTAGCTGCCGCCAGTATTCATACAGGAATTAAGATCTATAATATTTCAGTGATAAATCTGTAAAAAAAAAAAAAACAAAAAACAAAAAAAAAAACGACGAGGATGACGATTTCTGCAACATGATTTGGTTTTTTTTCTGCTCATACACCACCTGTCCTTGTCAGTGTGAATCCGGATCGCATTTTCTGGTGATGCGATGAACTCGAGAATCTTAATGTGTTATCTCATCCCTTGTTCCTGAGGAAGAGGCAGGGCAGGGAGGAGGAGGAAGAGGAGGAGGAGGAGGAGGAGGAGAGAGGAGCTGGGGGGAAAAGGCGGAACAAACCGGTGCGCTCGGATACATGCTGTAGCTGCTCGCCCGCACTGCAGATTAACTCTTACCGTGCCGGGAGATGCAGCGAGACATGGTGAGTGGATTTTTGATTATTTCCCACCACTAGCATGCACATGGCTCTTTTGTTAGCAGCACAGAGTGAGTGGAGCTGCTTCGCTGGTGCTATAGTCTTTCCAATTTGGACAGGTGATGCAGGTAATGAGCATCTTAACAGACTGTAGGATCTCCTCTTCTCTTAATGCACACACACACACACACACACACACAGAAACACAGAGCAGCGCACACACACTTGATGTTAAGCAGCTCGTCTCTGGCTAGTTGGGAGCTATCCGCCGCTCAGGTGCTGAAACGGCTCGTCATCTGCAGGAAGCTGCAATCCACTGCAATGAAATGTCTCGGGTGAAAGTGTGGTCCTCTTGGATGCGATTCTCCCAGACCTGTTAGGAGACAGCATCCTAGCTCAACAGCTAACTGACATAATCATCCTCTGATAAAATGTTCCTGCAGTGTTCCCATAGGGACTTAGTGATGAGTCAAAAGTGAGAAAACAATGTGGATACTTCATGGTGTTTTTCTCTTCCACAGTTAGTATCAAACTGTATCCCTCTGCCACAGCTATCTAGTCAGGCTTATTCTCTGATTGTCTGAGAACAAGTGTCAAATTTGCAAAAGTTCTTCCCTCTTCAGCCATCATCTCATTCATAATAAATGGGGCTCTTCTCCTTCAGCTCTTGTCCTCTTTCTTTGTAGCCGGCTGTACTGGTCATAGCCAAGCGGCATGCTGGAGTAGCAAAAGAATGTGGGATTCCCTCTCTAAACACTGGTAGCATCACCCAACTGAGAGGCATTATCTGTTGGATTGGACCTGTGCCAGTGGCTTACAGACAGCAGTGAAGCCTCTAGCCGTGAACCTAAAAATGTGATGCTGCCACTTTAAATTTAAATTATGTAAAGTTTATTCCCCCTTTTGAGACAGTGTGTTTGGAGATGTGGATAAAGTTGCTTTGATTGTCACCAGGCAGTGTGTGTACAGGGCAGTGTCATATCTGTACTGTAATTCATGTTATCCCACAAAGGACATCTTGTTCTCTTTATCAGGTATAACGCCAATTACTGCATGTGTCAGCATTAACACATGCAGCCTTGAATAACTGTTCTGTGATAATATTTCAAAGTAATCCTCTCTTTATTATCTTTCTCACAGTGCAGGTGAGTACACACTAATTGTCCCCTGTACTCATAAAACCGCAGTCTTAAGGTTCCACTCCCCGAGATGTTAAGTGCACTTTCTATCCCTGGATTAGAGGGCTTGGCTTTCAAGGATTTCATAGATGAGCTGTGTTTTTTGCATAATGAGCAGAAAGTGAGAGGAGGGCAGAAGGAGGAACGGGGAGAGAGAGTAAAAGGGGAAGAAGGAGAGCAAGGGGGTGAGATCTGTTGATGTGAAGGAGTAATGTATTCACACTCCTCACGGAGGACGTTCACGTAACCTTCAAGCGAAATGAGTATGCAGCAGGCGCTAATTCCACCCTGCACATACTGAACAAAGGTATGCATGCTCATGTATGTATGCACACCCGCTCACATGTGCACGCACACTCAGACACGCAAGACATCCCACTGACATGCGTGAGTCCACCTGACATCCCAGTGTGAACATGCTGTACCTAATAAATAGAGACTACTAGGAGTCCCAAATTGTGGAGGAGCAGAGCCAGTATCCAAAAAAATGTTGTTAATTTGTCAAAATCACTGAATAAATTCTGGTTTTAGTCACTTCCAGGTTAGCATACTATAAATTTGCCCTTTAGTGTCCTTGCTCGATCAAAGGCAAGTGCCCCCCCACGTTCACACACTTCACTGGTCACAGAGTGAGGATTAGTCGTCCTCAGCCACATGACTGCATTACAGAGGACGATGGATGGGAACAGAGAGTTTTCCTGAGGATGGTGTGAGACAACATCAATTCATACTAAAATTGTTGCACTAATTTGTCTATTGTACAGATGTTCCCAGGAATTACTTATTGTGCCTCAATGTACTTTTATTTTTTGTTTTTTAAAGAAAGCACATATTGTGCCATCCTAACTGATTATCTTTTCTTTCAGGAAAGGACTGGTCAGAGTTTCTCCTGACCGAAGATCACATAACAGCTCTTCAGCCAGCAGTCACTCTCCCTGGGGATCACAAGGACGCCTCCGAAACTCAGCTCATCCCTCAACCTGCCACACAGAGAGTGTGGTCTGAGGTTAGGCACAGCAGAAATGGGACAAAACATGAGGATGCATGACAAAGAGGCCGAGAGAGGAGTGGGCTTCTGAATGTTATGACCGTTCCTGTAGGAGAAAAGAGCTTGTGAAAACTGTAGAAAACTCAAAGCTCTGAAGAGCGCACAGTATGACCTGCTGCTTTCCCACATATGGTGACAGGGGCTGAAGTTGGCCACACATTTCTGTGTGTGTGCCTTCCACTGCGTTGAGGACTATTTAACTACAGCAGAGAGCGTCTGGCCTGGCCTCCAGTGCAGAGGGATGTTGTAGTGTGCGTCCTTTGTGTTCCGGATGCAGAACATCCTCGATCAAAACTTAGACATGGCCACGGCTCTACTCGCCGGCGAGAAACTGAAAGAGCTGATCCTGCCGGGCTCCTCTCAGGATGAGAGAGGCGGGGTGCTGGCCGGCCTCATGGTGCAGCTCAAACTGGAGCTGCCCTTTGATCGTGTCGTCACTATAGGGACGGTCATCATCCCCATCCTGCTGGTCACCCTCGTCTTCACAAGAAACTTTGCAGGTGAGAGTTCTGCCACTAGAGGGGGGTGACTGCCACAGCAAACTGGCAAAGTGAAGAAGTTACAACTGCATCTTTTACCCTTGTGTATTCTGAGTTAGTGCTTTTGTGTTTTCTTTGACAGACAGAATAGGGAAAGATGTAAGTAGGAGATAAGGCAGGGAAGAAAAAGGAGCAAGTGCATCAGAGGAGCAGACAGAGGGAGCTGGAAAGGTCGAGAGAGCAACGGGAGATAGGAGGGGGAAGAGGAAGGTGTTTGGTAAGAAGGCTGGCTGTGATGGCAGAGATGGTAGTTCACTGCTGAGTCAGGCTCTCTGCATAGCAGCATTAACCATCTGGGACAGAGCGTTTAACTTTAGCAGCAGAAAAATGTGGGTGTTTAGACAGGTTCTACAGTATTCCCTCTCTGCTGTTTTTATAATGATATTTAGAGCATTGCCAAACAATTTTAGATGACTCAGCATCCTGCCCTCTGTGACTGTAAAGAAGTAATGCCATTGCATATATTACCCTTATTGTTAGTAACATGAAATAATACATGCTGGTGTTAAAAAATAGTTTTAACACCAGAATGTATAATAATAGTTTTTAATTCAAAATTAAAAATTAGTTTATTTAGTTGGCAGGTAAACCATTTGTAGTATCAGATGTTGCTGCACTTAATTGAAAAGATTAAATGTGGATTTACTGCAACCCTGAACCAGATAGAGCTGAAAAAGAACACTTTGACAGGAAGAAGAGCACTCAGTTTCTCTATCTGAGCAACGCAGATCATCATTTCACAAAGCAGCGTGAGTGTTATCAGAGCCATGCAGCGCTTTGGGCTGAACAGACGAATGATTCTAAAAGATTCTCAGAGATACAGCGCTAACAATGAAACACATCACGTAGATGCGAGATATTCCCTCGAAATATGTGAATATGTCATTGCAAGTTGCGTTTACTGCAGTAAATATGAGGGAACAGCAAATACTGAAATTACCCACATTATCTTAAAGGGACAGTTCACCCCAAATCCAAAACATATTTTTTCACTTTCTTGTGGTGCTATTTATCAGTCTAAATTGTTTTTGTGTGAATAGTGGAGTTCTTTTATCAGGATGTGGTTCTCATAGCACCCAAAAAAAACCCCCAAAAAACCATTTGGAAATCCAAACAGCAATGTCTCTTTCCAGAAATCATGATCTGGTTATTTAAGATAATCCAAAGACCTTGTTGTGCGCAGTTTCATGCATGAACTATTTGGACAAGAGGCTCATGCCTGTGACAGCATGCAATGTAAACATTAATGGTGTCCTCCAGGCTGAGCTGCAACTTTAACCAGCTCAGTGGTGCTAGGTCAGCTAACAGTAGCTTCCTAATGCACAGTGGTACAGTTGGCAGTTGTAGTTAGGCAAAAGAAAATAGTTCCTACATGGACCTGCTCAAAACAAGGTCTGTGGATTATTGTTGAGTTGAGTAACCAGGCCATGATTTCTATAAAGAAACACTGATGTTGAGTTTTTCAAATGTGCATTTTTGGCACTTAGAGCACCACAAGCTGAATACCAGGTAATTTCATTATATTCAAGCAAAGGCCGACATCTCTACAGCCAATATCTCCAACACTCTGCAACTCACAGAGCACTACAGGTAAGAAGAAAAATTTGTATGTTTGATTTGGGGGTGAACTATCCCTTTAAACACTATTTGGACATGAAATGAGGGAGAGCATTAAAGTCTGTTTTAACATCAGTTGCACAGTGCAAAGTTATAGAATGGTACCTTTTTGAATCACAGTACTCAGTGTAGTTGTTGGTGCATACAGTTTTACAGGACAATGGATGGTAACAACAACAGATATTTACACTTCTGGTTTCTGATAACATCGTTTAACAGAAGAAATTGTTTAAACTTTTCTGACCCCGTACATGTTTTCACATTCCAAAGTCTCGCCAATTAATAAAATTTGAGAGCAAATTATTATAGATGTTAGGAGTGATGAACAAAATTCTGACAAAAAAAGAGACCCAGGAAATAGCGTTGTAGCATTCATCTGTCAGCTAATCTAAATAATTTATATCATAAGATTTAATCATCTAACTTGTTAAAGGAATGTTTAGGCTGAGTCGTTTTGTCTGTATCTTCCTCAGAGGAGTCCATATACTGTTACACACCACACAACTTCACCAGAGACCAGGCACTGTATGCAAGAGGCTACTGCTGGACAGAGCTGCGAGATGCTGCACCTGGTGTGGAATCTCACCTTTGGCCTTCACTGTTTGAACACAAGTTCTTGCCCTACGCCCTGCTGGCCTTCGCTGGAATCATGTATATTCCTGCTTTGGGTTGGGAGTTCCTTGCCTCTACACGGCTCACTTCAGAGCTCAATTTCCTGCTTCAAGAGATTGATAACTGCTATCATAGAGCTGCTGAGGGCCGAGCCCCGAAGATCGAGAAGCAGATCCAATCCAAAGGACCTGGCATAACTGAGCGAGAGAGGAGGGAGATCATCGAAAATGCAGAGAAGGAGAAAAGCCCAGAGCAGAACTTGTTTGAGAAATATTTAGAGAGACGAGGCCAAAGTAACTTTCTGGCTAAACTTTACCTAGCACGCCATCTGGCCATTATCTGCCTCAGTTCCATCCCTATTTCCTACCTGAGCGCCTACTATGCCCGCCAAAGGCAGAACGAGTTCACCTGTGCGCTGGGTGAGCCTCCAGACATTAGCAGCTATCAAGAGCTGAAGCTCAGGGTCAACTGTAAGCTGCCGGCTGTACAGCTGCAGCGCATCATGGCAGCGGTGGATATCGCGTTGCTCTGCACCATGAACCTCATCATACTGGTTAATTTGCTGCACTTGTTTGTGGTGCGCAAGTCCAACTTTGTATTTGACAAACTGAATAAAGTTGGTATCAAAACAAGGCGGCGCTGGCAGAAGTCTCAGTTCTGCGACATCAACATCCTGGCCATGTTCTGCAACGAGAACAGGGACCACATCAAGTCGCTCAACCGGCTGGACTTCATCACCAATGAGAGTGATCTCATGTATGACAATGTGGTCAGGCAGCTGCTGGCTGCACTCGCACAGTCCAACCATGACGCTACACCCACTGTGAGGGACTCTGGGATTCAAACACTTGATCCCAACATGGACCCCTCTGATCTCGGAGTGGGTGAGATGGCTGGGGAGCCGCTGGTCATCAAGCGGCCCAGAAAGAAGATGAAATGGATCCCAAGCTCAAATCCTCTTCCTCAGCCATTTAAGGTAAGGCATCTGTCTGAGAAAAAATGTTTTAGTTGTAACTCATCAACATTCATTCAGCATCAATGATGGCAGAAGGAAAAAATAACTGTTCTCTAGAAACAGAATAACCCTTACCACAAGAACTTGTTCAGCAATACAGTATCAGCTCTTGATAAGAGACTCTTTCTCTGAAGAGGCACAGGAAGTGGTACTCACTAAGGACTTCCAAAATATGTAGAACACTTCAGTGCTGCTGTACTTGTTGCATTTGGGTACCTGAATTGTAGCTGTATGTTGACTTGTTTTTGTGTTATCTGTCCCTTGTAAAGGAACCTCTGACCCTGACACGTCTGGAAAATAACACCAAGCCTGAAAAGCCCAAACCAGTCAGACGAAAGACAGTCGGAGATAGCTTCACTGCACCACTTCTGGATACCAAGAGCACACAACATCCTGCGATAAAAGGTATGCAGTACTATGAACAATACGTTTATTGTGTTTTTAGCCACAACATATACAAAAATATGTTGACAAAATACTATGACCTAACAAGCCAAAGCAAGAACAAATTAAGCTGAAATTAAAGCATTTTAATTTTACAGATTATCAAAGGTGGCTATGATGTCCACCTGTGCCCTTATTAGCCAGAATCTAGTACACTGTAAAATGTGAAGATTTGATTTTACTTAAAGAAATTTAAGAAAACAACTGCCTTGAAAAATTTAAGTAAATACAACAATTAGTCTTAATGTATGCTAACTTTATATCTTATTGTTATCTTATTTACTTTATCTTGTAAAGTTGTTGCAACTTAAAAATGTTAAAGTTAAATCAGTCTTTCTAAGCTTTAACAACTTAAGTACACCAAGTGTACTAGGCTTTATATTTGTATTCTGCTGGTTGCAGACTAGTCAATCATATTTGTATTTCCTTAAGCATGTTGATAAAACAGAACTCTCAGATCTCCTAACTTCATCGTTGGTAAAATCCTCCTTGTCGTGATCAAGTTGAGTCAAACTAACTTGATTTACTGGAGTTGCTAACACTTAAAAAAACAAGTTAATTTCAATTGTCATTTCTAAGTTGGATCTAAGCACACTTTGGATGGATGACCTGCTTTTTTGATGTTATGTTTTACCTCCCATTAAGCCAGACTTTTCATTTTCAATTGTAGATCTAAGTGGGATGGAGAAAAAGCACACTCGCAACTTCTCTCTGGACGTCCACCCATACATGCTGACCATTCGTAAGCCCAAGGTGGAGACCACCACTGCAGAGCCTCTACCCTCAGAGCACAACCTGGATACAGTGTACCTTGAAGGCACGCACACTATTGTTCATGTGTCTGGTGCCATTACAGGTAAGTCACTTCACTTCTTATACAGCTGTATCTTAGACATTCCAATACATAATGTATATGTGCATCACAGGGGGTATTACAACGTGCTGCTATATCTTGTAATTGCACTCGCTTATTACATACTGCTGATATTGCTTTCCATGGTGGCCAATAAGTCATGCATGCAAGAGGTGCTGACTTTTGAAAGAGTATAGGAGATGTATTCTTTTAGAAGTGGACATACTGTATATACAGTTTTTGACTTTCTCCTTTCTCCTTCTACCTTGTTCGATATTTCTTCTTTTCTCTTCAGAAACTAAGGTTTGCTCTCCAGCATCGACCAACACTGCCTTTTCTACAGTGACCCTGCCCACCACTTCTTATGTAAATGGCGTGAGCCCGAACCCCCCATCCAGTGAGGACCCCCTCAGTCCCAAGTCCTCTCCTCCTCCGCCTCCTCCTCCCCCAAGGGACCCTCTCACTCAGACAGAAAACCCTGAGTGTCAGCCACCACCTCTGACCAGAGCCCCTACACACCAGCTGCTGAGTATACATCACACTCTTTTTGAGGAAGACGAGGATGAAGAACACCGTAGAGACAGACTGGCAGAGAGACCTGGGGAGCTCATCGCCGCTGGGGAATGTTGAAGAAGGAGAAGAGGGATGCCGACTGTGATTCCTCTTACTGACACTAGATTCTGTGCACATGACCACCATGTCAATCACCTCCTATCAACAGCCACCTCTAATCTTTAAATGAACTCACACACTTCTGTGATGGGTGGATTGGACAGTGAGGAAATTACATGGAACTCTAGTAAAGCAAAATGACTTTAAGATGGGAAAATAACTCAGAGAGGATAAGACAGAAGTTTGTGTATTTGATAACTAAGAGTATTGCTGTAGGAAATGATGTCATGTCTCAGGATGACTGTGTACAGCTTAACACCCTCCAATGAAACCAGCAGTGATATTAATTCAACAGGGTGCTACAGTGCAGGGTCAAATAGCTATTTTAAAAAGGCTTAGTGAAAGGATGAGCAGTCACAACAGATAAGTGAGATTTCTTAAAAAAATAAAAATAAATTTAAAAAAAAACTACACACCTTAGAGATGCATATCTGCAAAGAAGACTGCATAATAGCTTCAAACAAGATGTATTTTAAACACATATGATAATGCTTAGTCCCTTTATCCCAATAGCCAAGTAGAAAGGTAGCTCACGCAATACAAATGAGTTCTGCACAATTAATATGCAAAAGATCACAATACAGTTGTGGCAATAATGTATGCGCTTGCAGCCTCATATTTCACAAAACGCTATACATGTATAGCCACTGTATATGACTCAGTGTTTGTGGGATGTTTAAAATAGAGCACACGTTTCATGGCTTTATCATTGCCATTTCAGCGTTGATTAGGAACGTGTTTCAGATCTTGACACGACTATATTTGCACGTCATTAATAACAGTTAAATTGGCACATTATATAAAGGAACAGCGTAGGGACAGGCTACAATGTAACGATGGCATTTTGAGGTGATAGTAACTACGATATTGCTCTGTTTGTCTAATAGGAACCAGATTCCTGTGATAAAAATGCACTGATGTGTTTTCTTCTTTAGACTTTAAAAAAGTCTTTAAAAGCAGCTCCGATATGATGAATGGAGCTGGACTCAAGTGGTGTGACCTTTGTCTTCTGCTGGCTTCTTGTGGGAGTGCTGTGATGTGAAGTGAAAGAAGTGATGAGTAGATGTGAAATCGTTCCTCATCAGAAGGTTTCTGACATGATGACTAAGCTTTTGATTGCCATCTGCTGTCTCCGGCACAATCTAAATGTCTTTTGGTAGTTATATATGCCCACATTGTGCCAACATCTGCTATGAAGGAATTAATAGTTAGAATAGTTGGTCTGTTATTTGTAGTAAAAGAAAATAAAAACAAGCATCCATGGTATGTTTTCACAGGGAATGAGTGAGTGAACAAGGGGATGGGTACCCAGGGCAACCTGTACATACACATTTCCTGCAGCTGCATACAGGAACTTCAATAAAGGAACTACCTTCACTGACTTACACACAAATATGACATCTACTGTAGAAGACTTTAGTGCTGTCATCAGGGGCTTACCTACAATAAAGGTAGACCATGCATTCTCTTTTTTTCTGGGGCATTTAGTAAATGCACATTAGTGATGAGACTCAGCAAATTCCCCCCTTTTAATAATCTTTTGGTGGAAATTAAAAATAAATCTATAGCACAGTCTGGCCCCAAATCCCCTTGTTAGATTACTCAAGCACACTAAATGCATCCAGAAGCACTTTAGGACTTGTAGCACGAGTGTGTGTGTGTGAGAGAGAGAGCATGTTATGTGGAAACACAACTCTGCTTTTCTGTGTAGATTTTATCATTGAGACAAGGAGGAAAATCTGTGACTGTCTTAATGTCAGTGGAGAAAAGGAGTCCAGACTTTGATTGTACTATGTGAAATGGAAAAAATGGAAAGTAATTAAAAGAAATCTCTACAAAAATAAACATGCGCGTCAATAATAAATGACTACACGGACCAGAATGCACCGCGGCTGTCAGATTCAGCCGAGCACTGGAGGTACTGCTGTACCAGAGAAGTGCACACTGACATACGGGCTGGCTTGCTCGGTAAGTTGCTGATATTTGTTTTTAGACAACTATCGTGTATATTACCACATGTAATTCACTAGATAATGGCGGCATTTGTTGTGAAATTACTCCGTATTAACGTGTGTTATTTGACGAAATTCTTACCGGACTTGCTAGCCTACATTAGCCCGAGTTAGCTGTTATCATCATCCGTAGCTAACCAAACCAATGTACACGGTTAGCAACTGGAAGTAACGTTAGCTAGTTTGTAAACCTTCCCCACCGGAAAGTCACTACTTCTACCTCTAGTGGTATGTCGGTGGTCTCGTCGGAGATAACGTTACCTATTTGGCTTACTGTAATACATTAGTGATAGTGTCCACTTTTTATCGTTAACGTTACAATAGTTAGCTGCGTCGTCCACTTAAAGCAACGTCAGCAGTCGGTGCCTCTGTACTGTCACAAGCTGTGAGTCCCTGAACGTCTCACTGCTCGATGGTAACATGTCTTCATCCTGCCCTGTGTCACACGCAGCTCTCAGTGCTTCAAACATGGATCAAGACAACAATTCAGAGGTTTGTAACACTTACAATACCTGTGTTTGTATGTGTGTGTGTCTGTGTGTGTGTGTGTGAGAGAGAGAGAGAGAGAGAAAAGATGTTTTTGACTGATGTTTCGCCAGCTGTCCTGCTCACACCGGGGTAGGAGGACACACTGGCTAGCTAGAGTGTTATAGTATGATGTAGTTTGATTTAAAAACACATATCAGTGTTTCCACAGTCATGGAAAACCGTGGAAAAGGCATGTAATTTCACAATCACGTTTTCCAGTATTTTGGAGAGTCACAAAAAAATATTGATAGTTTTGGAAAAATTCTGAAAATGTATTGTGTGGATTAAAGTTAAATTACATTAATGTAACATAATGGTGAATTTATTTTCTGTAGCTGACAATGTAACGTAGCTCTTGTATGGGTCTACGTGGGACAACGTTTTGTTTGTTCATTACTAAAGTCCCCCTACCCCCACAAATTCAAATGGCTGTATTTTGTGTTTATTTTACTATTTGAAAAGAAAACATGCAGGTTTGGAATGCATGTTTTTTTCTGAATTTTTAAAAAAAAATATTTTTTCAATTTTTATAGAAATTCATAAAAAAATATGCATTCCAAACCTATATATATATATATATATTATATATATATATATATGCATATTTTCTTTACAATGTTTTACTGTTTTTCCCTTATTTTTGTATTTTTTTTGGCTTTATTTTCCTTTTAAGATTTTGGGCAATTTTTTCAGATAACTTATAGATAACACATCATGTGTGGAATGATGAAATTATGTTTGAATAGAGTTTAAATCTTATATGTCTTCAATGTGTGGGAACCCTGATATATGTTTCTCAGCTTTAGTTGTTTCTCAACCATTGCCATTCTCTCTTGCCCTGAACAGTTGCCTAATTATATGCAGTCAGTCCCTATTTCTCAATGTGGCTAGACTTGAACAGGATTTATCCCTTAATCTTGCACAATGATGCAAACATGCCATCTTTCTTAAAATATTGTTTTCTTTGTAATTCCCTAACAGGATGAGTCAGTTGGCCCATCAGAGGACCCTTCAGAAGAGGAGCTGCCTTGTCTACCTCCAGGGCTCTGTAAGCTGTTTGTTTAAAATACAGTTTGCTGTTTTTCATCAGGAAGATTGTGTAATACCCGTAATACCGCTCTTTCTCCTTTTTTTAGCCACTGTTTGCTACGTCATGCCTTTGTTACAAACAATTTCATGTTATATAAATTAAAAAATATATACCTACATCTTTTTTGACTACATGGTTTGTCAGCCTTATTGTTTATTGCAGCAGCCTTTTCATTGTAATGCAGAACTTGCTACTTCCTGTAGCGATAGTAGATCTCCACATTATTACACATCATTCTTTAAGAATGCAACTTTTGATGATTAAAATGCATGTGCTTTTAGTTTTATTACATTCCTCAATATTAGCCAGAGACTTTTTGTCACATTTTTTCCAGATCCACACACTACAAAAAAAAAACTTTTATACTTGGACTTTTTTCTAATGTGCACGTAATCCCTAGACTTGTATAATCTTAGCTCAACAGCTGCAAAGAATAGGGCCTGAATTGCTATAACTGTACCTACTTTGTTAATGAAAATATAAAACTATACAAAATTGCTAATATATCATAGTATTGTATTTTGTTAGTATAGTTGTCTTTTATTGTTCTGTACCTTAAACTGTTTCTGTTGTCCCTGTCTAGCGGATGGTGAAGCAATGGAGCTGCTTTGGCAGTTGCGATCCCAGCGCCGCCAGTCGTCCCCTGAACTCCCAGAGACAGTGACCTGTCTTACTGCCCCTGATGGCAGCCTCCTGTACCTGGTGGGCACGGCCCACTTCAGTGACAGCAGCAAAAAGGATGTGGCCACGGTGAGCCAATGAGAGTTTAAAGCAGAATTAATACAGTACGCTGCACCCTGTTAAAATGTGATATGCTGTGAACAGTCAGTGATATAACCGAGTAATTCTATGAATGTGGAGAGGCCTCTCTTTTATGCTCTCTTATTCTGCGTCTGTCTCTTATCTTACATACCCACTGCTCTTTCTCTGCATGACACAGACGATCCGCGCTGTGCAGCCAGACGTGGTGGTGGTGGAACTGTGCCAGTACAGAGTGTCTATGCTCAAGATGGACGAGAATACACTGCTGAGGGAAGCCAAAGACATCAACCTGGATAAGGTTCAGCAGGCCATCAAACAGGTCAGGTTTTCACAATGATGGGGATGATGGGGATTTACAATGGCAGTAGTGTAAAAGACAGCAGGACTAGATAACGTGGAGAGGAGACTGCATGAACAAGGCAGTGTTGGTGGTGTTTTGGAATTTGAAACCACTGTTATCCTATGATGGGAGTAACAGTGAAGGGGATTGCAGCAAGCACTCCTTGTTAATGGGCAAATATCTGATATATGATGCACAACAGGTTAACCCTTTAATACCTGGATCATCATCAGTTTTCTTGTGCTGTGTTTAGATGCCTTTCACAAGCGTTGAAACCTCTGGGAAAAAAAATGGTTTGATTTTTTTGGAAAAAAAAGGCAATTAGCAACTTGGAAAGAAAGGTCCCGCAAATTGCAACAAAAAAAAAAGTATAAGGCATTAAGAAATTCACGTGAAAATTAGCTAGGGGATTATATTGTATTATCAAAAACAAGGGAAAATGTTCAGAAAATTTCATTTATAAATCTAATCATTATATATTTAGAAAATAATTTTTTTTTTAAAAAAATAGCACTTTCTTTGAGCACTTTTCATGTTTATTTTTGATTTTTCTTTTTTTTGTTGTTGCTTATTATCATGTTTTGTTGCTTATTTTCTTGTAACCTTTTGTAAATTTCTTACTTTTTTTTTGTTTATTGCCTTCTTCCAATTGCTCAAGTCAAGAGTAAAAATGTCAGTAAAGAACTTTTATTCTGTTCTGCACTTGTGTGTATCTACTTTTTGGTTCTCCAAAACTATGTTTATGTATGTGCATGAAAATGTGTAATATACTATCACTGTATTTTTTTTTTTAAATTACAGAATTACCACTGAAAGCATACTTGTGTTTTTGGGAATGCTTATTTCTGCCTCATGTGTTTGTCAGAACGGGCTGATGTCTGGCCTGATGCAGATTCTCCTGCTCAAGGTTTCAGCTCACATCACAGAGCAACTGGGTATGGCTCCTGGAGGAGAGTTTAGGGAGGCTTTCAAAGAGGTAAAACATGCACTAACAAAGTCATAAAAAATGGATAATAGTGTCAGTTTTAGTATTTAGTTTATATATTCTCAAGTTTGTCTTTGCACGCAGGCTGGACAAGTGCCGTTCTGTAAATTTCACCTTGGGGACAGGCCCATCCCGGTGACGTTCAAGAGGGCCATTGCAGCTCTCAGTCTGTGGCAGAAGGCCCGTTTGGCATGGGGTCTTTGCTTTCTGTCAGACCCAATCAGGTATGAGCTCACCTTACTCCCAGTGTCATGAGACTGTTTTTTCCAATATCTGTTATCAGAGAGGGGTTTTTAAGCGAAGAATAAGAGGTACTGTATCTTGCACTTGATTTCTGAAAATTAGATGTCCTAAGGTGATCCACATTATTGGTATACCGTGATTCTGAAGCTGCCTCTCTACTCAACTCACCAAGAAATGTGGATGTTGCTAAATTTGAAAGAAGAAATGTTTGTTATTAATAGGGAGGTTGTTAAAATAATCTCATTTGAGTGTTTATGATCAGGGTTCTGAATGGGTTCAGATCATGCTGTGTAGTGGTCTCTCTTCAGAGGATTCCATTTGTGGAAATGGTGGAGAAGAGCAAAGATTTTAAAAAGTTTAAATTTGCTTCCTAGACACTGTAGAATTGTGTCTCTTTGGAGAACTAGGGAATGTACGCCCACACTTATTTTACAGAGTACATGCATCTCTGCCAATTTT
This sequence comes from Plectropomus leopardus, assembly GCF_008729295.1. Classification (NCBI taxonomy): domain Eukaryota; kingdom Metazoa; phylum Chordata; class Actinopteri; order Perciformes; family Serranidae; genus Plectropomus; species Plectropomus leopardus. The sequence goes on along the minus strand of NC_056473.1, from coordinate 21,621,071 downwards.
TTAAGATGCTGGTGTCTTTGTGATGTGATGTTTGATTTTTTGATGATGATAATGTGATTGTGTGTTTTATGACATCTCTCAGATTGGGCCTGTCACATTTTCTGATGTATTCAAAAGCGTTGCCTAGGGTGACCTTAACAAAAAAAAAAATTAAAATCCTTGAAAGTTTGTTTTAAAAGCAAATTTTCTTATCACACGTAGCTGCGCCGGGATACATGCTCTGAATTTTATATTTGTAGACTGATAATGGGTTGAAAATGCAGGCAGTCTCCTCCAAATGCAATCTTTTGCCCAAAATTGATAATTTTTCACTAAAAGGCAGTAAAAAAAAAAAAAAACAGAAAACAAAAATGTCTTCCTCTTTGTGTGACCATCAGCGACTGTGTTGGACTGTGTGTCATTTTTTTAGTAAAGAGGACGTGGAGAAGTGCAAACAGAAGGACCTGCTGGAGCAGACCATGTCAGAGATGATCGGCGAGTTTCCTGCTCTCCACCAGACCATCGTGGCTGAAAGAGACATCTACCTCACGCACACGCTCCGCCAGGCTACACGATGTGTGGAGGCCCCCCGTAACGCCCAGAGTACGTATCACACTGTTCAGCCATATAATAATCCTATCATTCTTACTTGTAGATTTTTAGCTCGATGATCCTGTTTTTTCCCCCTCCTTAATCCATGCATCTATTTTTATTCACATATCATAAATTCTGTGTTTATTTATGTTGTTGTTTTACATATTCATTGCTCATTAAAATTTATAATTACGTGGTTTGCACTTTATGTTTGCAATATTCATGAATATGCATGAAGGCTTTTTAAATGCATTTTCAGATTTGCATAGCTTTTGCTTGACATGTTTTTATCTCTTAACAAGACATGTCAACCTACTTTGTGTATCTTTGTGGTTACGAAAACCGTTGCGTAATAAACCGTCCAGTAATGACAGTGTTGTTTGAATGCTACGTAGACCTATAATGGAAATGTTGAGTCATGGTGTGTGTAAAAAAAGGGCTTCATTTTTAACATTTTTCACAGTAACAGTGACATTTTTTCACTGACTTACTTATCTTAACAGCAATGTCTTTTATTTGTGGTGAGGACACAAAAAATCATGCTCAGTGAATCATATTGTCCATGTTCAGCTGTGCATTTTTTTTATAGTTAATGAATTGTCAAAAAGGTAAAAATCCAGACATTCAGGCCTTGTTTATCTGTCCCTAGTGTATTGATTAATTTTTGTGGAGAGATACCGGTGGTTTCATACATAGTAAAAGTGTTGAGTGTTTATATAACAGAACATTTTATGCTCTTTTCTGGGATAGAAGTGCCTGCTGTGGTGGTTGGAGTTGTAGGAATGGGTCATGTCCCTGGAATAGAAAGAAACTGGGATAAGCAGCTCAACATAAATGAAATCATGAGGTAAGTTTGTGACATTACAGATTGTCAGAGGTACGGACACACCGTAACAATTCCACTGCTGCTCATGTATCTGTCTGTCTCTCCCTCAGTGTTGCACCTCCCTCTCGTGTTGGCTGGGTGTTGCGCACAGTCATAAAGGGCGTCATGATGGGCATGCTGGGATATGCCTGCTACCGAGCTGGAGGAAGTATAGGTCGAGTTCTGCTGTCTTTACCTGCAGTCCAATCTTTAATGGAGACTCTGCGGCCACCCCCTGCTCTAAGCCATCAGTGACACGACTTTTGATCTTTTAAAACAATGCATTTTTCACCAATGGCCTTAAAAACAGGAGCTGAGGCTGGAGGAAAGGTTTCACCAGCCCACACGATGAACTAACAAGGACCTCAGGGGGGTCAGGAGCCTCCCACCTCGTAGTGGTGTCCCTGTAGACACAGCAGGGCCGTACTGCCAAAGAAACCCTGACAGTACTCTTTTCTTTTTCTTTCATATTTTGTGCAAATCCTGCATTTTGTAAGGTTTACAAATGCCAATAATTCCTTTTGAATAGATAAACATTTTCCCCACCATTCCTTTAAATGACAGACGGGCAAATTCACAAAGAACGGATTACATCTGCTGATAGCACCATGAATTGCACATCACTTCTGCCTTGTCTAAAGGTAAAAATTCACAAAATATTTTTTATATAGCAGCGCAAACACACTCAAAAAGTTATGCAGCCGGGTGCAATATGCCCATTTTTTCTTCATCCGCAATTATCTACACAGCAAACTATAAATTCTGCCTGTGCAGCAAGAACACAAAATAATGGCGGAGACAAAACGGACTGTGACCGATCATTTGTAGAGGCATTTCTCAAAACTTCAGGCAAGTAATATAAATGTGACAGAGAGACATTGTTCTTGGGCCAGCGCTGGGTGTGACACCCCTTAAAAATCCAAAATGGGCTAATTTTGCACCAAACATATTCATGTTACCTAATTTAATATGCGCTGAAAGCACAGGAGCACTGAGACGCTGTTTGCTTAGCAGCACTTTTGGAGGAGCATTTTACACTTTGTGGGTGCTTTAAGAATTACACAGCTTCTTTTTCTCAGTTTTGCAGATTTTTGTGAATTTGCCCCAAAGTTTTTATTCGACAAGTATCATCAGAATCAACTTCAGTCACATGCTCTGATATAACTGAGCCATTTTCTGAGAGGCACACTTTTCTAACGCTCTCTCCTTATTCCTTCCTCCTTTCTGGTGCCAGCCAGCATTTTTGGGTAATTGGCCCATTTCAAGTCCAGCACTTTATCAGAGAGTCTTGTACTGAACGTGCAGCCGATGGAAAGGAGACGTGAAATAAAACAGTATGTCAGTCAAAACAAAGAGTGGCCCTCGTGGTGTGAGGTAAATGAGAAAAATGTCCAAATTGGAAGTTAAATTATAATTTTCTTAATCTTTGGTAAATCTACGATTTGAAATACATATTCTTCAAAACTCACATAAGACAAAATGATCTCCCCCAGTGCATGGTCCTGCCCACATAAACAGACAAGTGCCTCATATTGCAGCAGTAAGGGCTAATGGTGAGCTTCAAGGAATGGCAAAAATGTGTTATATGCATCATACACATACTGCAACCAAATGGTCAATGCAACTTTCTAGTCTTCTGTCTTTATATAATCATATGAATGGCCTATTTTATAAATACTGTTGCCCTAAATATAGACCATCTAGTTTGTGTTGTCTTGGCTTCAGCTGAAATCACCACAGCCCGTTCATTTTATGGTCACTCATACATTCAACAGAGACCTGACGCAGGACAGGCTTAATGTGCCTCAGGATGAGCAAAGCATTTATCCTGTTATTTGTGTGTTTGATTGTACCTCCAATATGAGGCACCCTCACATCTTGGCTTTAACTGGCTCCATCTGTGAGTAAGAGTTCATACTTGACTCAAAAATATGCATCTTGTACAGAAAGACATCTCTAGAAACCTCCACACGAGAACATGTGTCATTCAGCGCACCAGCTGTTCCTACTTTTACAATATATGCATTATCACTTGCCAGTCGGATTGTAGAAATGGGAATAAGGAATGAGATGATTAAAATGAGACTGGTATGTTTCCCTCAAATTAAGGATTTGACTTGACCTTAATAATGTCTCAGTGGAATTCCTGTCAGCGGAAATTTGTTATGGACTTGTTTTGTCGACTATGAAGGAAACGGACACTTGAGATTGGTCAGAGTTGGGAGGTAAAGCCTTACACTGCTATCACTGCTGCCTTTGACCCTCAGATTGCCTCCACTGCTGAGGCTTTATACTACCAACACTGACCTGTATCTGTAGTATATAGCTTCTTATTGCACGTGTAAAAAAATTGTTAAATAATCTCTCGGAGCTTAATGTGGGAGATCCCCAAATAAATCCGTCAGTCTGAACAAGGTATTAATGAGATTGCAAGGCCATAAACCAACATAAATCCCCAATCTTAGTTTTCAGTGATTATATGTGCAGTAGTGGCATTATTTAGGTGTATTTATAACTCATATGAAAGGAGTTCATTTGTTGTTTTTAACTTGTGAAATAGTCCAATGGACTAATATGGGACTTTAGTAAATGAGTCATTGCCACAAACATAAAGTCACCCTCACATTAAACTAACTCAGATAACCTGTCTTCCAAGTCATTAAACATGCTTAAGTAAGAGACGAGGATATGTGGAACAGTTGCAGTCATGCCTCTCAGTCCCTCAGCAGTATAAAACAGTCAAACTTAAACATTATTTGTCTGTCTCCCTCCCAGATTATTTCCAAAGGTTCGATCTATTGTGTGTTTGAGAACTGCCAAGAGATATCGGTATGAATGTCTGTACATGCTGAAAGATTTTTTTCCCCATGCCCTTGTGTTGTATTGTCATTGTTAACAAACCAAACATTAAATTCTGACTTCTGTAATGAATTATTAAAAGATTTTATCTAAAGACAAACTGTTATTTGCCTCAGAAATATTGCTTTTTTAACCATGTTGCATAGATGCATGGGCGGATTATGAGACAAAGGTCTCTTGGGCACAGATACAGTATGATGGTGTGGTTTTTTTTGTTGTTGTTTTGCATTGTCTTTGTAGTCGTTACTCATCTTTTGAGGGATTCTGTGGCTCTTGTGGGGGTTTTTTTTATCTCTTAGTAGTCAATTTATCTTTCTTTGTGGTTGTTTTGCCCATTTTTGTACTTATTTTGTGCCTCTTTGCATTTTTATTTGGTCTCTTCCTGGTAAGTATGGGTTAATTTAAGTGACATTTTGCAGGTAAAGGCTAGGGTGTGCCCTGAGACTTTCTGCCCCTGCATCTGTGCCTGATATGCTCATTCTCTCCACCCATGCACTGTTGCCAATATTTAAATGCACTCAGCAGTGGCATCATAAAAAGCCCCCAAAATAAATATTTAGGATATACTATATATATTTATATGTTATCATTAATATTATTAGGGCAACTTTCTTCTCCTTTTGTGATATTTATATAATAATAATTGATTATTTTAATCCTCATTATGTTTACATAATAAAGAAGTTTGTGTATTATATACACGAAAGCTGACAAAGAAAGAAAAAATTGGCCAACAGCCCACTTTGTAAGTATTGAAAGTCATATTTGCTGTGTACCATCTGAGTGTTTTAGAGAGAAAATGAGAGAAAAAAAAAGTTGTCTATAGCCTGGTTTTAGCAGGCTTACCCGTGTTGGGAAAACCTGCGTGCACTAATTTTGCTCGGAAAGGTTTTACAATAGATCCATGGGGGTAACACAGAGGTCCAGCCTCAACCCAGAACCGCACCTTGCGCTCAGTGATGATGAAGTTTCCAAAGTACCAGAGTCCAGTCATTTTATTTCATTAAAATGATGCATCTGTATATTTGGGATGATTTAATCAAATAACGACGATGACATTATTATCTCTACATTGTTAACTTGTAATTAGTCTGACATCGATTTTAGATCCGGCCGAAATAGTTCCGTCTGTACGGTGTTTCCTGACGGACAAATAATAAAGAAACACAGTCTGTCTCGCAAACATCCGCTGTGAGCTGCAGGATTATGAAAGCATGATTAGTGACTTTATTTAACTGCGCCAGTGGAGACACGCAGCCAGATGGCTCAGTGTAGATGGCTTATTTAGGACCTCGGCTGGGACCATCACGCATCTTTACCCCCACTGTGTCCGCGGTCAGACTGCTCGGGATGGCCGACATGGGTCTGTCGATGAGTCGGTCCTCGCTGGAGCGGCTCGACTTTGACAACCTGGCTCTCAGGAAACTCCCCCTGGACTCATCGGAGGAGCCAGGGGTGCGGCAGGTGAAAGGAGCGTGTTTCTCCCGGGTGAAGCCGCAGCCGCTGACCAAGCCCCGGTTCGTGGCGGTGTCACATGAAGCCCTCGCGCTGCTGGGGCTCGACGGGGTGGAGGTCATGAATGACCCGCTCGGGCCGGAGTATCTGAGCGGGTCCAAAGTCATGCCCGGATCCGAGCCCGCTGCTCATTGCTACTGCGGCCACCAGTTCGGCCAGTTCGCGGGCCAGCTGGGCGACGGGGCGGCCTGCTACCTCGGCGAGGTGAAGGTGCCGCCCGGACAAGAGCCCGAACTGCTGCGGGAGAACCCGAGCGGCCGCTGGGAGATCCAGGTGAAAGGAGCAGGACTGACCCCTTATTCCAGGTACAAGAGATTGTTTTTTTTAATTGTCGGTTTATTTAGTGATAAACAATTTGTATGAAATACACAGGGCGACATGGGGAAAATGAAATGCCTTATCACAATATTTTTGACCAAATACCTCGATATCGATATTGTGACGATACTGTAGGGCTTACTTCGGTGGCACTGAGGGTCAATACATAACATTTTAGAAAACACAGCATTTCTTTAAACACAACAACATTTGACAAAACAAAACAGCATTTCAGAAAACTCAACATCATCTTGGGAAACACTGAGACTTGTTTGAAATTTTTGTGAAATATAGTGTTTTGTGGAGAGTTAATGTGTTTTGTGAAATGCCATTGTGTTCAGTGATAGGTATTTAATGAAATGTTGTGTTTCCCGAAATGTCATTTTGTTATAGCCTAAATGCTGTGTTATCTGAAATGTTGAATTTTCCAAAATTGTGAAGTGTTTTGTGAAATATTGTAGAGTTTTATGAAATGTTGTGTTATGACCCTCCAGGGTCCCCGTGGTTTACTAATAGTGTTTTCGCAAAGTATGTACATAAGACTTTGCAATGTGAATATAATGACTGTGTTGGTAAAGACAAACAATAACAGCTAGAACAGTCTGGCCTTTGCTCTGCATTATTGACTGACCTGAATTGTTTTATTAACTGTGGGGTTTATTGCCTCAGCTTTGCTTTGTTTGTCAAAGCACTTTTTAAACTGCGTTTTTAAAGGTGGAATATAAATAATGTTGTTATTACTATTATAACAATGCAGCCTTTAAAACCAGGAAAAGACACCTAAAATATTAAGATAACTGAATTCTCAGACGATGTCTTATAGGCTATCACAATAACGATTAAATATCTATATATTACCCAGCACTACATTACATGTATGAAACCAGGGAAAAATAATTTGATTTACTTTACTTTTTTTGAACGATATAAAGCAGATGTGGTTAAAGAGTGTATGATGAGTTTTAGAGGGACTTTAAGCTTTGGCACAGTTGAGTTGGATTGTCCAGCATAATCAGGCTGATGTACCTTTCTTTGTGACGATCTTATCTTTTCTGTCCTCCACAGACAAGCTGATGGCCGTAAAGTCCTGCGCTCCAGCATCAGAGAGTTCCTGTGCAGCGAGGTGATGTTCTTCCTGGGTATTCCCACCACCAGAGCCGGCTCTGTAGTGACCTCTGACAGCAGGGTCGTACGAGATGTGTACTACAGCGGGAATCCTCGCCATGAGAGATGCTCTGTGGTCCTTCGCATTGCTCCCACCTTCCTCAGGTAAGCGCACCTTGTCCTCCCTTTCCTCTGACTTGGAGCTTCTCGAGATGTACACACAAGATTTGATTGTCTGAGTTGTGCGCTTTCTGAACAGGTTTGGATCCTTTGAGATCTTTAAGCGGGCTGACGAGTACACGGGTCGTCAGGGTCCCAGCTATGGACGAGACGAGATCCGAGGACAGATGATGGATTATGTCATTGAGGTGTTTTACCCTGAGATCCAGCAGAATCACCCAGACAGGGTGGAGAGGAACGTGGCTTTCTTCAGAGAGGTCAGAGCACAACAGTGACACTCTGTCACCCGACAACACACACATTTCAGCCAGGGAAAGGGCACTTGAGTATAAGACGAAAATGTTTTCCAAGGTTTACTCGAATCAAGCAAGTAGCCGATTCAAGGCCTGAAATTACAGTTCGGAGCCAAGAGCATTTGGATCCTCTTATCCTGTTAAGCTGCTGTGGATGCTTCAGTGACTGCATGTGCTGAGTCACTGTGACTGTCTGTGCTCAGTCACTGTGACCTCTGCTCAATATGAGATTAAGATGTTAACAAGGCATTAAACTCTGGATAGGGACGTTTGACATTTTCCTTATCTAATAAGAAGTTTCAGATGTTTCTGAATACAATGCACTTCTCTCATGTCAGATAACCATCTTTTTCTTGTTTGCAGGTGATGCGACGCACAGCTCGACTCGTGGCTCAGTGGCAGTGTGTAGGTTTCTGCCATGGAGTCCTAAACACAGACAACATGAGCATCCTGGGACTCACGCTGGACTATGGTCCATATGGATTTATGGACAGGTCAGACATTTGCAGAGCGTAAATTGATCCAGCAGTCATCTCTTTGTTCTGTATGGTTATTTAATTTTAAGTCAAATGAGCACATTTATTTTGATGCAGTAACTTATTCATGATTATCATGCAGGTGTAGGTTGAAATGATAGTGAAACAGTAATCATTATACAGATCTTCCAGGTATGAAGTCTCCATCGCTCATCAGATAACAGAAAAACAACTTTTCGTATCCTCCTCAGGTTTGATCCAGATTTTATTTGCAACGCTTCTGACAACTCCGGACGATACTCCTACCAGGCCCAGCCAGCTATCTGCAGGTGGAATCTGGTGAAGCTAGCGGAGGCTCTCGCTCCAGAGCTGCCACCAGATCGGGCCGAGGCCGTTATGGACGAGTACCTGGATCTGTATAACGGCTTCTACCTTGAGAACATGAGGAAGAAGCTGGGCTTACTGAAGAAAAACGAGCCTGAGGACGAGATCCTGATCACGGAGCTGCTGCAGACCATGCACAACACAGGTGGGAGTGGAGGATCATTATATAGTGAGAGAGCATTTAATCACATTTGAATACGCAATTCAGACGTACATGTACAACATTATTAATTTAAACAACATTTAAATAATCACTGGTGCAACATGGCATGCTTTTAACCCTTTCTCTTCCCCTCCTGCAGGTGCTGACTTCACCAACACCTTCCGTAGCTTGAGCCAGATTTGCTGTCCCACTGGGGGAGAAAGTGAGGGAGATGAGGAGCTTGTCAAGAAAGCCACAGACTTCCTGCTGGAGCAGTGCGCCTCCTTAGAGGAGCTCAAGGCTGCCAGCAAACCCACTATGGACCCTCGGTGAGCTTTCCATGAATGCTGCATTCTGTGCAAACACAATATGTTTTGTCTATTTCATACCATCACAGTAAGGAAATGTAAATAAAACCCTGTTTCATTTTTTAGGATGATTAATAAAGATATATATGTCAGAAATAAAATGGTGAATGCAGCTCAAGAAACCTAAGTCAAACTTGCTGTGGATGTACATGGTTTCCAGAAGATGAATCATACCATTTTTGGTGTCCTTTTGGTCAAAATTTCTATCTGATGGAGAAAAGAGGTAACTCTGCCATGCTGTACTGCAGCACATTCCTGCTCCTCAGGACATGTTATGTGCTCATAATCCAGTTTTTAGCACCACGCGTAGGACTGAATTGGATTTTTTTTTTTTACACTACAAAATTAAAAGCATTGTGCCCAGACTGGTGTGATGCACTTTGCAGCCTCTGGGTGCCACTACTGGGGCTTTACATTATTGGTCTTGTATGCAGGTGTTTGTACAACGAATGATTCACAGTGCATCAGTTTGAGGTGTCTTAAAGCTGTAGTTGGTAACTTTTTTTAAAAAAAAGAACTTTTTGACATATTTGCTGAATCTATCATTATATCCAGACAGTAGTACATTAGACGGATAATCTAAAGATGTAAAAATTTAAAAATATATGTTCCTCTGCCTCCTTGTGTGCTTTTAACAGCATTTGCAAGAATCCACCACAACTGAACAAAACCAACCAATCAGAAGAGAGGATGCTTTAATGCAGCTTTCAGTCTTGTCCGTCACTGCTTGTGAACTGCAGTCAAACGAGGCAGCGCTGATCAAATATGAATTAAGATCACGTTACTGCATCGCCTGTTTCTTACCTCCAGTGTTTTCAGAAACTTATTTTAGTGTACTGTTCAGCTGTGAAATGAGAAAGTTTACTCCAGCCACTTGGCAGTGATTTATTTTGGCTCAACTGTTTTCAATATGGCGAGCTGATCTCAATCGTTCTGTCTAAAAACATCTGAGGATAGAAATAGGCGATGCTGTAACAGAATTTTGATTCATATTTGATCAACGCTGCCTACTTTGACAGTTTGACCGCAGTTCATGAGCAGTGATTGACATGATCGACGGCTGTGTACGAGACTCATGGCTCTGATTGGTTGTTTTCATTCAGCTGCGGTGGATTCTTGAAAATGCCATTAAAGGTAACAGGAGGAGACGGGATAAGATTTTTTTCACAGACTAACTGCCTCATATAATACTTAATGGATAAAGTGACAGTTTCATCAAATATGACAAAAAGTCATTTATATTATTTTGTAGCTTTAAGAAAATTGTAATAGATTTTTTGGCCATTCGAGGAAAGCAGGAACAGCTGTAAACGCAATATTGCCAATACTGACTACTACTACTGGACTACTGGTCCAATATTCACTCTCCTATAGCTCTGTTTTAGCATCATAAAAGTATGAATAGATGCAAATTTAAGGACTTAAATGCTATTCATCCTAAACCCCGCTAGAGCTGGTTTACAATTTGAAAGTGACACCCTGGAGCCAGACTGTCCCATATGAAAGGAAACATTACCATCTTATATCTGCCAAGGTTGTGGTTTTACAAAACAATGCTAAAGAAAATACAAAATTTCATCATCTGCCATGTACAGTATTGTGTGAAAGGCTTGTTATTATGTGTCTTTGGAAGCCAAAGAGGGAAGATTGTATGATATACACAACAGATTTAGAGTAATGAGAGTAATACGTAACGCGTTATGTGAATTCCTGCCTAATCTAATCTTTTTGTGCTTGTAAGTGTATTCAATGGAACAGGATGCAGCATAAAGATAATCTTTGTTTTGTTCCATCTTGTTACCTCAGATTCCCCATAACGAATCTAACAGCTGTTAAAACCAGGATTGCCTGCACTGGCAGCGCTGGTACTTTGCTCTCTCCAACATGCCAATAAAGATTATAACCATTATGTTTTCTGTCTGCTGTTGACAGTGAGCTGGCGATGCTGCTCTCTATGGCCCAGAGCAACCCAGCGCTGTTCCAGATGATCTCAGACAGGGCGACAATTGCGAGGCAGTTGGACAGGCTCAGCAGACTGAAAGACCTGATGGAGACCAGTCAGGAAGAGCTGAAAACCAAACAGGCGGAGGAGTGGAGCCGCTGGATCACACGCTATAGGTGAGATTCAGGGGGAGAAAAAAATTAATGAGCCGATTTAGGGAAGAAGGCAAGATATGTGAAGGAAATGATGTGAAAGAACAACAGCTGGTATGTAAAAGAAGAGGTAGAGGGTGGAAGAAGTGCATGGACCGGATGAGAGAGTTGTGGGTGGATGGTGATAGTGGAAGTGTGACTGATAAAGGCGGGGTGGACAGAGAGAAAGAAGAGGAAATGGGGTGTTGAGTCTGACATTGCTCCGCTGTCTGACTGGGTGTTTTGTGTTATCACTGCCGCAGGAAGCGTCTGGCTCGGGAGCTGGAAGGCCAGAGTGATGTGCAGGCCGTGCAGGAGGAGAGGGTGAGGGTGATGGACAGCACTAACCCTCGTGTGGTGCTCAGGAACTACATCGCCCAGAATGCAATTGAGGCTGCTGAGAACGGTGACTTCTCTGAGGTCAGGCTCAGATCACTGTGGTGCTCCTGGTGTTTTGTTTTGCGCAAGTGAAAGTTGATTTATGATACGCTTGTTTTAGTTTAGATAGTTGAGCATCTGAGCTAGAAATATTATTAAAATGTTACCAGGTAAAGTTTTTCCAACGACTCAATTTCTGCATTAAAGGGATAGTTTGGATCTTTTAGCTCTTTGAAACCTGGATCCTCTTTACTTTTCTTCAGAAGTCTTTTATAGGTTTTTAAATCTTTGGACCCTGAGCAAATTGGTGCAATTTCTTTCAAAAACATGAGGAATAATGCAACTTAGAAAAATATCCCACAAATTGAAAGAAATTAGTCAATTTAGACAATTATTTTTAAAAAGAGCTAGGTAAAAATGTCCAGTAAATGTAACAGCAGTACGTTGCTTAGCTTCCATGTCAGCACTGCTGCTGCTTCTCCAAACTGGGTGTGTGCCGACAGACATCTACTGTATGCAATAACTGCCTATGGATAAGTACTTCGCTCAACCCCACTGCAAAAAGAAATCCAAACTATCCCTTTAAGAGTGATTTAAATAAAGATTAGAATTCACCTAAGCTACACTAATTCCCTTTGCTCTCTTCAGTTTCAGTGTTTCACTTTCAGGCTTTTTACTTGCTCTCACTTCCTCTCTGTGCTGCAGGTCCAGCGGGTCCTCAAGGTGTTGGAGAAGCCTTTCTCTACGCAGCCAGGTCTGGAGCTTCCTGCGTGGGTGGGCGGAGGCGAGGCCGCAGAACGGGGGGAGAGGGATGAAGGAGAGGAGCAACAGCAAGCGGCGGCATCAACATCTACAGCCAGAAATCCTGTTCCCTATGACAGCAAGCCCCCAGCTTGGGCCCATGAAATCTGTGTCACATGATCTTCGTAAAAACTTCCCTGATTGTTCGCTGTCCTGCCTAAAATTATGAGAGCATATTGGTCTCTTAGTTCGTATTTTTTTACCTTTTATGTCTCTTCCAATCAGTGCACAACTCTCTATTATTTTGGCAGGCAGCGTTCAGGGAAGTTAGTATGAGGCACGACACCCCATACGCTACATAGCTGAACCAAAGCAGACACGGAGTGAGTTGAATTTTGTGGGACAGATGCATATAGATGAAAAGCTTTTTATTGTGTCTTAAAAAATGTTTTTTTCGTTTACACTCTGCTTAAAACAGGATGTTGCAGTCTGCCTAAACATCAGAAGTAACTTAATATGAAGAATTTGATAGATAAGGAGTTTTTAAGGTGAATTTACATAGATACACTTAAATGCGAGATGAATTAAGTGTGGAGAAAAAAAAAAGAAAAATTCAGTTTTTCAAAGATATCACACAAAAGATGACTATAAAAAACAACCAAAGACATTTTGGGGAAGACACATTTTCTTTTGATTTAAGGAAGGAGACCCTCAGCTTATTCCCTGCCTGCTTGGCGTTTGGTTATAGTAATTAATGACGACTCAGACAACAAGTCCTACAGTGACCTGTCTGACTCTGACAAACTGTGGGGTGTCACCTCAGTATATACCAAAAATAAGATGTGTGTGTGTGTGTGTGTGTGCGTTTGTGTGTGTGTGAGAGAGAAAGAGAGATAAAGCGATGATGTTTTGGGGCATGTATTAGGGTGAAAGGGAGAGATTGCACTTGATCCAATGAGCCGCAGTAGATAAACACGCACAAAATGTTCTCCTACAGTAGAAAACATTGCCTTTTGCAGCTGTCATAGTACCACTTCGTAGGCCACTAACATCATTTGCAACCACTTTTGTTACCTAACACGTTCAGCAAGCTTTGGAGTTGATTTACGGGATACTGCATGTCATTCATGACTGTTTTAGTAAACTTGTGACCATGCAAACTTCTCAGAGGAAGTTGTGGATTCAGTTTTGCCACGAGTGTGACACTATCAAATGTGGTTTTATAGAACGGATGGGGGGAGGGGGGCATTTCCACCATTCATGAGTTTGTTTTAACTATATGTTAACTAATGCCTCAACAGTGATCATCACTTGTTATATTTGAATCTGTTGCTTTGGCAAATTAATTCAGATTTGCTGTCAGAACAAGGCTTTCACTGAAAAAATGACAAAAGTGGACATTAAATGAGCAGTCTGTTTTTACCCTCCCCCCCAATGAAATATGTGGTTGAGCTCCTCCTCAGCTATAGCCTTAATATAGCCAAATAAACTGAGTATTTAATAGACAGTTTCCTCGTTATTTTGTGCCAAAGACATACCTACCATAGCTGCATGTTCATGAACTGGTCTGAACTCCACCTCCGCATTTCTGTGTTGCGTAACAGTTTTAATTGATGTTGCCATGATTGCACCTCTCTTATAACAAACAAATCTTGAAACTTTTCATCTTTGTGTAAATGTCACTCAGACCCAGCTCTGACATTTTCAGTTCGTTTATAACACTATGGTTTCCTTGTTCTGTTTCCTGGACGCATGACAAAGTATAGTATTTCTGTAACCGTGCAGCTGAGCGTCTGCAGCTCGAGGCGTCAGTATCGCTCATGTCCCAGCACGTCTCAAACATTTGCTTACTCTACTCATACTCAAAGCACTGCGGCGTAGTGTAAATGTTTAAATTCCAGCGCATTTTGCCAACCTTAAGGTCGCTATCCAAAGTGTGCGCACCTAACAACGCATTTCAAAGTCATATTATCAGCCCACTCTCCTGTTCCACACATTCCAGTCTCTGTTTCACCTTTCTATGCAAGCCTCCAGCAGGACTCGGGAGTGGCTTTTGGTGACCTCAGGGTGCGCCCTGAGCGGCTGACACGCAGAGCTGCGCAATGATCGAGGCTGAGCGCATAGGTGGGATCTGGAACAATGGTTGTGTAGCGACTGAAGAGCGAAATCATCCAAAGAATCTCTCCTAGACTTTTTATTTGATTTTTTTTTTTTTTTTCAAATAAAAAAAAAATGTCTAAGCGAGTCAGACTGGGCTATTACCGCCAGGAAGTAAACAAAACCTCATGGGAAGTACCGGAGCGGTACCGGGAGCTGAAGCAGGTGGGGACCGGGGCGTACGGGACGGTGTGGTAAGTGAATTCTGCATAACTGGTACAAGCTTTAACACTGGTTGTACAGCGGGTTATTAGAAAGCACGGTAACAAAGAAAGCGACGGAACAGATGGTGCCATACAGGCAGCCGCGCTGTGCCACAGCCAAACAAAAGAAAAAGTATCTGCGCTCCGCTGAACACATGCTGCTTCACTTCCTTATATGATGGAGACACTTGCACCGAAACATTTACCACAATCACCATGTCATCTTTAACCATCTCTGAGGTTATTGAATTGTGTGGAGCGAGTGGGTGCTTCCGGGTGAAATAAGTGCGCTTAGCCAAGTTTACACATACACAACAATGGAAAGCTGCTTTTCGGGGCACCTTTGTGCGCCTCGCAGCATGCGGCCCCTTTGTTATCAATGATTAACTCTGTGGGCGGATACTAAGCCGCCCCGACTGACTCAGTGCAACTTAATCACACATGAAAAACTCAGAAATTGTGTCAGGATACAAGCTGGAGATTGAGCCGCATGCTGCAACCATCACGGCTGAAACTGGATAGGCAGGGAGCGGTGTGTGTTTGTGTTTGTGTGTGTGTTTGTTTATTTGTGTGTTTGTGTGTGTGTGTGTGTGTGTGTGTGTGTGTGTGTAAGCAGGTTTGGGTTTATAGTGAACACTCCTGATGAGAGGATAAGAAAGGATGTAAAACATATCCTCTTTCTCCCCTGATCACACTGAAGTTCCTGTGGTTCCTGTGATTTGATTATAATTTCCTAGTCATTTTACTGATCATCTGATGTTCCTTCAGAGATATATTTCCTGAAGCTCTCTGGTGTATTTCTCACCCTCAGCTCAGCAGTGGACTCCAGAACAGGAACCAAAGTGGCAATCAAGAAGCTGTACAGACCTTTCCAGTCGGAGCTCTTCGCCAAGCGGGCCTACAGGGAGCTGAGGCTTCTCAAACACATGAAACATGAAAATGTGAGATTCAGCTTTATTAGTGCAAGATGTCCAGGCCCTTAGGGCTGCCCAGGACTATTGACAGTGAAGAACATGTAGCAGTTCTTTATTAAAGGTCTGCTGTATACAATTTAAGAGCATCTAAGAGCAGACATGGTTTATGATATTCATAACTGTCTTTATATTAGTTTGTAATCACCTGAAAATAAGAAATGTGTTTTTGTTACATTAGAATGAGCCAGTTTTAGGGGTGTTCCATCAGGAGAGACAAATCAACCCTGGTCCACCAAAATGTGCATGTGTACTTAAGTATCTCCTACTTATTCAGTCTCTGTGTCCAACTCTGTGCAGACTAATTTGGAGCAATGTTTAAGCGTTGCTTGGGCGGGAATGAGTAGGATTTTGTGGTGGCCCTCATTGCATCTTGCTGATAAAAGGGATGACGTTAAAATCTGCGCATCCACCCGAGTGTTGTATTTCTGAAGCTGATAAATATCCGTGACTACTGCAGAGTCATTTGACCTGGCTTTGAATGCTGATTGTAACCTTTCCCATAACGTACAAAAGCCAGATGTAAGCAGGTGCTACAGTAGCTCAGAACAGACAAACTAAACACTGGCTTTACATAGGACCATTTGCATTTTTGGCCACTGTATTTCTCCTAAACGCTTGGCACACAGGAGAAGTTTAGAAGTTTCAGTTCTGCAGCCTCACTGCTAGATGCCATTCAATCCTTCACACTCGACCTTAAATTAACCAAAAGGGTAATTTTCTGTCTGTTTCTGTCTGGTGCAGGTGATCGGCCTATTTGATGTGTTCACTGCTGACCTCTCCCTGGACAGATTCCATGACTTGTAAGTTTTTGGCAAACTTATTTCAAAGTTGCGTCCTGTTGGGAGGTATCCCCTGCATAATCTTTTCCCCTTCCCTCAGTTATCTGGTGATGCCGTTCATGGGGACAGATCTGGGGAAGCTGATGAAGCTACAGAGGCTGTCAGAGGAGAAAATTCAGTATTTGGTTTATCAGATGCTCAAGGGGCTTAAGGTGGAGAACTCTATTTTGATCGTACATTGCAGACAGTTTATGACTTAACAGCTTGAGTTTATTTGTTCTGTTGATTAAATCCAGGTTATATTATTTTATTGCAGTATATTCATTCTGCTGGTATAATTCACAGGGTAAGTTGGCTTTTATATATTTCCACCATGTATAAGTGAGATAAAGATTGTGTTTTTTAGTGTTTCCTGCACAAACATATACCCTCCCAATTTTATAACACTTTTGAATGGATTTTAGTGTTCTTGTTTCTTTGCCGCTGACTCACAGTCGTAGTTTATCTTCTCACATTCATTTGTGCAGGACCTTAAACCAGGAAATCTCGCCATCAACCAAGACTGTGAGCTCAAGGTACACACCCTGCTTAGCCAAACAAGCACAACCAATCATGTGTATTCATTTTAAGCTATTTAATTTATAGAGTTACAGTTTAAAATGTACAAACTGCAACAATTAAATCATCAATGCATTGTCAATGAATGTCACTGCCAGTTCTACGTTTTTAAAACATCCCTTTAAAGTCTTGTTACAGACCTGTCACCTCATTATGAGTAAGATGTAAATTTTGCCGTGTCTGTGTTTTTCATTTCGTGTTCTGTCAGATCTTGGACTTTGGTTTGGCGCGGCAGGCAGACAGCGAGATGACGGGGTATGTGGTGACTCGGTGGTACAGAGCCCCAGAGGTCATCCTGAGCTGGATGCACTACACTCAGACGGGTAATGAAGAGCTAATTAAAGGAAAAAACCCACTCACACACTGTCATCTTCTACCAATGTGTCATGTTCAGTGCTCCCCATTAGCACTGAGTCCTGATGTTGTGTTATGATGTAGCATCAATTACTTGTTCTAGTGTTCTTATTTGCCCTCAGCTCAGATTTTCGGCTTCAGATAGTGATTTACTGCATATCCCAGAATGACCTTTACAACCTCCAGTGAACAGACAGTCTTTTTTCTTTGTTATTCTAAAGATTTATTCCACATGACTTGTGGTTGCAGTGCATTCTGGTCTATCAAGGCTCCAGTCAATGCAAACATAAGTATTTATATTCTTCTTATATGACTGGATGAATTACTGAACAGGCTTATTGTAAGTGTCAGGGCACACCTGACCTTCACCTGCAAACTGCTTTTCGAAGAGACACATACCAACCTGGAAGAAATTTAAATTACCCCAAATAGATACAAAACGGCTAGACAGAGATGCAAATATTGGGTAAATAAGGGGGGCAAAACAACCACAACAACCACAAAATGACTTCAAAGAGATGAAAAGCAACTAAAACGAGACTAAAAATGACCATCAAGAGACACAAAACAACTTCAAAAAGAGGCCAAACAACTATGAAGTCTGTATTTTTTGCTCCTGTATAGGAGAGGTGGTAGGGCCTTCTGCATGTCTTTGCCCAGGAGCAGAGAAAAGCGAGTCTAGTAAGCAGCAGTAATTAAAAATGTCATAGTAATATATACTGGGAGAAAAATCAAGTGGACAGTGTGGTGTTTAAAAGCATCTTTGTTTAGTCAGTCTGGGTCCAAGACAGTCAGGTCTAACTTTAATAGATTTCGACTTACAAGATCTTGTTATTCCATAAAGGCCTCCCAGCTGTATACGCACAACATGATTTTATTGCATCTTTCTTATTGTGTAACCGTTTGGGACCAGGCAACCATATCAGCGATGAAACCTGTAATGTCATTCTTCAAACAAGCTTTGAGAATATTGGATCAGAAGCCAATTAAATAACACCATTGTAGAATTTATTTTAAAAAAAGTATAACTTACTTAGCTTTGAAAATGTTTCTAAATCTCCCATCCATACAATTGATTTGTCAGTGTGTGTGAATGGCCTTGCCCCAGAACTAGTCAGTCAAATTATTTTAAAATATAAGAACAAAGAAGCCCATACAAAGGGATCAGTTAATAAAGAATGCAAACGGGTAAAGCACAGGAGAGCATTTGGTCAGTACTCTTTTACAGTTAAAGGCCCACAGATTTGAAATACCCTGGAATAAAAGCATTAACAGAGTTTAAAGCTTTCAATACCAAGACAAAACTATGGCTAAAACAAAGGCAAATCTGTGAGCTAAGATACATGGGCTTATACAACATATGTATTTTCTTTTCTTTTATTTGATGTTAATTGTCATATTCATTCATTGTTGCTTCAGTGACTGTCTGCAGTGGTTGTTCATTTATGTTTATTTAATTGTTCTCTTTGCCTGCATTAGAGTGCTTTATTTCTTGAAAGCCTAAGTCGTTTGCAAATTAGCTATGACAAGAAGTCCTACATACATTGCATCTATCCATGGATAGAGCACTAAAAGGCTATACTGGGCACACGCCAAAGGCCCCAAAGGGTCAGGGGCTTCCCTGGCCCCCAGCAAAATGCCACTCAAATTAAGATGCACTGACCAGGATTACACTCAAGACTGCAAAGAGACACAAAAATACAAAAAGATGCATAACGACTACAAGGAGATGCAAAACAACAACAACAGAAAAAAGGCAAAACCACCACAAAATCTATGCGTCTTGCTCCTATTTAGGAGTCGTATTGGGGCCTTCTGCATGTCTGTGCCCAGCGGCCCATTGTGTCATAGTCTGCCCATGATTGCGTCAGTTTCATTTTATTAAAAATGCCTGCATGTAAGGGTCCCTATCAAATACATGAATAAATACATTTTTAACAAATGGTAATATTACATATCCCCACTAGGTGGTGGTCTCTTGACACCTCATCCTGTATTGCAGGTGCTTTGTTAGAAAATACATGCATCTTTTACTGCGGATCACTGGTCCACAATGTCCTGTAATTTGATGTTTCTTATGATTGTAACAGAGTGTGAATGTGTTCTGCTTTTTCATCAGTGGACATTTGGTCTGTGGGCTGCATCATGGCAGAGATGCTGCAAGGAAAACCTCTTTTTAAAGGCACCGACCGTATCCTTTATTGACCCCTCTCCACTGACATGTTACAGACATTCACAGAGCTAAAAGACAGACAGAGGAATCATTTTTCAATGTATAATTTCACTGTTTTTCCTCTTACGTTGTTTTTAAAAAATGTCCTGTTTATGTGACTTATTGTATTTGATCCTTGACCCCTGTTCCTCAGACCTAGATCAGCTGACTGAGATCATGAAGCTCACAGGAACTCCAACTCAGGAATTTATATCAAAACTAGAGTCTGAGGACGTAAGTTCAGAACATGCAGCGCAAACAGGAACCGAGATACACTCCCTGATTTTGTTTGTGCCCCCAAAACCTTTGAATTTTAGAAACTGGAAGCTCAACTGGGCAAAATCGGTGGGTTTGTGCTGCATTAAATGGATCAATTTCTTCTCTTAGGCCAAAAGCTACATCAAAAGCCTCCCAAAAGTGGAAAAGAAAGACCTTCAGAAGGTCTTTCCCACAACTAATCCACAAGGTAGGACGTGCTTAGCCCTTTAATCTGATCCATTTTTCACAGTCAAACAGTGATTTGACTTCCTGTTTCCACTCTTCCCTCAGCTGTGTCTGTGCTGGAGCGCATGTTATTGCTGGATCCGGAGAGCCGAGTAACCGCTTCAGACGCTCTCAGGCTGCCTTACTTCAGCGAGTACAGAGAACCGGAGGAGGAGACAGAAGCACAGCCGTACGACCACTCGCTAGACAACACAGACCAGCCCCTGGATCAGTGGAAACGTAAGGATGACAGGGGAGGAGGAGCTGCTCCACTGATTATGGTGCAAGGAAGCAAAAAATGGAGGTAGACGAGGAAGAAGAGTCGAGCTGTTATGTTTTAATGATCAGTGTCCTGCTGTGCTTCTCTCTTTAGGTCACACCTTCACAGAGATCTTGACCTTCAAACCAGTTCTGCCAGATTCCAAAGAAACTGCGCTGTAAGACACAAAGAGTCGGCTGTGCTGCGTGGGGCCAAAACAAACTTCCATGTCTTTTTATCTTGATGTCAAGTGAGCGTAATGAATGCCTGTGGATCTAATTCACAATTCTATTATAAGTGCAAGTTCCCAAGTTTTGGATTTGACTTTCAACATCATGTTGGTCCAGAGGCTTGTTTCCTGACTTTAGCGTCAGATCTTTCATGCACATCCTAATGAGCTGAAGATGCTGTACATCACGTAACACTATTCTTTGATAACTAAGTTATCAAAGAATTTTGTTTTATATTATGTACAATTTCAGTTTCACTTCTGTGGTACCTATACCTTGTAAGAGTTTGTTGTTGTTGTTTGTTTATTGTTTTTTTTTTTTTTCAGAATAAATCCTACCAATTTGGTTTAAAGTTCAAATCAGATAATTTCACATTTTAGCAGGCAATATTGTAGTCAAGCTAACTCTTCTAATAATTCTAGATGTATCTTGGTGAAATTTGTTGTTTAATGAGGTTGCATCGTTTGAGCCATTTGCATCAGTAAAAGCAAAATATGAAGGTAATACATCAGGATAATGCATCACCCTGAAATGAAATGTAAATTAATGAGAATTACTTCATGGACAGTATTTTTCTTATTTCCATCTTGAATTATGTTGCCTTCCCCCTTAGTGACTACATGTCCTTAAAAGACATTAGATTGAATGTCCTTGTGTGTGTGTGTGTTTGTGTGTGTGCGTGTCTGTGTGTAGTCTACATGTCCTCTCTGACCTCGTTATTCCTCCCAGTGGCCTTAAAATAATGAAAAAACAAATACACTGCTGAGATGCCAATCACACAACATTAATCCCAGCAGGTTGTGCACAAACATTCACATTTTAATTTTTATACCAAAAACAGATTTTCAACTGATTATGTTGGGCTTGTTTTTCTTAACACAGAAAGTAGCACAAAGCACATTATATGTGTTGATTTGTAGATTCATGTTTCTCATGCATTTTTATCATTAAATATTCTCTTTGAAAATTGTGCTTGTTTTTTCAGTCACCCAGCCATACTTTGTTTGCGTGTTACTTGTGTTAAACAATGGATTTTGGCTTATGATGTGTTGTTCAATAAAGAAGTGGTGTAACAATCAGAGGCCAAGATATCCTTATTTTTAGTTTCTAATATGGGCCAAGTAGCAAGCTATACAAGACTGGAGCTTGCATTTCCTATAACGGCAAGGCAAATTTATGTCTATAGCATCCCAAAGTGCTTTACAGATTAGTCAAGTTAAGGTTTGTTGTAGCTCAATTACAAAACATGCCTCAAATGTGGTAATTTCAGTGTAATTTCAATTTGATCTATAAAGTCTAGTCTCATAAATCACAATTAGCCTTTGAGGGCTTTACAGCATAATCCAACCAGTAGTGTTAAAGGTCCCCAGAAAGATCTCCTGAACAAATCACATGACCAACCTGAGGCCAGGAGGATGAACCCAACACACCTGCCTGGAAAGTCTCCACCTTCCTTAGGTGCAATCTATTAATCAATCAGAGGCTTTCTATGTTGCCTTCCTCCCTTTGTTTGACCTTTGCACTGCAGCCACCATGAGCACCATGTAGGTTATATCCTTTCATACTTTACCTGTGTTTACCTTTACCTTCAGGTTTGTTCATATAGTCTAAGTTAGCACCATCGCTTCTCTAAAAACATAGTGTCTTCTGAGTAAAAGTCCAAAACATTATAAACCCACCAACTAAGAAAATGACCAGTATGTGTAAAATTTTCAGACTTGTTCTTTAAATGGCAATACTACGATGTTCCATGGTAATCCAGTCATTACATCAGATGGGGGCCATAATACTTTTGTTTTGCTTGTACAAACCAACACTAGGTGGCAGCACGTAAACAAGCCATGAACAAGCTGCGAGTGTAGCTCTTGAGATGGTCACGCTGGTTCACCACTTTGGTCTAGACTGAAATATGTTGGCAAATATTTGAAGGATTTCCCTAAAACTTGCTACAGATACCAGAGGCACCAGAAGATTAATCCTAATTGGAATCCCTTGACTTTTCATCCGGCACCAGCAGCAGATACAGGTTTTTAAATATCCAGTGAATATTTCAAAATCTTGTCTGGATTGATATAAACGTTGTTACAGACATTCCTTGTTCTTGTAAAGTGTGTCCCAATGCTGGTGACCCCAGACTTTTCCTCTAACACCATTAGGCCAAAATTTCATTTCAGCTTTGCATTATGAATAACTTTCAAAATTGTCATTCTATCAGCCTCAGCTGCACTTTGTGTTTATTCCTAATTAGCAACACCTACAATATCTACATATTAGCATTATCTTTCTGAGCATGTTGGCATGCTGACATTTAGCTCGAAGAATCACAGTCTCTAGACCCAGTCTTGTTTTTACTTTTGGAAGATTAAAGCTGTCATAGTAGTTGTTGCAATGATTTATTATATTCCAGTTCAAACTGACAACTTATTTTTGTATTTAATGTGATTGATGTCTTCACGTAACAAATGTTTACATATTCTTGCAGGATTCTTGTTTGCTTTTAGATTCTGCTCATTCCTCCACATGCACTCTCCACTGGTGGGTGTTGAATTTAACAAGCTTGTCTTGAGTGACCTCCAGATCCTTGACTCCCAAAGTCAGCCAGTGCTGGAATGTGACTAGTACATTTACTTGAGTACTGTATACTTTAGTACAAATTAGAGGGACTTTTTGTATTTTTTGCAACTTTCTACATCTACTACACTACATTTAAAAGGTTAATATTGTACTTTACTTTCCTTTATTTGCATGACTTACTTTCAGATTACAGTATTTCATGTCCTTCCCGTCCAGTGAAAACTAAATCTCCAAAATTTGGGATTATGAATGTTTCTGATTAAGTGAAGGACAAAGTGTCCTTTTGTGTTGAACATTCAGGCTAAATAAACTTTATAAAAACCCTCTTGGATCAGCTGGACAGCACAACTGGCTGTTTTCTGACACCATAAACAGTTGACTTAAAAGAGAAATGATTTTATAGAATATGATGCACTGCTGTAAACTACCATGTAGTAAATATAGGAATTCAAATTAGCACAACTTGAAACATCTTCAGCAGTCAAATGTGACATAATGCAGTAGTAATAATAATCTCAAACATCATATACGTATAATATAAAACACAGATAGGGAACACTTAACTACACAGTGAGTACTTTTACCTTGTTTTAAATGCAGAACTTTTTCTTGTAATGGAGTACTGTCAGTGTGGCATTGGTACTTTTACTTAAAGGATCTGAACACTGAGGGTGACTCCCTCTGAGGATGCGCTTCCTTCCTGACCTCCTCCAAACTAAACCCTGCAGGGTGTATGTTGTGTGTGTCCTCATGATACACAGTGGATAGTTCACTGAGGAGTCAGAGAGTTCTGTTCCCGCTGCAGACAGGAAAACAGAGGGGAAAGCACTTTTTTTTATCCCCACGACCCCTCCTCTTCTTACAACACACAGCGACACATGGACGGACTCCCTCTCTCCGTCTTGTTTGTTGACCCTGCGGTTTATTTTCAGAGCGGGTTGGATTCTAGCAGCATATTTTCCAAGACAGAGTTCACATGTGTGCACCCGTATACACAGTTGGACACACACATCCATACACTTTTAGACTGACACTGACTCAGAAGGGAGTGCGTGTGGAATGGCAGCGATGCCCAAACACTGATCTGACCCAGGTCACTCTTCTCTCTTAAAGTGGAATGTCAGTTATAACTGCGTTTATTTCATGTTTGAGGGGGAGGCACATCACTGCGGATCTCAACATGGCGAGGGGCTCAACACTGTCTCTGCTGAGATTCTCCATCATGCATAGACAAATTTGGCTCCTGTGCTTGAAAAAACAGATATTCTGAGCTTGGAAACTTTTCAGTTTGTCTCATTTGTCTCACAGTAGGAACTCTGATAGCTAACGATTCGATAAATAAGAGCCAACACTCACTTTATTTCCATCCGAGCCAATAAGTTTTAATTGAAATGAACCACACTGACAGAGCATCATCAGCGAGTGTTTATTCTCCAAATAATTGTGGCTGTCATGTCCTTGCTGGAGATCAAATAAACAGATCTGAGGGCTCAGCGGAGAGAAATTGATTGGAGTTTTACCACCAAGAGAAGATCTTTTGACGCGCTGAATGTCCTTGTCTCTGTCTGGTTGTGGGCTTTACACAGATTTGTATTTTATCATTGCAGGGTATTTGTGTACGTGATGTTCACCATGTGACTGTTTGCTTGGTTCCAGATCTCAGTTTGGATCTGCTGCTGCTGCTGTGCGGCAAGTTACCAGAGGTCTGCGCTTCCTCATACATGTGTCATGGATGCTGTTAAAAATACAGATACTCTGGATGGGAGGTGAAACAGCAGAAGTAAGAAACAGCAGCGTAATTGTGCATATTTTTGAGCTGACAGATGTTCAACGAGTCCAAAAATATTTTCCACAATTTAAAGGGAGGAAATTCTGCTTAATCATTTCCCACAAACTTGGCATGTTTACATGTTTTATATTTATTTGCTTCACTGAATGAATACTTGTGTTTATAGCTTTCCAGCTTCAGTATTATTATGTTTGTGTATCTGGCTCTCAGTTTGTTTGTGTGTGTGTGTGTTGGGGGGGGGCTCGGCAAATGTGTGTGTGGAGGTCAAGCAATAAAAGTGAGTCACGTGGCCCTGGCATACTGTAGCTGAGGGTTTTCTGTCTTCGTCTCTGTCTAACTCGCTCACTCTGCTCCCCTCAAACCTTTTTCTGTCTTTCCACGTGCTTTAGTCTCTATCTCTTCCCTGATCTTTGTGAGATGTATACAGAAGCACACGTGTCTGTAGGATACTGCAAGAGGAGAAAGGGACCTGCAGGGAAAACTATGAAGGAAATTCCACAGGCTCACATGGAGCTGTTGGGTCTGCAATTCTCTGAGCTCCAAGGGGGCACGAGAACATGGGTGGGGGAGAAAAGGAAGTAAATAGGGAGGTTTAGGAAGTAATGATAACACAGGGGAAGAGAGGGTAGTAACAAAGGGAAGACTAAGGAGTGGAGGACAGACAAGAAAAGATGGGTGGGTGAAAGGAGAGGAAGAGCAGACAGAAAGAGCTGCAGAGGGCCCGAGGGAGAGCCTATCTCAGCCAGAATGGGCAGTTTAGTTTACATTAGCTCATTCATGAGCCATCCACCTCCCTGTTTGAAGACTTCTGTGGAATATGCAGAGCAAAGAGAGCATGCCACAGACTGTGATCCCTCTCCCAGGACAACTTTCTGTCCATCTGCGATGTGTTGATGTATGGGGTGGTGGTATGTCACGTTCAGAGAGGCACTGAAGAGCCAACTCAAAATCCTCTGGCCCAAAGGAGCGATGGGTGCCAGCTGCTCAACCAGTTACTCTAGTTGTTTTGTTAAAGACTACAAGGGGTCATAAAGGCAGCAGCTCAGCTATGAAGAGTTCCAGCACATCTAATCAGCACATTATGAAATTGTTTTCTATATTGCTGTGTTTGGGTGCTGCTGGAAAGCTTCTGCATGTCAGATTTCTGCTGCTGAACTGTAACGTTTTTAAGTCCTTTTCGTCCACAGAGCTCATCTGGCAACCTTCAAATGGCAAATGTTGGAGATTCCTACCTCCATGAGAATGCCCCGCCTCTGAGACACCTAACTGTATTGCCACAAAATAACAGCTCTGCCAAATATAAAAAGGTGACAACACTTGATAAGATATGGCAACAGATTATCTATTGTAAGTAGGCAAAGTTTTATATTTCTAAAAGTTGATTTTCAGACGTAAAACGATGATTTCAATGTGGGAGAGACAAATGCAAAATGCACGCAAACTTATGATGTTTGGAATATCATCTTCATACAAAATTCAGAGTCTGAGTCGAAATTGACAGTGCAAACAGTGCTAACAATGGCAACAGTGCTGATAGAGCTAACAGTGTTAACCTGGGGGGAGCCCGGTTTGATTTTATTTGCAATTTTTTATCTCTAAATTGTTAGTGTCAGGAAAAATTAAATTAATTGACTGAATAAACTCATTGAAAGACTGATCTTATAAAAAACAGTTGAATCTCTCTGAGGCTCCTCTCACCCCGCAAAATAGTTTAGTCCGCACCTGTACTAGGATTTGTCTCTAAACTCACATCTCTGCCCCAAGACAGGGACATTTGTGTTCCAAAAAAGAAAAGAATGGACAGAAAGCAAAGTAACTGAAAACAAAACAAAGCATTGTATGACAGAGACATGGATCAGGATGGTTGGGGGCCCACAGAGACTGCTTATGTACAGGGCCCAGAATGTCGTGCTATGTAGGTTTGATTTCAGAAGGGGGGCACAATAAAGTCAGAAAGTCTTAAATCAAAAAAAAAAAAGTTAGGGAGAAAATATTATTATCAGTATAAACTGTAGAATAATTGGTTATACTTTCAATAATAAAGGTAGTATAAAATAAGCTAGATGAATGTATTAATGATGCACCAACTCTACTTCAAATTGTGTTAACTCT
Organism: Plectropomus leopardus; assembly: GCF_008729295.1. Classification (NCBI taxonomy): domain Eukaryota; kingdom Metazoa; phylum Chordata; class Actinopteri; order Perciformes; family Serranidae; genus Plectropomus; species Plectropomus leopardus. The sequence goes on along the minus strand of NC_056473.1, from coordinate 21,593,998 downwards.
CTCTGATACAGAAATAATACTGTAGGATATCTTGACTATAAAGAGCACTATTATTTACTGCCTCATCGCTGACTAATGTCCATCAATCATAAAATACAGACTAAATGGAAACAGATGAGGTGGAAGTACTTTGTTTGAGTTCTGAGTTTTGCCTGTAGATCTTCCTTAAGGGCAAAAAGAGTCCTCGAATCACTCACTGATACTCATAAAACTTATTATTGTGAACTTATGTGGTAGCAATTGAGGACAAATCAGATGAGAATGTCAACATTTAGATCAACTCCCCTCAAAGACTGTAAAAGCAGGGGGCAGAAAGAAGACAGTCAACATGATGCCAGAAGCAGACTATATAAGGCTGTGAATGCTCCACCTAAAATCCTTCTTTTAAGTATCAAACGCTCACCCCCTGCAGACTTGAAAGGTGGCTGCTAAATGTTTTCCCCTCAGAAGGAAAACAGCAGCTTGAATTCATTCTGTTAAAATGGATTCCAATGGTGACATGAGCTTTCATAGTGGAAAAAACACAGTATCAAAACACCCACAGGAATTTCTCAAACACGTTGTACAATCTCTGCTGCCCGTCTGTATGACCAGTTTCTTATTTTTCTTTAACGCTGATCTTGTCTTTGTAAGGAAAACCCGAAGCTTGTTTATATACATGTGAGTCCTTACGTGTCCCTACAGGTGACCTAACCATATGATGACTTGCGTAACAGTCTGAACAGACTCAACTACAGATGATAAATCCTGATAGATTTTATGGTCAAGTGGATGCAAGACCTCAGTGGTGACCTTAGCAGTGACTTCATCGAGGGAGATCAAAACTCCTTGAATGTTACCCTTCACCACGGGCAATGAACCAGACAAGACCTCCAGCTGAATCATGGGTAGGACCTGACTCTGAGGTGAGAGGTCACAGTATATCACAAAGCCTGTGTTTCCCTTTTTGTATCGAGGAGAGCTGCCTCTGTGGCCGGGTCAAGGTTAAAGGGAACCCGAAATGCCATCCAGAAGAAGCAGGAAGCGAACTGAAACAAGATTAGAAAACTAAACAGGCGTTTGCTTTAAAGTTCCAAATTCGTAACCTTACGTAAGTGAGTGCTACAATATAACACCTACCACATTTCAATAACTTATCTACAAGCTGAGTAAACTCCAGATTGCTTACATTGTGTGGCTGCGGCTAATGAAATGATTTATTGTCGTCCTTATAAGAATGAGGTGGAACACAGGCTGAAAAATAAACAAGCATTATCGCACAATGGATGAAAATGTGCGCAGAAGTCAAAGCCCTTAAAGTCGGTTATATAAGCCTTCAAAATCTTCTGAGTCCTCCCAGCTTGATGTGTTTAAGGCTGATGATTGCTTTCAGTTGTGAAACCTTACTGGGAGAGCGAGGAGAAACAGAAACCATCACATTTTTCCCTTACTAAAACCCATCCTTGCTGAATTAAGGAAACTCTTGCAGACGCACATGCATCAGTGGTATGGCAGAGAATAGAATCGAGTTTTTTTTTTTCCAGGGGAGGGCGGTTGATGGTGGTGGTGAGGAATGTCAGCATCTGTGTTGGGGATATTTTCTGTTTTATTGCTGTTTTCTCAGAGATGCCAGTGAATGCTGTGGTGAGAGCGCAGGGACTGGGCTCCAGTCCCAGCCTCTCTACCTCATGTCTGTCCACGTGGGCAGAAGGGTAAGATACCAAACCAGACATAGCTCCTAACCAAGTCACCACAACTTAATTAAAAAAACAGTATGATTTTGTGTTTTTTGTGTGATTCCCTTTGTTCCAACAGTACTCGTGTTTATGACTCTACTCTTGTTTAAAAGTCTTGCTCTCAGGACAGGACATTGGTATCTGGTTGCTCTATAAATACCCACAGTAGAAGTCATGTTTTTCTTCTGTGTAAGAGGTATAAAGGATATTATTACACGCTATAACGCCGATCATGTTATTGCTTTGTAAGCAAACTCGACTGACATGACCCAAAGGGAGTGAAAGCAGAGGAAATGATGTGGTAAAAGAGACTCACGATTGATAAAAAGTAATCTCATGGAATTATGGCAAGATTTTCCTCTCCAGGGTCGGTCGGTCTGTCTGCTGACGTGGGCTGCAGCTTTTGGCTGGACTGAACCATGTTTAACAAGGAGGTCTGCCCAGTGGGGTAGATGCTCTCCCGCAAACAAAAGAAGCAGACAGGCAAGAGAGAAGGTGTGTGTGGCAGATGTGCAGGGTTATAAACTGACAGGATGTTTATCAGGACTGCTGTAGGGTGACCCCAGTTCCTTGTAGCCACCCCATAACACACCAGTGATGATGTGGTTTTAAAACACATTACACTCTGGTGGCCTCTAACTCTCCCTGTCAGGCTGAATGTGATGGGTTATGGTAGATTGTTAAACATCTAATTAACCTGATATAAATCTACTGCCTTATTTTTCTAAAGTACCAAGTTAAACTTGCTTATTTATGCTTTCTGTCAAGTCTTATTTCCACAAATGATATGATTTAAAATGAGTAGTTTGACATTTTTGGGGAAATGCTTATTTTCATTGTTGTCCAGAGTTAGCTGGAAAGATTTTTTTTTTCATGACAAGCTGTATAGTAAATACAAAGCTGAAGCAAGTGGTTAGTTTGTCTTCGTGTAGCTGGAGCCAGCCTCAAATGGCTATTAGAGGAACTGCAATTAACACTTCCATGTTTGCTTAATTTATGCAGCCCTGGAGGTCTCAGCTTGCCCTGTTATGTAACAGCATAGGTCTGTATTTCTTGGTTATTTTAAAGAACGTGGAAGAAGACAATAATCAAAAACTCACTGCAACAGTAAAACTGGAGTTTCCACAATGCTCGTCATTTATTGCTAACGTACACATCCACACTGTCAGTACAGCTCAACTGGGAACCTCCAAGGCTGAAAAATGAAGCCAATACATTAGTGCCCAAACCTGCAGCTCCTCTGATGACCAGTTGAGGCTGGCTCCAAAACAGAGTAGATCCTCATAGACAGCCATGTTAAAATGCCCACCTTTACAGCAAAAATAAACATGTTTACACCCTGGTGCAAAAACAAACAAACAAACAAACAAACAAAAAACAGAATTGTTGACTTAATGTCAACATTTATGACGACTGTACGGTAGGTGATTTTTTTTTAACTGACCACAATTTATTCTTTTTTCTTTCTTTTTTTAAGATATTTTGGGGGCTTTTATGGCCTTTATTAGGTAGGAAAGCTGGAGAGATAACAGGAAACGGGGATGACATGCAGCAAAGGGCCGCCAGTCAAATTCAAACCCGGGGACACTACAACGAGGACATGTAGCCTGATTGAAAGAGAAATGCATATGGACACAAAGTGCAGTTTTTTTTTACTCTAAAGTCTACTTCCACTGATCAGTGTATGGTTTGAGACCATATGAGAACAGTTTCAATACTCTTATCCAACTGGACAAGAAAGCAAAAAAAAAAAAAAAAAAAAAAAAACCAAACATATTCCCCAAAACTATTCTTTAAGTCACAGGAGCTAATATTGTGTTGAATTAGCATCATCTTTCTTTTGTCATGCTTATTCAGTAGACCCTGATGCACAGTGAGGTGATTACGGCCCACATGCTAGCCCACTGTTTCCTGAAAACAACTAAGAGCCACTCTCAGAGGTCTACAAATGATCATTAACAGACGCGTGCGTGAATACACACAAGAAACCGAGGAAATCCTGCTTTGCATCTCAATCAATTGTTCAGCGCGAAGACAGGGCTTCACTTTTGTTTGCATGGGGGTTGAAGGAGGGGAGGAGGGAGGAAAGGAGGGGGTGTTCCTCCTTGACCCCTCCTCCTCCTCTCCTACTCAACGCGAAGAAAAAAAAAAAAAAAACCTGACCAGCCCCCTTCCCATTCCCATGGATCGTATTACGGGAGACTCCAGCTCTGAGACATCTGCTCCGCCGCTAACAACGGAGCGCGTCCCCGCGTCCCAGACCTGCGACCGATCCCTGTGCCCCCTCCTCCTCCTCCTTACCCTCCTCCCCACAATTGTGTTGCGATCATGAGGAGCCACAGTGCATGTGCCCTCCACGTTTTCCGGCTGTAGTTCACCCGGACAAAGCGCTCCATCTATCCCGAGCGTCCGAGCGGCGTGAAGCGGCGGCGGCGGAGCGAGCGGCGGCCCCCCGGTGCCTCCGAGCAGCAGCACATTTCTTTTTGTCTGTGCGCTCCGCAGGCTGCTGGCTGTGGGCTTTTGCGGCTTCGCATCCTCTCCGCTGCTGGCTACGTCGTAGGAGAGGACAACGAAGGGTGGATGAACAAAAACAAAGATCTCCATGTCCGTTGAGTGAAAGCGGACATTTAAATCAGATTATTTTGTCTTCTACGAGCTGTTTTTGTTTTGTTTTTGACACCATGGAGTCGGTGGAGAAGGAGTGTGGAGCGCTGGGTGGATTATTCCAGGCCATCGTGAACGACATGAAGGTAACACACAAATTAAAGTAGACATGGGTATTATTTGACCTTTGTGGTTGCACGGTTGCTGATCAGACGCATATTTTTTTTTATTGCCTTTGTCTCTTATACCGGGTCCTCCCCCACTGGAAATATCGCTGTAGGACAAATTGAGAGGATGAAACATGTTTCCCTTTGTGTTATTTGCATAATGTGCAGCAGGTCTGCTCAAGCACTGGTTATACTACATTTAACTGTATAATTTTACCATGTACACCATGTATTAATTGCTAAATCAAACTAAAATGAACAAACTATTTGGTGGTGGCTTTATGGCTCAGGGGTCATTCACCTCACTATGACTAGAATCAAAAAGCACAGTCATATTCTGGATAGCATAAGCCAGGGGAAAGAGCAACAAAATGTTGGGGATCATTTTCATTTTGTGCACTGAGGAAATTTTCTTGGGTGCCATTTGACCTGAAACAACTCCATTTCAGCCTCCAAGGTTTCCTAGATTAAATGTCAGATACAGAATGATGCTTAGAAACAAATTAACCTCTTGGAAAGAAGCAGCAGTGAAAGGTTATTGATTGTGCGTTTTGGTGTTTGGCCTTGTGGCAGGAAATCTCTACTTTAGCGATATGGAGTTCAATACGCATTTTAAGTCCTACCACACTAACTGAGTTGAATGTTGAATGTTATTTGTGTAAAACATGAGCTCTCTGCCTCTCAGCGTAGCTTCAAATGATTTCTTAAGTCTTTGAAACATGAGAAAACTGGCTTGATGTCTTTCAAAAACATGTGAAGTTACAAGTTATAATTAACAAGATAATTCTCTAAAAATGTGGCAAAAAAAGAAAAGAAAAATAGATAAAAATTCTAAAAAATGTAGATATTGAGATAAAATAATTCGTAACATTTGTAATAACAACAACAATAATAATAGTAATGTTGTGGATATTTTTACCTATTTTTCTAAAATGATCATTAACTTCTAATAACTTTTCTCCATCTCTCTCTTTTAAGCTAATTTTCAGGATATTTTCTTGTCACCTTTTCCTAATTTCTTGTTATTTTTGGGACATTTCTTACCATAGTTGCTCAGTGCCTTTTTGGCCATCTTTTCAAGGCAAATCAATCCAATTTGCTCAGGTTTCAAAGGTTTAATGCATGTTAAAGGAGTCTGGATGCAACACAAGAAAACTGATGTCATTCCAGGTTTCTGAGTATTAAGCTTGATTTAGATGTCTCCTATTTTCTTTAAAATGCATGCAAAGTGTGTGTTTGTGTGTGTGTGTGTGTGTGTGTGTGTGTGTGTGTGTCTTGGGGGAGGGGGGTCAAGTCAAGGAAGTTGAGTCAGGGTGGTCTGTTGTTGTTCACCACAACAGATGGAAAGTGTGAACATATTCATCAGGCGGCCCGGTGGCAGCTCACAGTCTCATTGTAGAGGACGCTCAGGCTACAAAGTGATAACAGCAGTGAATAAGTCGAGCATCAGGCGCCACTTTCCACCTAACAGATTTCTTATTGATCGCTGGCTCACGGGGCCTGTGCTGCCTCTCGGACAGCCTATTTATGGGCCCTCGTTTGTCAGCTTCCAATGAAATCAGCTCTCGGCCTTTGGCAGGGCTGGTTCGGTTTCATATATTTGTGGTGTGTTCATGCTCAGGGCCAGAGAGGGAGAGAGAGACAGGGGGGCTCTTATAAAGGGGCAGTCTGTGTATTGATAAGCAGTGCAGATGAATGAGACTGAAGCCCTTAGTCAGCACAGCGTCCCATGTCCACTGTCTGAGACAGACATCTGACCTCATTCCTGCCGCCTGGCTGTCAGAGCAGCTTTACCCCCCGGGAGCAACGCAGCAGCACAGCTTTCCTGTGCTGATCTCGCTGATTGGGAACAATGTTATAGTGTATACATGACAGAGAGCTTAAAAATGCCCCTTAATAGACTGCACAGACAGAATGTCTTGATACAAGCAGCACCTGTTGGTTATATAACTGTCTGACGAAGCTACAGGAAAAGAAGTGAACGAGTAGGAGGTGGTAGAAGAGGAGGAAGAGGGTGAAAAGGAATCAAATGATTCAGCTGGATTACATCAGCAAACAAGAATAAGGTCAGCAACGGATGTTGAATGGGTTGGGACTTCACACCGTCTTATGTGTGGGAAAGCAACCACCTTTAGAAATGTCTTTGAGCACTGCTGTCGATCAGAGGATGAAGGTTTTGACCTCACCCTCCAGTGCATGAAGAGGCATTGGAAGAAGAGCCTCCTTCTTCACCCTCCCTGTGTTTGTCTCCCCCCCGCCTCGGAGCTGCGAGGTGTGGCTGACGAGAGAAATCTCCCCTCCCCTGCTTCTCTACATGTCCCCCTTCTTTGCCCGCTTCTTCACCCACCTCCCTCAGCTGTCTTGGCAGCGCATCCCTCCTGCCCCTGGGAGTCACAGGCCACACAAGCTAATTAGACACCTGTTGGAGTCAAGTGCAGACAGCGAGGCTCAGAGGATCATGGCAAACATTTTTGTTAGGGTTGAGAGCTCCTTAAATCACTTTCTGAGGCAGTGAGAAGTCGGGAGTTAAACGGCCATCATTTCCAGAATGGGAGGTTACACCAGAAGTGATGAAGAGCAAGACACTTTCCAGATTGCAAACTGACTATATATAGTCAGAATGCGCGGCCTCTTTTGGCTCGTCTCCATCAAAGGGTGCACATGGGGGTTATGCCCTTCCTCTCCTTTCTCCAGGGCTCAAGCTCTTTCTCTAATGGGATCTAGCCTTGAATGTGTTTTATGTTTGGCTTCTGCTCTTACAGCTCAAGGCAGCGTGTGATGATCCTGGGGTAAATCTAATCCAGATTTCTCAAAGACCAGCCGCACTACCTGCCCGGTGCATATAAACAGTCATGATATGAGAGCTTATGCAGATCATACATGTGCAAAAGACATCTAAACACAGAAACCAGCTGAGAATGAGGGAAGTGTGCACTGAGAGATCACGTTGACCTTTTTAAAGACAAGTCAAAGCACGGTGCTGATACTCCAACCTGTTTTTAACCCTGAGGTAACACACCAAGCTCCCTTAGAGTTATTGCAACCTCCTTTCAGATCTATTATGGGAAGAAATCAAGGAGAAAATACAGATTCTATCCTGTTGAAGAAAACATTATGTCTTCTGAAACGTGTGCATACAGTTTGTGTGTGTGTGTGTGTGTGTGTGTGTGTGTGTGTGTGTGTGTGTGTGTGTTTGTGTGTGTGCATGTGTGCATGTGTGCATGTGTGTGTTTGTGAAGTCAGTGCACTTAAATGTCCTTGGCGAGATATTTGTTTGACTCTTTTCTTTTCCGCTCTCTTATCAAGAGTTCTTACCCTGTGTGGGAAGACTTCAGTGCCAAGGCCACAAAACTACACTCTCAACTCAGGTAAGAGCTGGTTCAAGTGAATGGTAAAAAACTTGAGGAAATAAAGCTCTTATGTAATATGTACAGACTTTTTATGCAGTCATGGTGCAGTGAACATGTGCCAATTTGTTTACAGGACCACGATTCTGGCAGCAGTGGCCTTTTTAGATGCCTTTCAGAAGGTGGCAGACATGGCTACCAACTCTAGAGGTAAGGAGGGGGGTTTCTATTAATACGAACCTTTAAACGGAGTTAAGACTCTGGAAGAAGTGGTGGAAAAAAGATAAAAATATCTTTTTTTAACACATTGTTTTGTTGTCTTTATGGACTGTTGCACACAAATTTGTTTTGTGTCTTGGTGTAAATTTTCACATGCTTGTCTAACTCTACATTATGGCTTGGCTTTACCACAGTAATATTTTGTGTTGTGTACCTCTTAGGAGTACAGTATTGTCTGCACCCTAAGTTTTTGTGGAACTAAAGGTTGCGACATCCGGTGAAGCACAACTAGACACATTTTTATGATTTTAAATATGTGATTGTGCCTGTCACACATCTTGTAAACCTACAAGCAAATTTTACCACATAGAGAAAATACCATAGATAGACAAAGCTTTAAAGCTTTAAATTACTTTTTAGACATGAATTTGCAGCACAAATTGGACTAGTAGTGGGTAGTTTACTGTTGCCCACCCAAGACACAGGTCTGACTTTGAGGGGTTTGACACACCAAGCGCACGGTCGACTGTAGGTCTGAGTCAGGCTGTCAGTAAGCGTCTGTCACCTGAGGGTGGGAGAAAAAAATCATACAGCATAGTATTGCCATATTTTGCATTGCAGTATAGTATAGTACAAAGAAGAAATGTTTTTTTTCTATTTTTAATTCTATAATATAAACTGTTATTTTGTACATACAAGTTAAACTTTTGGCAGCCTACTAGGATAATATAATCCCTAACCTTTTCAGTCCACTAAATACATTTTGTTTAAATGACTGAAATCAGACTGAAACATTATTAGATAAAGCATATGTTCACAAAGTATTCCTTTAGGGACATAATTTTCAGTTAAAAAGGGTAATAAAATGCAATAAACATTATCGTATTTAGCAAAATGTTTAGAAACAACCATGCTGAAGGGGTCCGATGCTTGTTTGATCGGCCTCAGACCTGAAAAGTCCAAAGAGTCGCTCTGATTGACAGTTAAAGTCGTTCCACGAGAAAAGAAATGGGAGTAAGGAATGTAAAGCAACATCGGGTTGTGTTGTTAATGTGCTAACTGGCTAAGTAGCATCTTGAATCTGTCCTGTTGGTCTTTTGGTTTCCCTTTTTGAATGAAAATTACAGACAACTTCCACCTGCTGCTGTGGAGCGTTATTTCCTTTCATGCAGGCACAGAACATACATGCTGGTTGGTTATTGGCTGACGCGTTTGTGATGTGTTCAAGTACAACTTTTTGGCTGAGACAATGTGAAGACAACGCAACAGTCGGCCTTTGTCGCTGCTAGTTCTTTGATGTCGGTTTGGTGTGTCTGGGACTTAAGATGGCCAAGGTGGGGGCAGCTCTGGGGGGGGGGGGGGCTCACAGAAGTGAAAATCTGAGCTTATTGTTTCTTCAGTCTTAATGAGGTCTGCTGATCTGCTTTGTCACCCCGCTAGTGGCAGCTGACAGGCTGGCCAGAGAGGCAGCTGATTAACACAGATTTCTTTGGAGTTGATCGTCGAGAGCGGTATGTAGGTCAAAAAAACCCGGACGAGCGCTGCAAAGGCTCCTGACATACACACACACAGGCAAACACAATTACACCAGCATAGATGGCTCACACACACACACAGATATTCAGAGAGTGACAGCTGGTAGTCGGCCACCTGACCCTGCAGGTCACATGCCAACATGCTTTTAAAGAGTTTGCACTAGCGCAGCCCCTTACTGACCACTTACTGCTGGAGTGACTTAAGAGGCGTTTCTAAAGCGGTGTTCACACATTCTCACAGTTTTACTCCTATAGCCCGTCCAGTAACAGTAGAGTTTATTGCCACGGCGATACATCAAAATTAAATGATTCCTGATGTGCGTGCAAGTTGAAGCAAGGTGGACTAGGGTCAACTGGCAAGCAGTTGGCAGCCTGCTGTAATAAAATAGAAGTATAGACCCCGGTAGGGTAGGACTTCAAAGGAAGAGTGTCTCTACAGTAAAAGAAGGTAAAACAGCAGAATGATAGATGGACCAGAGAGAGATGAGAGAGAGAGAGGGGCATGCTGAGTTTTACAGCTGTAGATGCATGAAATCCCTCTAAGTGTGTCACTCATACGCCCACTCACTCTTCTGCTGCTCTCCCAGGGACATTAACTTTTGGATTAATGTCATCCTTCTCAGGCCACAGACTGTATGTGTGATGCAGGGACACGACATGATGAGAGACTTTGTGATGTAGAAACTAATGAAACATAGTTTAGACTGGTGCTGATGAAATGATTGCAGAAAATTGAGACTTTATGAAGATATCAAACATTTGACGGTTTCGGCAGTCTCTGCGGATAGCGGTGCCGTTTTGTTGGTCAGTCAAATGCCACTTTGTCCAGACTGAAATATCTCAAAAACTACTCCATGGATGTCCATGAAAGTTTGCACAGATATCCATGGTAAGAGGATGAGTCCCAATAACGCTGGTGATGCCCTTACTTTTTATCTAGTGCAGGATTCCATACAAAATTTGGATTGTTCAATACTTAATTTTATGACCAATTTCCTGGAAAACTAATGTGATTGCACAGACTGATTAAAAGAAATGGATGTAACCTCTGCGTCTGAAAAGTGAATAAAAAGTCCCTAAAATCTGCATTCTTTCTAATGGCCAACAAGTTGCAAAAACAAGTCAGATGTTATACAAGTTTGAGAAAATGAACCTACATCTCCCCCTAGTAAACACTTTGTATGGGTTTATGGTCTCTATCACATTTTTCAAGTCTTCTTCAATACAGCGTGATGTTCATTTTGTAAATTTTGTAAACGGGTTGCCAGCACACTGGTTTCCTCAAATTCTTGATCCACACCCCGCTCTGCCACAGCTCCACCCTCTTGCCCAAATGGGGCCCCTACACATAAACTTGTATACAATCAGACTTCAAAACGCTAGTCCAGGGGTGCCCGGTGACTCGGCTGGTAGAGCAGGTTTGATTCCAAACTAGGCCCTTTGCTCTGTGTCATCCCCTCTCTCTCCTCCTCTTTTACGCTTAAGCTTTTCTGTCTAATAAAGGCATACCACCCCCCAAAAAAATCCTTAAAACAAAAAAAAACCCTGATAGTCTACAAAACCAGTTTGTGGCAGTCTGTGTGCTATTCGCATCACTATGCTGGTGTTTGCATTCCCGCTGTGCCCAAGTTTACCCTCATAGAAGCTAGCGCAGCTGTGGACTCTCACTCTTATTTGACTGTTGCTCATACAAAATAAGCCAATTAACATCATCACTTTGGGCTCATCACTTTTGGTAATTTTTTTATTTATAACTTGAAAATAACAGTAGATTAAATGATTATAAATTGCTAACTGGACTTTATTTTTTATTGTCAGCATTATAAAATGGGCTGAGTGCACAGAGTGTTTCTGTGTATCATTCTGCTTGTGGAGTATTGTAGATTAAAATCATGTGATGTTTTCGATGTTCAGCCCACATTATTAAGTACAAATTGAATTGAGAATCAGTAAAAACAACATCTTTGCTCATAGTTGCTTTTTTTTTGTTTGAATTCCAACAATTATTCTCAGGGATCTAAAAGTGATTGTGCTGTTTTTGTGTGCTCTTAACTAGCGCAGCGTTTAATCTCACTCCTCCTGTGGGAGCTGTGTTAGTCTTTGCATGCTCAGAACCTAAGCAATTAATTTGGCAGGAGGAATGTCGATATTTACTGGAGCTGGCTTGCAGTGCATTGGGATAACCTAATTTGCCCTTCTGGCAGCTGCAGTGTTGTTGGTCATTATCTTAAAATATGTTGCCATCCAGATGCTCCACTTTCTACTTGTGGTAACACTATAGTAGTAGATGCAGGGAAATCAAACTCTCTGTCAGTGTGGCCGTTTTTCTGCCTTCATGCATGTGCAGGTCTTTCGGCATGCAGCGATCATGTTTATCTCCCAGTCTGCACCGCCATATAGGGCTGATTGCACCGCAGGGGGGCAGGCCCTCGGCTATGAACTGCTGGCCGTCATCGCTGTCACCCCGATTCCCCTCTCGTGTTCAGGGGACGAGCTGCAGCTGCTGGCACAGCTGGAGGTTTCATCCCGTTCTTCTTCTGCTTTCTTTAATCTACCTTTGACACAGTTGCCCCGTCACCCCTTTAACTCTCACACACACTCGCCAGACTGTTTCCCTGCCAAGAAAAGCAACATTTCCTCTCATTCAGTGCGTCTTGATTGATCCAGGGAGAGAGGATGGTGAATGAAAGAGGATTTTATGATTTCCTGTCCTGACTTGTGTTGTTGTCTTTTACTGGAGGGGCAGCTTTTCATACATACTCTTGAAAGCTGTATTATTTTTGAACCCTCATACAAGCTCCTCTCTGTGTCTGCATGTTTCATGTTCAGGCTTCCTCGTGCCTGTGTTGTCCATTTTTAGAGTTTATGGTCACGGCCATGGCGTCAGCGTCTGTGTTTTATGAAGCAGCTGGAGGAGTCAGCTGCCAGCCGTTTTGGCACTGTGTCTGACAGCGCTGTTTCTCTAAGCTGCACTGATGGATCTATGTCTAAAGGCACGTCTGTCTCTCGCATCTGGGTTCAATAAAGGTCTGCCAACCACAAAGTCTATATTAGATCTATGTATTTGGAGTTTAGCCTTTTTGAATATGAATGCTTCATGTTTCAACACCCATCTTTTCCTTGGACTTAGTTTGAGGTCAGCTTAATGGCTTTTGGTGTGTTGTCTAGACCATTTTACTCGTTCATATTAAACTGTTGTGCAATGTGAGAGAACTGGATTTATCTGGAGAATAGCAGGCTCTGTGTTTGGTGATTTGTTGTTGCTAGGCTGGTGGACATGTGTTTTAGTAGAGGGTTGACTTCATTTTTTCCATTTTTGGACATGGTTGAATTAGATAGAGGTCAAAGAGCCGGCAGTTCAAGGCTAATGGTCCATCAGGGTATGAGATACAGGCTTTATATTTTCGGAGAGTGAGGTGAGTTTAGTTGGGGGGTGGGTTGGCCAGGGGTGGGGGTTGTGGCTGAAGTGGGATTTCCACAGCTCTGGGTATCCAGGCTAGGCAGAGGCGTTCAGCTAATCCTCTTAGCCCCACTCTGTAACACACAGACACAGACAGCCTTCGCTTCCCTTCCTGATCAGCCACCCCCAGCTTTAAAAATTCACACTCTGGGATCACCGGCCAGACTGCAATGCCATGCAAGTTTGTGCAAAACACTGACGAAACCTTTCCCTCTATACATTTGTGTGCCAGAGCCCAAGAAGCGCACTCACCATTACACAGAAATAATGTTTCAGTGGGTCTTTGCAAGCTGTCTCTGTCTGTCTGTCACTCATTCAGTCCAAACTCAGTGGAGGAATGGAGGTATGCTAGTAGATCAGTGTCTCAGTTAAGCAGTAATCTGCTTGGCCCCTGCGCTTCTCTGGGTTGGCAGATGGGACGGATATCCCTACCCGCCATCTGGACAGCCTGGCATAGAAGAGATGCGGCCGTGGCCTAGTGCAGAGCGAGATCAGGGGATTACTGTCCTCTGCACTGTCCCAGCAGCGCAGCTATTTTTACGGACATGTCAAATAATGAGAGTGTGGCCCATGTGACCAGCGGCAACATCCATCAAGCTCGACATTTCATGTTCAAGCCTGATAAGAGCCTGTATTGTATGAGCAGAGAGAGGTTAGATCTGCTTTTTATATTTGTATTTATTAACAAGAGATTATGGATTTTGAGTGTTTTAGATTGGACATACATTTCCGTGCAATCATGGCTGGTCGCTGGTTGATGCATTATGTCCCGTGTCGTGCATTCTGCTGATTGTATGCTCGGCTCTGCAGGTATTTCACGACCGCCATTAAGTTGCATATGTGTCCACAAGGGCCTCTTATTTCTCCCTCAGCTGTCTACCTTGTCTGTAGGAGCAGCTCCCAACACGGCTCTCTCTCTAGAGTTTATGGGCTTCGACCTCAAAACTCAATGTGGCCGCCACGCAAATGAGTGTTTTCCAGCATTAGAATGACTGTACGCAAAGGGTGAAGTGGCTGGAACAATGATGCGAGGAACAGGGGGGAATAATAATGGAAAGAAAACAAATTTTTCTGCTGTGCATAACTCTCGCTCTGAGGGTGGAATACCAAACTAAGAAGACAAACATGAGGCTTGAGGGGAACACTGTGTTCAGCATATCCTGAACACGAAGTTGGTGTGGAAGGGAGCTGCAGAGGGGAGTGGAGGGAAAACACACAGGAGAGAGAGCCTGATGGAGGAATGTGAGGGAGGACATTAAAAGAGGGAATGAAAGGGATGCATGAATAGTTTCAATCAACTGAGGTCGCTGATTGGAAACAGTTGGATAAATTTGCTGATAATGGAGTTTCACTAAAATCACATCATTGTGTTAGGAGTATTTTCTGCACAACTTTACTGTTTTTAATGTAGTGCTTATTTGTTTCACCATTTGCCATTGTTATAGTACACCTACATTAAAAAACGTGTTTTCTAGCAGCATGACTGAAGCGATGGTTGGCCACCACTTTGGTCCGGACAGACATGATCCCAGAGGAGATCTAAGTGACTCCAGTGATTTATTGACTGTCCATCAGAGCCAGCATGAAGTTAACAATCTTGATTATTTTTCAAATGTCTCCACAACTGTTGAATTGATGGCTACAAAATTCATTCAGGAAATTCATGTTTCCTGCATGATGACTTTAAATAACGATGTAGACTTTTCATCTAGATATTTCCATTGGCTGTACTCTGTAGAGGTGGACCGGTTTACCATTTTGGCTAATTAATCAGTGCCAGTAAGTGGTTTTACATATTAAATTATCGTTGGAAATTGTCTTTGATATCACTGACTATAGCTGAAGATGGGAGGGCTCTGGTGAATGAAGCAAAAACGAGCTATCAATTTTTCCCTTTGCAGCAATGATATTATGGTTGATCTTTGTATCAATAAATCAGTTCAGACTGATGTATTGTTAAACTCCTTGTGCTCAGTGATAAAGTGGTGAACATATTTGTGAACATTGAACGGGCTAAATATGAGCATATCAGCATGCTGACGTTAGCATTTAGCTAAAATAAATGCATAGCTTAACTAGCCTACGGCCTCACAAAACTGCTTGCATGGCTGTAGACTTGTCAGGTTTTAACACTGAGATGCTTGAGGGTTTTTGGGGGGGCTAAGCAGGGGCTCCAGTTATGCATTTATAAAGAAGTTGACGGTATTGCGGTCAGAACCAGTTAGCATGAAAAAGTAGGATTCATTTATAGTTTAAAATGTAGATTGGTTATCACTTTTCTTTATATGTAGGGGATTTACAGTATAGTGTAATTGTTTTGTAGCAGAGAAGAACATTTCAGTCCAGCCACCCACATGGAAAGGTTTTATTGTTATGTGAATATAAAGTAGTTTATACTTGACATCCAGGCTCACACTGGTCTCTGGCTGCAAACACACACCAAGCTCAGCACTGAGGAGAACGGGGAGTGATGATAACAGACATCCCCTCAGGCTGTCTCATGACTCAGAAGCTGCAGGTGGAGGTGGAGTTTATGAAATGCAATCTGAGCAGCAGCGGAGGTGTCAGCATTGTTTGGAGGATTGCTTGCAAATGAGCAACTTTGGCAGAGCAAAAGAGTGGTCAGAGCAGTATCAGCTGAGATGGAGATAACCTTATTGCAAAGGGTGTAAAGCAGGACAGCTTGAGTCATCTGGTTGAACTGGCTTGCAGGCTTTGCTCCATTAAATACTGAGTCATTCGCAGACTGCTGACTCAAGTTCTGTCTCTGGAGTTTGGATACATCTGGGGTCTTTGTATTGCATTTAGGGCTCACCAGTGTCTTCCTCTCCCTCTGTGAGCCGAAAACAATGCCCTTTGGAGTTTCTGTTCTCTCCATTACTGTACATTTTCTCCCCGTCTCCCTTTTTTAACTCCAGTGAAAAACACATCTGGATAAGGGGAGTGTCTATTTTTAGCAGCATTTATGTCCCCGAACAGGAAGCTCCTCCAACAGAAAATTATCACTTCCTCCTTGTTCTCCTTCTCCTTCAGTCTTGTCCTAATGCACTCCAGAACATGTTTACACCACATCGGGACACACAGGAGTCTGTCCGTGTCTGTGGGTGTTTCTGGTCGTGAGTTGAGACCTGCGATGCGATTCCGGCCAGACAACAATGGGATGAGTGTGTGTGTGACTGTTTGTGTGTGTGACTAAAAACAATTGATTCTAAGGTCACTTCCTCTGCCTTTCATTTTCATTGTTGGTGGTAGGAAGAGACATTCCACATGTAAGGAAGAGACACAAAGGTTGTGAATGCTCTGCTGATTTATACTGCAGACACATATAACACATGGGTTTGCTCTTAATGGTCACTTAGAGTTAAGGGTTACTTCCACCAACTTTGTAAAATTGTGATGACTTAATGTGACTTTTCAGCCTATATAACATGTAAAACACATGAAATATTTCCTTAATATTTCCCACAGAATTAGAATGTATATGTGGCAGTGGCTGACGACATTTTTTAAATCTTGCCTGTTCTATGTCCCATATCTGAATTTGGACATTTTTGTGGGTCCATGAATACAGCACAGGTGGAATTCAGGAGGTTTTTTTTCCTCAGCAGCAGTTTGAGTCGTGGGATGGCAAATTTTTTTCGATCTGATCAGATTGATGCCTGAGAGGGGCAGTGAAGTTTCACATTCACTGTGCCTGATGTCCAGCTGCTCCGTCTGAATACACTCTGCAGTCCGAGGCTGCGGTGCAATCAATAACCAAACAGTATAAATATTTCATTAGAGCTCCTAATGAACAGTGCACCTCCAAAAATATAAAATCAACACGTGGCGGCAGATATTTTAATCCTGGTGTGCTGCCACAAATAAATGGATGTGTGGGAAACCGTGCATATTTGGTACAATAAGAATGCTTTATTTTTCTCTCTGTACTACATCACTTTAATTAAAGTCCAATTTGTGGCAAAAGGAACTTCAATTTCATCAAGGAATTTCATCCATATTTGGTTTTAATGTTGCAAGAGGAAAAGAAAAAATATGTCAAAATAAAATATTCACAATAATAATATAACAATAATATATACACACTATCACTTTTACACATACAGCAATGGGGTCTGTGTTTGAAGACAATAAATAGAAACAATGATGGCCTTGTGACCTAGTTTTTTTCAAACAAAGTAATTGCAGTCTGAACCTCCTTCCTCAGACAATGCCACACCACACTGGGCTTTGTTTACAAAGTAAAATGTACTTTTTACCCCAATCTGTCAGCCGACAAAACATTAACATAAAACAGTGAGTGAAACAGACGTTTACAAAGAATGAAACAAAGGATCTTATGAAATGATTTTTTTTTTCAAGTCTGGCTTTTAAGAACGTGAATATAATCGCATTTTAGATCAAAGAGATGCTGAAGAGTTTCTCAAAAGACTCGCACACTGTCTGTGTCTGTCATCCACAATTTATGTAACTTCAGTTAGATCTAGAATTCTCTTGTTACAGGCGCAAAGTACTTTACTTTTGTTCCAAAATCGATGTGATAGCGGCTCTTTTATCCCCCACTCTCCATCCTCCATCAGCAGCTATTGCTCTCTAACCAGCAGACGTGCGGGATGCTGCTTTATTTTTTAATACGGACTGCTCCCACTGATATACACCACCAGAACTCCAGCTGTGCTTTGAAGCGGATGTTTGATGATGTGAGCGTATGATGTTTCGTCAGGTTCTTCAATTTTGGGAATCTCAGCTGCATATTTGCTCAACTGGTAACTAAAAGGGACCAGCAAAGCTGACAAAATCAAAGCTCTCTTCGCTGACAAAACATGTTTGCATGATGTTGTTGGCAACTCTGAGGAGATAAACAGACAAACAACATGAAGTTTTGACGATACTGGAATTCATTACATGAACCATATATTTGCTGGGCCTAACGTGGGAGATTATGCCCTGGCAGCGCTTGTTGCACCTGCTGCAGCCAGACAACACTTCCTCTGCCCCCTGACTGGCCGAACCCAGCCAGCACCTCGACAGTGTGTACCCTCTTTCATCCTTTCCTCTCCTCCCTTCTCATCCCACGGTCCTGTTTATCCATCAGTGGCCTCTGCTGTGTCTCTGCCAGTTCACATTCTATAGCACTCAAAAAGAGGGAGGGTAAAGTCAGGAGGCTTAACTGTCTATGCCAGCCGCAGTCAGCTCTGTGGCCAAGGTGCCAACGTGAGGAATAACTGTTGTCTCACGGATGATGGAATTTCCTTTGCTAAGCTGAGACTGTATGAGAGCTTAGCAAAAAAACCTTCATATTCTTGGAAGTGTAACTGTGAGGATGTTCTGTACCTTTTCGCTCTGCAGCCCACATAAACATGCTTTATTGACACAGGAAGCAGCGAAGAGGGAGCACCCACTAGACTGGATTTAGCTTGGAAACACACAAATCTAACGACAGCAGGATCTCACTCCAGCTCGGTAGTCTCGAGCGCAAATGAAACTTGAGTCAAGCAAAAGGGTTTAGATGCTGAAAGGGAGAGATAGTTAAGCTACCATGTTGAAGACATCAGGGAACGAGACCCGCGGCAGTTTAGCTTTTGGCTCCCGGCTCCTAGCAGTAGAGCCCCCTATAAAGCAGACCTATTAAAATGCTCCTCATACCCACGAGGAATCAGAGAGTTAATCAGAACCAGAGCTCTGGATGGAGCCACTCACTACACACTAGGACCACATTGCGCTGGCCCTGGAGCTAAAGGTTCCTAACAAAACCCAAAAGTGGGGGCCTCCCACCAACAGCTGAAACTTCTCCCAGTTCCTTCAGTGTGTTCATTCTTCAGGAAGTTTTTACCAGGAGCCAAATTATCAGCAGAGGTCTCTTCCTCTCCAAAACAAACCAACCAGGTGATTAAAACCACTAACAACATTACAGTTAGCAGTTTCACGTTAGAAATCTGTGTTTCTCTAATGCTGTTTGGGATGTGAAAAACAGCCTGTTATCCCAGCACCTGCTAATGTGTGCTCATCTGTTTACTCTGATAACTTAAGATCCAGATGTCCTGGAGGTTTTTTTAAAGAGAGAGAAATTATCCACAGAGGTTTCCTCCTCTCAAAACAAACAAGCGAGGTGTTGTAAACATGTAAAAACACTAAATAAAGCAGTTTCACATAAAAAAAATAGCTATTGCTATGACCCTCTTTTCGCGAGGGGCTCCTTACTAAAGAGCCCAATGCGAAAATCTGAATACATGAAAACGGCAAAAAAACAACAACAGGTGATTATACCTCAAAGAAAACATACATACTAAATAATATTCCATTTCTCCCAATATATTTTCCCCTAAACCCTACACACTGGACCTTTAAGATATATGGCTGGTATGAATAATAGCTCTCTTCCCTCCTGGTCTGTGTTTTGCTTTATTCATGCACGTGTGGGTGTCTGCTATGAGGTCGACCTCCCTTCCCCTGGGGGTCCAGGTCTGCTAAATAATCACTTTCCCAGCTCCTACGCACGTTTAGCCACATTTCAAGCTGCTAAAAAGTTGAGGTCAATCGATCTACACAGGGAGATAGTTAAGTATATTTTATTCATATATTCCAAAATCACAAATCACAACATCTCCTCAAGGGCTCGAATAAGAAAAAAACTCCCACAAAACAAAGAAAAAAACAAACGTAGAAAAAAGGAAAAGAAAGAAACAGAGGAGGAATCCCTCGTGAAGGATGAATGGAAGGACATTCTTTCTTTTTTTCAGTTTGAAATCCATAAAATCTCGATCCAAACCTTCCTCCCAGCTTGTATGTGTTTGTCACATGCCTGCAAATGCATGCAGGAGGCATTGGAAGGGAATCACTGCAGCCCTGTTCATCCGGACAAGGCCAGAGGCCAGCAAGGCTCTTGGACACGGGCAGGAAGCCTCTGGACCTCCCCAGGATGTAGCTGTCAGCTGATCCCCCCCTCTGGGAGGGGGAGGAGGTGAAGAGGAGACGGGAGAGGAAGAGGAGGGGAGTGGAAGAGAAATTGGCAGGTGTGGATGGGACATGAGAGTGGGGGTTTGGGGCTCTCACTGCCTGACAGTGACATTGGGAAGGTCTGTTATATAGATAAAAGGGCCCACATTACTCCCTCTCCCTCCCTCCCTCCTCTTTCTCTTCCTCTCCCACTCTCTCTCCTTCAGACTCTCTCCATCCTGCGAGAGCTGATTTGCAGCTGTGGACGCCTCCCGTAATGCTTTTAAGAGGAGAAAGTCAAAAAGGAGAGATGCATAACCTGTGCACACGTGTCCCCTGTGCACGTTTCTCATTATGTCTAAACACTTGGCTCTATGAAGCACTCAGGATGGAGGCCGTTAATGACAGACGCTCAACACCAGTCCTTTAATGATGGACACCTCTTTCGCTATTTATAGCAAGAGCTATCGGTTCCACATGTTAAACTCAATCACTTCCTGCTGGTGTTTTAACGCCTGCATGTGATACAGCTGGATGACCTCTAACCCTCCCCTCTCTCCCAGTCACCTAGAAAAGCAGTGTAGACACAGAACAGCCTTCACTTCCTCTCCTTCAACACACTCAAGTTATTCTACATCTGCCCCGAAGAAAATGTCTCGGTGAGATTTGAGTCCAGATTTGTTACTCGGTGTCTTTGAACGGGTGCAACTGTCACTGATGTTGACAGCCGAGTGGTGGAGTGAGATGGTCTTTGAACTGGCAGTGTGAAGCGATATCAGCTGGAGACGCTAACCTACTTTCTTTATGTGATAACTGGAAAATAGAACAGATCTCCCCGGACAACCATGTGGAGCATTCCTTACTCTGTATCTGATGTCAGTCCGGCTATATTAGTCGTGTGTTTCTTTTTGTTTCACATTGTGTGTCAGTCTTTCTCTCTGCCTGTTTTTGAAGTGTTCTCTCTCCCTCTCTCTCTCTGTCCGCCCTGCATGAATGGTGTTTAGAAAACAGAGAACAGGAAAGGCAGAGCAGGCAGGGAAGAATAGAGGGATATCCCCTTACAGTGTTCCCTCCTTTTTCCTCTAGGATAGAGGGGGTGAGAACTTCGGAAAGGGTGGGGGGGTTGGTAAATCACACCACCTGTCCACACACAAAACTAGGCACACGAGCTCCGAAAATCATTCATGAGCACAAATACAATCGTGCATGCCTCTGCTCTGCAAGGCCTGTCTGCTGCTGCACTCTCCTTCCTGTGTGTGTGTGTGTGTGTGTGTGTGTGTGTGTGTGTGTGTGTGTGTGTTTGGCGAGAGACCCTCAGATTAGCCCTATGTGGCCCAGATTACAACCGGATCAGTGCTAACACATATTACACCGGCCTGTGAACCATCCGTGAGACAGTGGGCCAGCCTGGGCTTTAGGGGCTGAAAAACCCCATTTAATTACACTTCAGAGGAGATGAAAAGTACAGTAACCAGTTCACACAAGCTGTTGTTTACACTGTGGTGAGAATCACGCACGCAATCTTTGAAGGGTTGAAGTGGAAAATCCATGTTTTGTGAAGAGTGTAGAGTTTCCTGTGACACATTTGCTTTCCCCAAACAAATGTGACATTTATGGGCTCTGCTTTTACAATCAGCACTCGTCCACCTAGTGGCTGCAGCTGGAAACGCCTGCAGCCACCAGCAGTGAAAAAAACAAACACCTTGATAAATCCATCTGACAGGAGAGAATTAGACCTTCTAAAATGCTCTGCTGATGTGTTACGACTCCTCATACGAAATCATATTTTTCTAGGCCAAGAGGCATGTGTGATTTGTAACGCCAACCTCTTATAACCTGGCTGACAATTTGTTTGTTTCGTCTTGCCCAAGGTGCCACCAGGGACGTCGGCTCAGCTCTGACAAGGATGTGCATGCGACACCGCAGCATTGAGGCAAAATTACGCCACTTTACCAAGTAAGTGTCACCTGGGTTTTCTTTATTTTCACCCTCCACTGCAATTTTCTCTCTACTCTTGCCTTGAGGGATTATTGTGTTCCCAAGTCCCATCGCATCTTTGTTGACCTTCCTCTTTGCCACTCTTCACTGAGTGTTTTTGTGCCATGGAAATAAATCTATTTGCTATGCCTCTCACTCGCGCTTGTCATGCTGTGTCTCCTCGTCGCCGCAGTGCTCTTATGGAAGGCCTGGTTACGCCACTGCAGGACAGGATAGAGGAATGGAAGAAGACAGCCAATCAGCTGGACAAAGACCATGCCAAAGGTGAACAACCAGGAAACACAGACTCCAAATTCACTCTGTGATTGCTGCGTTTTGACAAGAAATTTATATATTTGACTTGCTCTCCACAGAATACAAGCGGTCTCGTCAGGAAATCAAAAGGAAGTCGCTAGATACCATCAAACTCCAGAAAAAAGCAAGAAAAGGTGAGAGAGACTTTCCCCAAATGCAATGCACCTGTTTAATAGAATACCTCACACTACTTTGTTAGATTTTAGGGCTGATATTGATGAAGTCTGCTTGGCTGGCGCCATCTAGAGTGTAGAATCAGACATGACAAATCAAAAAGCCTGGCACACTTTCAAAGGCTCCTTTCCAGCTTTTGGATGATTTGTTACCTACTACCTTATAAATCAAAGAAATGATCCTTTTTCCTGCCTGTGCTTGCATTAGCCCCTACTGCTGGTTGTAATTACACTCCTATTTTCATACAGGATTTACTGTACTCCAGTGGTACGGGCTGCTCATAAACATGCAATGTGCCTTGATTTGATTCAGCTAACACTGCTTGTTCTTCTGTCTCTCCTCCCCCTGCTTGTCCTTGCAACCCCTCCCTCTATGTCTTTTCTATTTCTGGCTATGTTACCTGGCTGTAGAGCTCCTAGGTATGTTTGCTGTGCTTTGCCCTGTTTGAGAACTTCATGACATACATGGTTTTCAAAGGCTCCGTAGTCTTTTACATCAAACTGCCAGCCAAAGAAAACCCTGTGCTGTTTTAACATTTTTGGTTGAATTGAAATGATTTGACATCATGAGAAATATGCATCTTTGCTTTCTTGCTGAGAGTTAGATGAGAAGAATAAATGGGAACACCGCTTCCAATAGGTTATGTTGTTTCAAGTGCTGAGGAACATTTAGATAATATTTGTGAAACATGAGCTTCTTGCTCTCAAAGCCAGAAACCAGAGAAGTAAGTCTCAAGCGTGTGATGTCATCAAGTATAAAGTCATCCTTCGTCATCTTTCACCATGCAATGTCTACGGAGCAGCTGCAGACTTTATAAATGATGACATCACAGATTTTAGTTTCAGCACTCTGGTTTTTGGAATTGGGGGATAGTTGTTCATGTTAACTAATATTTTTTGACTCTCTTAGACTGTAAGAATAACATGTATGAATTTTTAAAATGGGCATAGTTCTGCTTCAATTCCACTTTCCTGTATGGCAGATATGAAGCTGCCACCAGCAACCATTTAGCTTAGCTTAGCACAAAGGCTGGGCATTTCTGAAAGAGATATAATTATGATATATTATAGAGAGTAAAAAAGGGTTTTGATGCAGTTGTTTTCTAAAAGTAATTTTTTTCACGTAAAGAAAGGTTGTTTCATACATTTGGTTGAATTTGTGCTCATTCAAAGGTAATGAAAGACTGAATGACCTCAAACAGTTAATATATATATATGTGTGTGTGTGTAATTAAGAGTCCTTTGTTTCCCTGGCTCAGTAACATGCAATAAAGTCAAAATAAACAACAAAAAAATATTGGTATTAGTTGTCAGCCCTATTTTTATTTTAAACATTGATATCGGCCCAGAATAAAATCGTTGTATCCCTAAACATTTCTGATAACTTCACTGTAAAGTCTAAACAGAGATGTTTCTGTTTAGCTAACTAGTATCAGTTGTTTCTCTGGTTATATTTGTTCTCTTGATCCAAACGTGTGTAAAAACAACACATTGCTGTGATTTGGCTTAGCAGGCTAACTTGCTGTTTCGCCCCGTTTCTAGTCTTAATCGTAAGCTAAGCTAAAAGGCTGCTAGTTGTAGTTTTATAGATGGCAGAGAGTTATGCGTTTTCTCATGGAACTCTTGGCGAGAAAGCAAGTTTCCCAAAATGTCAAACTGTTCCTTTATCCTAACCTAAATCAATGCACTCATTGTAAATATCTTAACATTAAAGAATGTAATAATAAGTAATACATGGGCATAAGTGAACAGGCCGTGGGTCGTGGCAGGGATAGCTCAGCTGTTATTAATGACGTTAATAACAGCTCAGTGTTCACAATAGCAGGTCCATGAAACTCAAGCAGCTAAATGGAATTCAGTCTTCATCCATTTTATTATTTAAGCTGCTGCTTTTCCTACTGTGACATGTCAAAATGTCTTTGATGAAAAATGCCAGTTGAGAAATGGCACATAGCATAAATATATCTTACATTTGTTAGCTCCTTGCACCAGTTTGTTTAAATGTAGCCTTTCCATTTTCTAAAGCCTTATAACGGACTAAGAAACTGACAATTTTTGGCAACTTATCTGTTAGACAGTCTTTCAATCCACTGAGTAATTATAGCTTCTTTGTCACGAGCTGACATTTGACTCCACGATGAGCTAACCGTGAACTACCACAAACCTAAACTTCTGTTTTTAAGTAACTATTAATTGGCAAGCTGTCAGATCCTTATGGGGACTCTTAATTTAATCACTGTCATATTAAATGCTGGTGCGCAGAGAGATCAGCCAATTAAGCTGATGTGCTTTAAACATATAGACAGGAGTAAAACAAGTATACCGGTTGCTGCCTGTCAACGGCAATTAGAGCGCTGTTAAGAGTGATTGTGATGGTGGCAAAGCAGACACAGCAAATCTGAAAACAATTTACTCAAAACTATATTCCCTCAAGTAGTACGATGGTTACAGTGAGTGCATTGTTTGCGATTGAACCAATTATGCAAAGATATACTGTAGAGCACGGGTGTCAAACACAAGGCCCAACTACACCCACACTGAAAACCAAGCATTTTTATTGTATCAAAATCTGTTTTATATTTTATGGTTTCATTGGTCTGGCCCACTTCACATCAAATTGGGCTGAATCCATCCCCCTGAACTAAAATGAGTTTGACATTCCTGCTGTAGGGGGTTTAAAACTTTAACCTGGCAGTGTACGTTTGGGTAAATCATGCAGTCACAGTGACAGAGGCATCTCCATGGTTATTGTCATTGCATCCCTCTATTCTTTTGCCCTCCTTCATCCATCATCTAGCGTCATTTTGGTTTGCAGACTCATTCTGTTTACTTTTGTGTATCTAATCGCATCCATTTCAGACCCTACAAGTCACCACCAGTTGCTTTGCATCAACTCACAACCGATGACATGTTTCATTCCCATGCACATGAACCATTTTAGTGTTATGTTTGTCAGTGCGTTGACCTCCTGCACAGAAGCAGTTTATCATTATGTGTTGTAATCATCTGTCATTTTTTACTCTTTCCCTCCTCCCTGAACTCTGCACACTTTTCTCCTTTATGTCACTCCTTTAATTATCACCCGCCCCTCAAATTCCCAATCTCTCTTCATCCTCATCTATCTCTACTCAACCTCTCATCACCTCTTTCCTCCTTCGCTCCATCCTCCCTCCCTTCTTCTGTCTCTCTGCAACCTTGCTTTGCCTTACACAGGCCGGGGTAATCTACGCCCTCAGCTGGACAGTGCCATGCAGGATGTCAGTGACTTGTACCTGCTGATGGAGGAGACAGAGAAGCAGGCGGTGCGCAGAGCGCTCCTGGAAGAGAGAGGGCGCTACTGTACATTCATTAACTTGCTGCAGCCTGTGGTGGTGAGGAGCATTTTGCAGATGTGCGTTAACTTGCTCTTGCTGTTGTTGTAGCAGTTGTTTAATTCAATCCAACATGTTTTTTTTCCCCCAGAATGTAGAGATTGCCATGCTAGGAGAGATAACACATTTACAGCCCATTGTTGATGACCTCACCATGCTGACCGAAGACCCACACAAGCTGCCACCAGCCAGTGAGCAGGTAACAGAGGTGTAATACTACTGAGTCTACTAATGCCGATGGTGTACTTGATTAATTGATTGATGTCTTTATTTCAAACATGTAAAAAAAAAAATCAATTAAACATATGAATAACAAAAAGAAGAGAAAAATACGATAAATGGCATCCACAACTGCGTCAGTTTACATGTGCGAAAAGAAGAAGGATACAAATGTATTTAATCCTGCCCCTTTAATATTGCAACATTTAATGCTATATTTAAGATTGCAGCATCTTTGGAAATTTTTCCTGCATTTAGTATTTTAATCTGCTTCCACTTGGCACTTTCACTTAACTGTTTATGTACTGTATTGATAAATCTGTCTGTTTGTGACTAATTGTTATACTGTATGTTGTCCGAAACAGGTCTCTCTTGAGAATGAGACCCCGTGTCTCAATGAGTTTACCTGTATAAATAAAAGTTAGAAATAAATAAATAAATACATACATAAATAAATAAAAGAGAATAAAATTATATTGACATATACATCCTATATCTAAACATTTACAGTTCTAAACATAAAAGAGAAAAATAAAAAAATAGAATGATTTACACATATACATTTATATCGCTAAAATCAATTAATTAATCCCCTCACCACAGCTTGAGAAATGTTCAAGTCGTCATTAATAAGCATAATTTGTTATATTTTTTTCCCCCTAAGTTGTTTAAAAGCAAGGCCACCTGTTTTTATTGTTGTCACTGTATCATCACCAGTGGTAGAGGAAGCATTCAGATCCTTGCTTAAGTAAAGTACTAATATCACACTGTGAAAATATTGTTAATAATAAAAGTCCTGCAGTGAAATGTTATTTAAATAAAGGCATGTAAGTAAAATCAGAAAAAATGTATTTATGTATTAAAAGTAAATTAAATTAAATCAATTTAATAAACAAAAATAATGGATCATTGTAAAAGCTGCCTTATGATTGAAAAGCTGGAACCATGAAATAATTTTCAGAAAAAAATGACAAGTCATGATGAAAATAGTTGCTAATAAATTTTCTTACAATTGACTAATCCTACCAGCTGCACTTACATATTTTCATATAGTTTCTGTATAAAAATCTTAATTCTTAAAGTAACTAGTAATTCAAGTAATTAAATAAACATAGCAGGGTAAAAAGTGCAATATTTCTCTCCTAAGTGTAGTGTAGTAGAATAAGGAAGTTGCATGAGATTTTAATACTCAAATAAAGTATAAGTACCTCAAACTTGTACTTAATTACAGAAGTTGAGTAAATGTACTGAGTTAAGTTCCACCACCTCTCATCACCACATGATTATGTGTCATTGCAGGTGATTCGAGACCTGAAGGGCTCCGACTATAGCTGGTCCTACCAGACCCCTCCCTCCTCCCCCAGCAGCACTGGCTCCAGGAAGAGCAGCATGTGCAGGTACTTCCTTCACAAACACACACAGTCATTCACACATAGTCATACACACACAGTCACACACACACGCTTTGTTGCTCTTTGTTCTCTGTTCAGCGTGTTTTGTGTCATTCACCGCGTCAGATGTGCTGTTAATATTCAATTTTTTTCATGCTGGATGTCAACTGTCATGTTCTTTTGAGTAAACATGCATGCACATTCTTGATTTAAACTCACATATTAACACACCAGCAAAAGACGAATTGAATATTTAAGGTTGTCATGAATACGCGAGCAGGTGACCCCTCCCACCCTCCCACCTGCAAAGCTAGAGTCGCAGCTGTGCCGACACACACTACATGACATATCTTGCCAGCTTCTCAGCTCTTGCTCCTGGCAGATTTGCAGCTCTCAAGCTTCTTACAGCCAGATTAACACCAAAGCAGTGAAACATTACAGCCTGACAGCCATGAGCCCAACAAGAGTACCAAAATCCACAAATTTGCAAGTCAAATGGTGATAGTTCAACAATTTGTCTATAAATGTGGGTCAAAGGTGCTTGTCTAGGTCAAGGAACAAGCTTTTTTTTTTTGCATAAACAGTTGAGTTAAACAAACTTCAAATCTTGGTATCACAAGTTATCACCTCGATATTAGTATTACAGTTCCTAAGAGAACCTCGCTGATGTTTGTACCAGTTAACACCGTGGCCTATTTTTGGGGTTCTATATTTATTCAGAAGACACCCACTGACTGTTTATTGACTAATTTGAAAGTAGATTTAGGCTTTAAATCACAGGTAGTGTTATGTTTTTGGAGTAGAATAAGGCTAGTCCACAAAAAGCTTTAATCTCCCAAATGAAACAAATTTAGCCTCATCTTGACTGCTGTGCATGTTTCAGTGTATCCACAGAGCCCTTTAAAGGTTTTTGAAAAGCTGGAGGTCATTGAATTTTCTCTTCATGTAGAGAAGCATGTCATGATTCAGTTGGTGGGTGCAAAATGAAACTCACAAGATTGGTGTAACAGGATTTTCAATGATATATGGAAATTAAAAACTTGTGATCAAGAGACAAAGGTCTTGGTGGCAGAAAGGAAGAAAAAAACACTTCTTAACAGGACAAATGAGTGGGGAAAAAGGGCATAAGGATAATGTCTAGTAGTTAATCATTTTTAATTTGTCATATTTAATTTGGAGCTCATACTTAAGTCTAATCCCAGAGGATGAAGATTGAGGAGAACTGATAACTTCAAATATATTCCAGAGAGAGCGAGGGAGGAGGAGGTGTGGGAGAGCAGTGCAGAGGGAAGGTGAGAAGCACAAGTTGCACATTTTCAAATGCGTGGGTGATAAAGAGAAGCAGCGCTGAGTGAGAATGACAACCAGAAGACAAAAAGCACAAAGACAGCTGTTAATGCTCAGAGGGAAAGAAAAATCAAAGGAGGGATAACTTTTGGATGCTCTTTGATGCGTTGAAATTAGAAGAATGGCATCATTTAGAATTTTCACATAGGGCTGCCTTCATGCTCTCAGCTTTTGTGATCAATTTTTTATTTAGTTTTTTTGTTCTCCTTTTTGCCTTGGCCTACACATATATCTTCCCATAACAAGTTTCAGAACAAAATAAGGAGGGGGAATGCTAGAATCCTGATAGCATCCTGTTTTATGTGCATGCTATATGTTTTCATGGAAGATTTACGATGCCCAAATGAAGATAAATGAAACAAGGAGAAAAAGCAAAGTAAAATATTAAATATTAAAATCAAATCGCAACACGGGAAACAAAGTAAAGAGGTGTATAGCGCTTCAGTGAGTGTACTAAATGCAAAGCCTTAAATTTTCATGAAGGGGTGCGAGGGAGATGCATCGTCCATGCCTAAATTAAACACGCAGCCAGTCGCAGCTTGGGGGCCTGACCATAGGTGGACCTTATAATTGCTTGCACAAACAGACAGCCTTTCACATTAAAAGAGGTTCTTCGGGTGCCAGATGGTCAGTCTGTATAGTGTCCCTGCAGCCAGCTGGGGAAGGCTTTTATTGCGAAAGGCTGTCTGTCACGGCTGCTATCAGCAACACTAAGCCCCGCCCATAGTCAGGCCGCCAATTGGATTGGACAGTCGATTGAATTTTAATTCTGACATGGATGATGTATCTCTCTCTCTAAAAAGAAAATTCCCCTGCGTCTCATAATGCATTTAGCATCGACAGGTGTACACTGCTCTCTGCTGCAATGCAAAAACCTCCTCATTTTGTTTTCTGTTTTGTGATTTAAAGGTCCAGTGTGTAGGATAAGGAAAATCTATCGGCAGAAATGGAATATGATATGGATAACTATGTTTTTATTAGTGTATAATCCCCTGGAATGATTGTTTCTTTAGCTTGGAGTTAGGCAAAATCACATCTACACAGGGAGCAGGTTGTCTTCCTCGGAGTCTGCCATGTTTAACCGCTATGTTTTTACAGTAGCCCAAAATGATCAAACTATACACTAGCATTAGAGAGGGCCTTTTGTGTTTTTCACGTTGAAGTAAAGGCTGCTGTAGGTTGTCTACACTGATGGTAAAGGGAGGAGTGAAAAGAGGGGTATTCACTTCATTACAATCTGCAGCCTCACCACTAGTGGGCACCAAATTTTACACACTGAACTTTTAACTCTAATGCAAAAAAGTAATGTCTTAATGTTAAATAAATAAATAAGTCTTTGAAAAAACAAAAGGCTAAATAATTTTCATTTAACATGTGATTTTCATTTAATTAGCACACGGTAAATGCAATGGTAAATGATTTGTTTTCATTAAGTCATGGTAAATCTTCAACATCCTGATGTAACATCCTGTCAACAGCCTCCTCCAGATGCCCTCAGCAGGAGCCCACCGGCTCAGCAGCGTCTCCTCCCACGACTCGGGCTTCGTTTCCCAGGACGCCAACACCCACTCTAAGCCTCCGTCACCCATGCCCTCTGACATCGCCAGCCAGGTAACAGTCTCAGCCAAAACGCTAAAGTTTATTCTTTGATCAGGGGGAACTAAGGGATTTTGTGGAGGCAACAAGGCACACAGTAGACTTGTTAGCTCCAGAGATTCCTCAGGCAGTAATGCTGCAGGGCAGGAGGACACAGAAACTGCACCACTTTCTTGTCACGATAAATCTACAGCAGTTCCCTCTTTTTAACAATCCTTTCCCATCTGGCACTTTCAGTCTCGTCATGTTTGCGTTTCAGACAAAAAGCCATATGTCTCAATAAGAGCTCTGTAGCTCGACCACCAAACCCAGTCAGAGCTTTTTGCTGCAATAGAGCTTTCTGTGTTGCAAATGTTGAATTTTTTCCCATTGGACTGATAAAGTTATTCAGACTCTCACGGTCTGAACAGTCTCGTGTACAGAACACACTCAGCACACCAACTGATGCAATGTTCTTTTTTGAATAAATGATCTTACAGGCTACTTTATACCTGATCTAGGCTATGGTCTATAGATCCCTTCAGGGATAAAAATACCTCCCTCCTCCTAAAGCTCATCAATAATCTTCTCCAACTCTCAACTTCTTCCTGTGCATCTCTCATCTCTCACACCTACCTTTCTCTCCCCGATTTCCTCTTTACCCTCCACTTTTTCTTTTTACTCCATCTTCCCTTTCCCAGAAATCAACAAGCTCAGCCTCCTCTGAGGCTTCAGAAACCTGCCAGTCTGTCAGCGAGTGCAACTCTCCCACAGCGGTTGGTACTGCATGCATCTCACCAATCTATTTGCTTTATTGGACACACACACACACACACGCACACGCACACGCACACAATGTGCTGTGCATTTCACTCATTGTTATGTATAGATTAAAGAGGCCTGTTGGGCTCTTCTTCACAGCTGCGGTGCAGTTTGACGTCGACTATTCATGGATGTTGAGCACTCTGACTCAGACTTATCTGTCCGTTTTGCAGTTTGGCTCATGCTCATCCTTTGGTACCTTCCGCCCTGCTTTCTCTCACACTGGCACCATCAGGCCTCTCTCTGTCATACTTCCTGCGTCCCCCACATTTAACCACTCCCCTGGATCCAACACCCCCTCACCCACATCAAAGGTTCCTAGCTGGAAGGTTTGTTTTCATTTGCAATTTTACATTTTGGTTTTCTCTTTTTAAACTTTGTTGCTTCTTTGCTTCTTGTCTTTTTATTGCTTTCATGCACATTAATGTAAAGATTAACCCCACAGTTGCCATTTTGCTATTTCTCATCGCACTCAGTTTTGCAATCTTTGCTCACAAAGTTGTACTAAACTGAGAGGCTCTGTCATTTAACAGCACTTGCATAGCTTGATGTAGTGTCCATTTCTACATCTAACCGGTTCATGAGCCAAATCAGCAGCTTCCGTGATTGACTGACTTGCACGACTGTGGAGTGGCAAACACCGGAGATGCACGATTGTAGGACAGTCTCATTGTTCCGTCTGCTGCAGGACTGGGCCAAATCCTGTGAACCGTCATTGGCCAGCACTCTGCAGCGGAGGAGGGAGTCTGTGGATAAGATGAGAGAACTGGAAGCTCCACCCAGTCCGTTGGGGTACTCTGGAGATGATCCTCACCGAGCGAGAATGGGCCCTGGAACCATTGCAGCCAAGGTAAGAAGTCCTCATGGGGTAAAAATATAAATGTCAGCACATAGATTTGTCTGCCTCAAGAGTTGTAATGTGGTGAATCACATATGTAAATTTGTGGGAATCTTAATGTACTTAGCACATGTCTATCTGTGTGTGTGTGTGTGTGTGTGCACGTGCGTGCCTCAGCATGGCGAGCCGCTCTCTCCAGCAGCCAGTACTCTGGCTATGGTTCTGACCAGAGGCTTGAGTATGGAGCAGCAGAAGAGCAGCAGGGACTCTCTGCAGTACTCCAGCGGCTACAGCACTCAGACCAACACCCCCTCCTGCTCCGAGGACACCATACCTTCACAAGGTAACACTGGCCATTAACAGCCACACACTCCCTCAGGGAAAAAGCACATATTGTATCCATGCACAGCACAGTATTTCTGAATCTCCCTGCTATTTTTTCCATGATATTTTAATGGGAATTTTCATATTTCATTTGAAAAATGCAGTAGTTTGCCTTTAGTGCTCATTACTGCATGCAATAATGTAATGTAACTCTTAAGACATTTATTTGTCAGTGTTCTCTATTATTTGCTGGAAAAACAGATGCTCATGACTCACTCTCACTTTTAGGTTCTGATTATGAGTGTTACTCCCTCAACGGGGATGCTGACAGTGAAGGACAGGCAGACTTTGACAAGTCCTCCACCATCCCGCGCCACAGTAACATCGCTCAGAGCTACCGCCGTATGATCCAAACCAAGAGACCCGCCAGCACAGCAGGTCTGCCTGCAGGTAAGACCCTGCAGGGAACACCAAACGGTGCAGGGGGCAGCAGCTCCGGAGCCATCACCTCAGGGACCGCCACCATTCGCCGGACACCATCCTCCAAAACTGGAGTGAGACGCACGCCATCCACATCTGGCCCCATTCCCATCCGGCCTCCCATCGTGCCAGTTAAGACCCCTACAGTGCCAGATTCGCCAGGGTATGCAAGCCCGTCCCAGCATCGCGCAGGCAGCGAGGAGTTTCTGTATGGTGACGACCCAGCTGCTAGTGACTACATGAGAGCTTCTCCAAAGCGGATGAGCCTCCCAGACACAGCTTGGGGCTGTGGAGGCGGAGGAGGAGGGCCGGACAGGACCGTTTATGCCCAGCAGGCCCCTGGCATGGCCGCCCACAGCGCTGAGGAGGACCCTCTGCTCGCTGCCAACCGCCACAGCCTGGTGGAGAAGATAGGAGAGCTGGCAGCCAGCGCCCACGCCCTCGGTGAGGGTCACTTCCCTTTCCACAGCCCACTGCCAGGGGATCCAGCTCAGTGTGCGCCTCAGGAGCCATCATCTACGACCCAGGAGGATAAGGATATGCTGGTGTCTATACGCCGGGGGGTGAGGCTCCGCAAGGCAGTGACTGATGACAGGTCGGCTCCCAGAATTCTGCGGTAGCTGATGGAGAAGAGGGCTGTAAAGAAGCAGCTTTGGTGCCCTTATTTACAAACTGAAGCTTTGTGGTGAAATGCAGCAGCACTCGTGATACATGAAGTGAGGTACATGTAAAAAAGAAGGATGTAATGTGGTGAATGAAGGCCAGTTCAGAGTAATGAGTGACCATGGACTATGTCAAGTCATTTTATGTCATGTATGTATTACGTACTTGCAAAGTAATCCATATTTTTTTTGGTTTTCATTATCTTTTCTTTTGGTTTCGTCTGTGGGCTTTGTGGCTGTGCATCTCTGCTCCCTGTGTGACCAGTTGTTCCAGCCCAGTTTGTCCCTTCAGCCCCAGTGACGAGGACGTCACCACTGTAGGGATCGAATGCTCTGTGTTCTTTGTTCTTGCTCTTATGATTATTATAATATTGTGCTTTTCTCAATTAACACAGCCACCTGTCAGTGGAAAGTGATGGGCAGAGTGCTCTGTGAGCCTGTCTGTATGTTGTGTTTTTCATCATTACTGTACACGTACCGTAAAACTGTTTTTGTTTAATAAGCTAAACAGCAGCTGTGTAAGTCATGTATAATAGGAGCAATATGGCAGTGTTTTTATTGCTGTACTGTACTGTCAATATATTCTGCAATTAAACAGGCTTTTTACTGTTAAATGTCTTGTCTTTATCCAAAAAAAAGCAATGTCCTCATTAATAAATTAATTATTACGTGTTGTCAGTCATGCAAACAATCTGTTAGTTTTAGATTGCTGACATACAGTCCTAATCAGTAAAATCAGTCAAATATTTTATAACATTAAAGGGATAGTTTTTCTTTTTTTTTAGTGGGGATGAATGGGGACAATCATCAACAATGACAATTATCCATTGTCAGTGCATTACCAGTAATGCATGGCTGTCAGCATCTCTGCAGTTTAAAAAGCAGGCTGGAGTCTGACTTGGTAGCCAAGCAATGTGTACATTTTTTTGCAATACAATTTAAAATATAATTATAATTTCTATAAATTATATAATTTTTCTCTTTATTGTGATAATTTTCTAATATCCTTCCCACACCTTTTAAAAAAATCATCATTAGGTCATTTACTTGTTTTACTAATTTCTTAAAAGTTGTGGTAAATATCCTTCCAGGTGGATCATTGCCTTTATCTCCATGTGTTTTGTGTTGTTTTTTGTTTTGTTTTTTTTGCAAAGAAATCAAATTAATTTGCCCAGGTTTTAAAGGGTTAACTGTCCCACTTTTCCCATTGTCCCACTTTACTAGTATTTACCCTATACTTTACTGTATTTGTACTAGTTATTACTGTATGTAACAACATTTATTAGTTGACCAGATTTTTTCTCAAGTTCCTCCTCTCTCTCCTTTACTTTCTCACCTTTAGATTAGTATTTTTATTATCATTTTAATTCCGCAGAAGTTTTCTCTTCTTCAGATTTTAGACTGCGCTTAAACTCAGTATTTTATTAGTTCACTACTACGGTGATTATAGTTTCCCAGTCCTCTGTGCAGTGTAGTTTTATCTGAAACCTAATTATATCTATTATTCCTGGTAATTGTGGTTCACTCTAACTTTGCCCTGAGTTCACTGCAGTGCTTTAAAGAGACAGATGAGGGCGCCGGAGACCCTCCACTGTGGCTGAACTAACAGGCGCTGAAGGGAAACAGAAATGGAGGATATCGACATAAATGCCTCCGTGGAGGTGTTTTACGGGCTGGAAACATGAAAGATAAACGGGATAAAGAAGAAAAGAAGGAGGTAAGGACGTGTTACAACCTCCAGGATGAAACCACATGTTACACCGCGAGAGCCAACACACCGGTATGCTAGCATGTTTACAAAGACACGAACAGGCCCAAACTATATCTGCTCACTTGAATGACGTGAACCAAAATATATATTTTGCACAAGCTGTTGAGAGATTTACAACAAAATATAAGCCAACATTTAAGTCGAATTTGCTGTGAATACCTTCATGTTGGTCAGTATTGGTAGCTTTTATTTTGTGAAACAAACTCTCAGCGCATATCCTGAAGCAGGCTGTGAAATTTATGTTCCTGTGAGCTGCTTAAACCCCCTCATTATTCTTTAAATGATTGGCCCTGCTGGAAAACAACTCCTAAACTGACTGTGTAAAGCTTTTCCCTTCTGGACAACAGTGATGATGAACCGCAGGGCTCCTCTCCTGAAAAAGAGACCTCTATTGGAGGGCACTACTGTGTGATATATGAGCTCAAAGTCCATTTAGATTTGCTCTTATTATTAAGAAGCCACTTACCGGGCAGGCCCCTGAAAAGAACAACAGAGTTAGAAGTAGTGGAAGAGTTGGGCAAGGTTTTTTGAGATGGAGGGGAATATATCAGATCTATTTTAATCTCTGACTCATCTCTGACGGTCCTCACTGATTTACAAAGAAAATTGGTAGCTGAAAAGGTCTGTATAAAGCTAGATAATGAAGATCAGACAGTTGGATCCTGAGGTCTAATCAGGTGTAATGAGGGGTGGAGGTGTCTTGGTTTGTTTTTTTTTTTTCATGTGTAAATCATGTAGGAGATGCTGCAGGGCCACCAACATTGAGTTTATTAACCCTTCACCACCTGGTTTGACACCAGTTTTCTTGTGCCAGATTCAGACACCTTTCATGAGCACTGAAATCAATGAAATCTGAGGACGCTGGCTTGATTTCTCCAAACAAAAAACAAACAAACAGAAAAAGAGGGGAAAAAGCATGAGCAACTTCACAAGAAATTTCCTGCAAAATTAGCTGGGGGGGATTATTTAGATGTGCTCAAAAAATGAGGGAAAATGTCTGAAATGTTTTATAATTCTCTTAATTTTATATATATTATATATATATATATTTATATATATATATATATATATATATATATATATATATAACTTTTCTTTCTCTTTAAAGATATTCACAGGTAATTTTCTTTTAACTTTTTACTATTTTCTTGCTATTTTTTATGTCTTTTAAATATGCTTATTGGCATGGTTATTTCTATACTAATGGTTTTATCTTGCAGCACTTTGAGATTTGTTCCAAATGTAAAATGCATTAAAAATGAAAAATAATATTATTATCATTTGGGCCGTTTCTTGTTAAATTGCTTGTCACCCTCTGCCTATGTTTTTGATGAAAGAAATTAAGCCAATTTGCTCAGGTTTCAAATGGTTAAAGGTCCAGAGTGTAAGATTTAGGGAGATTTAATAGCATCTAGCAGTGAGGATTGCAGATTGCAAGCAGCTAAAACTTCTCCCAGCTGCATTTTCTTTATTGTTCAGGAAGTTTTTACCTGGAGCCAGATTATCCGCAGAGGTCTTTTCCTCTCCAAAACAAACACACCAGGTGATTTAAATGCATAAAAACACTGAATAAACCAGTTTCATGTTAAAAAAAATCAGTGTTTTTCTGGCACTCTGGTCTCGGAGGGGCTTCCAACTACTGTGGCCGACGCGAAAATGTGAAAATACGAATGGTCTGTTTCGAGTTTGTCTGCTCTGGGCTACTGTAGAAACATGGCAGTGCAACATGGTGATCTCCGTAGATGAGGACTTGCTCCTTTTGTTGATACAAACGGCTCATTCTGAGGGCTCATTTATACTGAATGATGGATATGGAGACGGATGGAGCCCTCTGTCTGTATTCTGCATTCATTTGGTCTGTATTTGTGCATATTTTCTGAAAGTTTACGGATACATCGAAATGGAGCAGCACCAATGGAAATCATGGATGCAGTGTAGCATAAATAAAGCGAGATACGACTGTAGCTGATGATAAAGAGATTTAAATAATGGCAGAACAGACTGAATTAATTGTGTATAATGATAAACACTAATAAACTGTGAAAATAGTGAAAATAATTCTCTGATCACATGTTGGGATGTATATAAAGGCCACACAGACCACTACCGTCTACGACGCTGCCTACTTTGTGTGTAGTTGTATAAAATGTTTGACTCTGCCCTCTAGTGCCATCTATTGATGAGGGCAGTGATGTTTACAACGTTTCATATGGATGTATATGTTTCGCACATGGAGGGAGCATAAATGAGCCTTAGTATGATGAAAATACAACAATTCTTATTTTCAGGTGATCATACGCTAAAGAAAACATACGTATTATATTGTATTCCATTTCTGCCGATATATATCCCCCTAAATCCTGCACACTGAACCTTTAAATCTACCCAGCTCTGGAAGCCTTCA
Source organism: Plectropomus leopardus (assembly GCF_008729295.1). Lineage (NCBI taxonomy): Eukaryota > Metazoa > Chordata > Actinopteri > Perciformes > Serranidae > Plectropomus > Plectropomus leopardus. The sequence continues at coordinate 21,556,346 of NC_056473.1, read as the reverse complement.
GTATTTTTCATATTCTTCCCTGAATGGGCCCCTCATCATAATCCTCTCAGCCTCATAAATAGCACATTATTGAATTTGCACTATTTGTTCATAGCCTTGAACTGGCCGAGTAATGGAAACCTGCCTAATGGCTGGGTCTTGCTGGGATAATTAACTGAGAGAAGAATTGAGATTGTGCATCCGAGGTAATTCTCTAAAATGTGTTTCAAAGAGAACATCATCATTGCCTCTTTCAAAAAAAAAAATCTTACCTCTTAGTTGGGCAGAGCGACAGGGACAACGAGCTATGCAGATTTTTAAATTCTGCCTTTTATTTTTCAGTGACTGCCTCCCGTGTCTTTTGATGATGTGAGAAATCTTTTAATGTGCTAATAGAAAGTAGTGATTGTTGGAGGCTACAACGAGATACTGTTCAAATCAATGAACCTTTCTTAGTGTGCTAATCACTGGGGCGACCCCGGGCTCTACTAATCAGAATGTAGATATAATAAAAGCGCTCCTCAGACAAGATGTGGCCCTGAAGTTGTGCGTTTTGTTTCTATCAAAACAACAGTCCATGCATTAATCATTAAACTATTTTGGGATTCTTCCTTCGAAGTGGCTGCTGTTGTTCTCGTTTTGTTATACTTACTGAGTCTTTCAATGAACCAACCTTGGCTCTTATGAGATATGGCATTTTAAGTAATAGGCTAAAGATATGCTTGGTAATTAGGTGGTTTTATTTCATCGCTGTTTTTCGACACAAGTGACATTTTTAAAACCTGATGGCACCTTCACTGCATTATTATTAGTGAAGGTAAAATCAGCACCAGGTTGCACGCATGATTAATACATCTATTAATAAACAGTTTTGGTTTCTATGGCACAGCTTAAATACTACAGTAGGTGGCAGGTGCCTGAAGGGGATCACAGATCAAATCTAATTAGCTGTATCTAATACACGAGGGAACTGTCTTGATATTTATCCAGCTCCTCTAAATGCTTTTTGCCTTCAGGTTGTGATGAGGGAAAATGTCCTGAGGGGCCCATATTCACAGGAACTCTACAGTGAACGGCACTACAGAGCTGCTGCTCCTGTCGTGGCGTTTCCAGAAATGGCTTTTTGCAGTTCTTCCAGGAGAACGTATGAGGTAAGATTTCCTATAGATGTTCACTATAAATGGTCACACATGAAAAGCAACCGGCAAGCCGGATGCTTAGTCATCCGTTTTAATTGTCCTGTCATTCTTTTATTAATTTTGCCTGTTTCAGCCAACTATTTCACTGACGTCTGCTGAGCAGTCTATTTTTAAGACATTTTAAAGTGCCCTTTATATGATGTTAGTGCCAAATCCTGTTAACACTGCCTTCCATCGCTTCCTGTTTTGTGTTTTTTAAACTCCACTTTTCCTGGAAGAATAAACAGAACAAACAAGGTACTTTATGAGACTCCACCTCCCCCATATCCTGTTATTCCTTGTCTCTGAGGAGCACATACACAAAGGTAGAATGTTTTAAATGCTACAAGGCTGCAACCTTTGCCTTCAGAAGCTACGTCTGCCTCTGTTTGAGTGATGGGAATGGATTCGGTCAATTATTCATTAAGTAAGCATGAAGCTTTCTAATGTTCGGCGGCTGCTTTCTTGACTGAGATTTCTTTCTTTAATGCCCTGCAGCTCTTGGTTATCTGTTGGAGAAGAGGGATGATGAGACCGTTTCATGATTTTTAATTTTTTTTAAAAAATTCATTACAGCTTTGTTGTTTTTATGCGGTGTATGTTGGTGTTTCATCTCAGTGGATCACTGCCGCAACCCTCAAGTAAACTACGCCTCACACTCTGGCCTGGCCCTGTGATTGAATTAGCCTTTGCTACAGCTATCTCCAGTGCTGGCAGTCATGGTGAATTTCACCATGTGAGACAACATGATAAAAGACAGGATTTGATTTGCATTCATTAAGCACTCAGGAAGTTCAAAGAGAAGTTACAGAGCAGAATGGAGAACGCAGGGTCCTCGCAGACAGTACTTAGATATGAAAATTTCACCTTAAATGGTCCATGAGGTCATCTCCCATCAATAGGCTCCCTGTCATATTTTGCTCTGAGGCTATTTTGGTGCACATATTTTGAAATGCCTCCTCCGGTCAGAGATTGTAAAAACACCAGAGAGGGTGGGATGGCTCATGTGTCGTGGTGACACAGCCCGCAGCTTGCACCGCGTAAAAGAATACAGCGATCAACTAATATGAGCTTTGTGCTCCAGCTGCAGGCTGTGATTCAAAATTGTCTGGGGGCTCACCGCCAGTTACCGGAGTTATTGCCTGAAAAGAACAGTTTACTGCAGAGAGTGGATTCGGCTAAAATTGCAGTGATGGATTGTGGTTGCAAATTGATAAGGATCTTTCAGCGGGAGCTTTAACGAGTTTCCAAACTGAATACAAATGTAGCCTATGTATGAGCGGAGGAATGGCAATGACTCACAGGTCCAGCCAAACATCACAGCCTTAATGCATATGAATATTGATCCATGCGTGTCTAAAGTAAAGGTTGACATGACATGGGAGACATATTCAACAGAGCGTGGAGCCGTGCTCTCTAGCCCATTATTTCCTTATCTTTTTGACAATTCAGAGCCTTCCAGTCCATGTAATATTTAGTCATCTGACTTGTCAGAGGAGTGAGGGGAATTGGAAGTGTGCAGTCTGTGGGAATTAGCAGCAGACACCTACAGATTAGGTTTAGAGTGCCCTGGGTGCTCAGCAGGCTGTAGCAGAGTGGGAAGGGAAGAGAAGAGAAATCAGTGTGACAGTGTTAATTTGAACTGTGCATATAGCAGCGGCAGCAAAGACGCATGGAGCTACGCAGCCAGGGCTGTTTTAAATCATGTTTACATAGTTTAACAGCCCAGGTTTTGGCAATTGAATTTACATTGATGCATTTTTTTTGCAGAAATGTGATTGTGTGAACATGTGATTGTAGAAATGCAGTCCATTGTAGGGACTGTCACCTAAAGTTTAAATAGAAATTTCAGGCTCAGACAGGCAGAGGGAAGATGAGTACAGTGCAGGAGTGATTTCCATCTACAACAAAATACTGTGGAAGTGTTCTTGAGCAAGGCAGCCCTGACAGCTTCACTGGAGCCAAAATGTTTCCAGACAGAGCGTAAAAGGGAGGGATGTGTGTTTACTCGACTTTTTCTGGACATGAGGGATGACTGATTGGTCTCTCGATCAACAGTCTTCACGCTGAGAGCGGATTTGTGGCAGTCGGTGTCACACAGCTGGGAAGGCACTGCGTGTTCACAGGCTCAGCCGGCGCGGAGAGGTTTGAGGCGGGGACCCTCCTGACCAGTACACAGGGTGGGGTTCACCGAGGAGCTCCGTCCCCGTGCGCCGCCACGCCCCCGCGCTTGGCGCTGTCCGGTGCTCTGGTGCTGAACGCTGGGTACGAACACCGCCAAACTGCCTGCAGCGCTGGTGACTGGCCGCACGCAGCCGTGCTGCATGGAGCCAAATGACGGATCTCTCAGGATGAAAAAGCTCTAAGTTGACAGGGGTCTCCTGGAAGGATCATATCGGGGATAACTATGACGGGAATGTTTTTCAAGTGTTTCTATTTTCTTTTTCAATGATTTTCCACCAACCCTCCTGAGTCGCTTGGAGGTACATAACTTGCCACCAACATGATTTGGGGTGTTTTGTTATGCTGCCTTCTGACGCCGGCTGCTGGATATCAAACACAGGAGCGACTGCCTTTCTTTCACGGGCATGTTTTTGAGAACTCCCCGGCGGCTTCTAAAGTAAACGGACTGAGCATTCCGGTGAGGCGCATCAACGCGCAAAAATGGTGCCCAGTCTCCGGGATGCACTTCAAACTGTACGGGAACGGCAGCGAAGATTTCCGCGCCTTCGCCCACCACAAACGGGGGAATATATTGCTAAAAACTTCCAGGGTTTTGGACAGAGAGGCTCGCTCAGAATACCTGCTGAGCGTGGGTCTGTGTTGCCAGACCTGCGTCTCGGAGTCTGTCGTTTTTGCGGTTGCCTCGGTAAAAGTGGACGTTTTGGACACCAACGACCACGAGCCGACTTTTCGCAGTGCAGACACCGTTCACATAACTTTAGATGACACCACTGCTCTCCGTAGTGTGGTTTACAGGCTGGAGGCTGTCGACGCAGACAGCGGCAACAACGCAGAGTTGACATACATTTCCATCCCCAAAAATGGCAGTTTCTATGTTGTCCCGAAAACAGGGGAAGTTTTGCTGGTTGACTCTATCCTGGGGCTCCCCTCTGAATTCAGATTTTATGTTTTTGCCAGAGACCACGGTTGGCCCCCTCTGACCAGTAAAGGTGTAGTGGTTACTATTGCTCCACAGCGGTGGGCGACGCGTCCTGCTGAATTAGCGGGGTCAGGAAGAGGGGGGCGGTCGCCGCGGGCTCTGCTTGACCCTGGCACGGTGGTTTCCCTCAACGTGTCCGAAGATGCCAACATCGGCTCTGTCATAACGAGCCTGAGTCCCGCCAGGTTTCAGTCACCCGCCTACGAGTTGGTTTACCCGGAGTCAGAGAGCTCTCCGGTCACCGTGGGGCGCGACAGTGGAGATATCACGATAAGCAGGAGGCTGGATAGGGAGACAGAGCCTTTCCTGGAGCTCACTGTTAAGATTCAGGACAAACGAGGTGTGTAGAATATTCCTCCATTAATCTGCACTTAAGTTAGGTCATGTACCCCCCTCCCCTCCCCTCCCCCTCTGCCTCCTTTCTCAAGGAATTATATGCATTGTGGGGATGATGCCCTATTTTAATGGTATGCTGCGCATTACATGCACACCTAAAACTGTGCTGCCATCTGGACACATCGCCCTTCATCGGTGGAGCCTCTCAACAGGCCTGACATATTCATCATATCCATACAGGGCTGTCAGTGTAGCTGCAGCCTCATTCCACAGGTGTGCCTCATTATCATCTATCCAGCCATACCTGAAATATGAGCTCCAACATTGCAGCATTCAGTGCAAGATTTTGTTTATGTATTTCAATATTTGTCCATTTTTTTGTCATATGCATGAGATATATCAATTTTGATTATATCTCAAGCTTATTTGCAGCAGGGAGAATATTATTATTTTCAGTTTATGTTACGAGGTCTTTGTGAACCGGCTGAAATATGTCCTTGATTGACAGAGTTTGCAACTGTGAAGTTGTTTTCAGAGCTAATCCTTGCAGAGTGGCAAACCACTGCGACCCTCGCTCCCTCTCATCTACTGGCATTACCCCTCTAATCCTCCTCTCATTCACTCTCTAGTCCCAGGGATTTGAAGTAGCACCGCCACAGTCATTCAACCTCTCCAATTCTTGGAGGAAAGGTAAAAATTGTGTGTCTCAGTTGCTCAAGTTTTGGTTTTTGCTCCCCCCAAAGTTCTTTAAAACAAGAAAAACAAAAACAAGGAATCAAAAATGATTTGCTTTGTAATTGAGCTACATAGCGTGCAGGAAACAGTGTGCGCTGTTTTTATTCGAATTGCCTGCTGCTGTTACATTGCACAGCATGTTCTAGATTGTAATTGCGTGCTTGATTGGGAGACGTTCCTGCAATGGGGCGTCTGGAGGTTTTTTAGGAGAGAGCAAAAATAGCCAGAATTCTTGACGTTTTGTTTTTTTTCTTGCACAGATGCATAACAGCTATAAGCCGCTTCAGCCTGACAGATATTCAGATACCTTCCTCCATTTTACCTCTCTCACCTGCGAAACTCTCCTCTCCTGATCAAAGGCATGGCATGTCCTTTATCCTGTGACTACAGCTTTCCAGACAGAATCCTGACGGAGTCTGGGAGGACAGGTCTTTCTTCTGTCTCATTTCCAATCCCTGCATACACGTCTCTCTGAGTGAAGGAGTCCATTTTAGCTGTTTTTCCCCCCTCTTTTTTTTTTGAGATTTAACCTAATCTTCCACACGAATTGGCTTCTTACCATTGCATTTGGGTTTGCTTAAGTGTGTCGTAGTCTGTCTAACAGATAAAAAAGCTCCTAGGCACACTGCATTAAAAGAAAAGACTGAGCGAGATGCTTTGTGGTTCTGTGTCTTTGTAGGTGTTTGTTTGCATGCAAGAGTGAGACAGCGCGGTCATACTAAAATTGACCCCAGGTATGATAACAACAGTTTTAATAAGGCGCCGTGTGTTGCATCGCCTTAACTTATTTTCCCACCGTGAACTCTCTGTAGCACAGAGCTGTCCGTGGTGCTGACAGTCACCTGCTGAATGTCAAACAGAAAGCACTGTCAGGCAGCAGTCTACCAGCAGTTCAAAGGATATTCAAGTCAGCAGCATTCAGTGCTAACCATAACAGTGTTTACTATTCCCATACAAGGGCTAGACAAAATAATAGGCACAAATCTGAGCCACAGAATGACAACTGTAGCCTTAAAAACTAGTACCAGAGCTGAAATCATGCTTTTTAGAGACAGATATGCGCCTGGATAATAGTACAGGTGGTTTTTATTGCAACGTCATTGTCAATATTTGAGTCTTCCTTTCATTTTGTCCACACCTTGTGCATACTGTCACTTTTATTCAAACGTAGATGAACCAATTGTGATGATAAATCTTGCCTCGAATCCTCTCCTTCTGCCACACTAAAATTGCTGCTTCCCACACTTCTGTTAAGACAGCCATTACCATCACAAATATTACCACAGAGCCATATCTTGTAGCCTATAGGTAAATGTCTACCTTATTGATTTTCTGTTAATGCTGCTTAATGTTTGGATAATCTCCTGGATACTTCCAGACATGTTCGTCACTGTGTGTGTGTGTGTGTGTGTGTGTGTGTGTGTGTGTGTGGGACAAAGAGTACATGTGGCTATTAACTGGTGAATGCAGATGCACTAAGTGTGTAGTGATTGTGTTCATTAGCTAGTTAATGTGGGCATGAAATGCTAATCACACTGGTGCAAGGCTTTCTTATGTTAATAAGTTTGCAGTGGGTACAGCGCTATGTTTAGAGCTGCTCAAATGGAGATTAAAAAGTCTAGTTTGTCACTTTAGATATCTCCGATAAATTATTATGGCACACTGCAGATGAGGGGAGATGGAGCAGCAGTACTAGATTGCTCTCAGTATGGGGTCCATCCTCATTGGTGTACTTACCTGAAAGTATGGCTCTGAAACGTGACTTGTTTGAACACTGAGTCATTTTTGTAGCCTGCTTTATGAATCAAAAACAGCGTTAAAAGGTTTTATTTGAATAAAAGTTGAATAATAAGGCCATAATGGGCTAAATATGCCAATGTGTATTACTATCAGGAGGACAGAGAGTGAAGGGCCACAGTAGTTTACACACATTTTACCCAGACTTTAGTGTGTCATCCATTAATCAAAAGATACACAGGCCCACAAGGCAAGTCAAGGCAAGGCAGCTTTATTTGTATAGCACATTTCATAAACAGGGCAATTCAAAGTGCTTTACAGAGTAATAAAATATAAAAACATGATAAAAGACGATTTACAATAAAAGAAAAAGAGATAAGATATTCAAGTTGAAATCAATTTCTAAATACAAGTTGAAATCAATTTCTAAATGATTTTAAAAAAGTGCAGACAAGAGGTGCAAAGATAAAAAGATAATTTAAAATGATTTCAAATGAAATTTAAAAATAAGTTGGTAGTCAGCAGGTGGAGTAGGCAGTGCGAAAAAGGAAACGTGTACAAAAATGTGCTTGTTGTTTCTTATGTCTGCTCATATCTGACAAAATTAGCGATCGTCACGATTACAATTTTCTACAGAAATCGACCATTTAATGTGATCACGCAACACACTGTCACATATGACCGCTCAGTGCAGACAATTACATTGATGAACCAGTTTAAGATTATTCTTTCTCTCGCTCAATTTCCAATGTGATATTCTTATATTACATATTACCATCACGCCGGTGTGATTCATTACACCACTTTAATTTTTAATTACACTCCCAAAGTTAGAAATTACTTTCTTATTTTTTCCAAAACAAAACAAACATTTTCACTTAATTTCTTTTCTTTTGATTATTACTGTGCTCAAAACTTTCTCTATTAAGAAAATTAGGTTGCCTGACTCATCATCTGAGTAAATGTATGGAGCATTATTTTCAGATGGCTGTACTTATTCAGAGATCTTAATAAGATATTTTCTGGGGTGGATTGGGATGTAATTAGGAGTTCACTGCATGTACATAGACAGGATTTCAGGACCCCCTGATAAGTTTTGACACTGTTCCTCTCATTCCGATGCATCAGATTTAGTTTACAGTAGAATCACCTTGTTTGCCTAAGGAGTCTGTTCTCACTCAGGGCCCTAAAAAAGTATTCCTCCTTTTCTCCTTGACTAGATCCCCTGCTAATGTTGGAGAAATATTTACCTTCTGAACTATATTCAGTACACTTAAAATCCCCAGAGAAAACAATGCAGTGATATTATTCTGACATAGCCTCTGTGTATCAAACCAGTAGCATAAGAAAAAGGAAAAAAAAGGTAAAAGTAATGGAAGTAGGCCATGACTCATGACTCACAGAAACTGGTTATGTGGTGTTGTTTTTGTGGAGAGGGAGTGAGGGACCTCTACAGCTCTTCCTGTAAAGGATTTTTGCTGGCCCACAGAGGACGTCAGTTTAGATTTGTATTGGTGGGGATTTTTTTTTCTTCTTCTCGCTTTTGGTTGTCCCACCCGAAGAATCCTTTTCTTCGCACCTGAGTAGGAATCTGTTAATGGTATTTGACGGGTTGGGAGGAGTATTGAACAAGTGGTGCAGTCCTTTGTGAGTTGGAGTGGAGGATATTGGAGTGGTTTCTCCCTCTCCTTTAGGTTTCTGTGGGCAGGGTGGCATTCAGCTTGTGGTAATCACCTCTCCTCAGCCTGTTTTTTTTTTTTTTCTCAGGGAACCTTATTCTGCTCTCTCCTTGCTCCTCTCTCTTCTTGTCTCCGTCTCATAGTCAGCATCTCGCCTCATGCTGTCTTTAATCCAATTTCCCTTTTCATACTCATTTTTCCCCCCACAATATTTGCATATTCCCCTTGTGATGTGAAATGAATTGAGAAGAGACTCGATCTCATTTTTGTTTGTAATTTGTGACTGTGGGGCTGTTTGTTTTAAGTAGAAAACAATTTCACAAAAAGCTGTCTGCATTTATTCAATTTAGTAAAAAATGCCCGTGGTGATTATGCATTATTATGTGTGTGTGTGATTGCGAGGATGTGTGCGGTTGCATGTGCATGAGGGGATCCCCCCCCTGTTGTACATATCTAATGGTGTAAATGTGTTTGTGTATCATTCTGTGCTTGTGTTAAGTGTTGTGTTTGTCCTTTCAGCATCTGAGATTCCCCGCAGCAGAGGTTCTCAGATTTGTTGCCTGACAACATGCTGTGAAGCTGTAACATGCCTGCAGCATTTGATTTCTGCTCTGTGGTCTCTCAGATATCAAATGGATGTGTCTTAGGAACATCCCAGCAGTCCTCTCTTCTCTATAGTCCTAGCATGTATCTGATGCCATGTAGGAGGGAAGGGAAGTGTGTGTGCACCACAGTTTTTTGTTTTTTTTTTTAAAGATGGGATTAAGCACAGAGAACAAGAGCAGGGGGAGGAAGGAAAGTAGCTTCCCTGCACAGTAGAGATATTTAAAGTGGGTACATGGCGCTACTATCAGGGGCACAGAAAGGTCAGGGCCAGCTGTAATGCTGGGGGCATGGCCACAGATTGTGGCTTTAAGATCGAGGAGGTTAAGTGAGGCAAAGGTGAAAAACCAGTGGAGGAATGAGAAAGACAGGGAAGGATGGAGGCAGGAAAAGGGATTGAAGGGAGTGTGTAAATGCATGCTTGTGTGAGATTGTTTTTCCCTGTGTGCCTATAAGCTTTGCTGAAGATAAGTAAAGGGCAGCCAGATCAGAGGAAGGGAGTTGTAAACTGCTGATGAGAGGTCAGCTTGGTAAAACATAATTGTGAGATGGTTAGAGGGCAGGAGTGAGAAACTAGCAGGAGGGGAATGAGGTGTGCCTTTAGTAGAGGGGATGGCTACAGGGCACAGGGGTGCACTGTGCAGCTGTGAAAAGGGCAATGTTTTGTGCTAGTATTTGTCTGAAGATTGTTTGGGGGCAATTGGAGGGAGGATGAGGAGATAAATACGACCTGCCCTTTCGAATGGCAAGAAGAGAGAAAGCAAAAGATAGAAAGACAGAATATGGTGTGCTCTCACCTGAAACAAGACCTTAATTTAGGGTTGCTGCTGATGCAGGGTACTGACCTATATTTATATTTGGAGCTCACGGGGACCATTTTTATGTCAGGTAACACAAGGCCAGGGATTCTCCAACAAATCCTTCAAATCAAACAACAAAATAAGTCTGTATTTTTTTAATCCAATGCACCCATAGAGTATCCCAGTAGTAAGTACTAAAACCTGGAAATAAATAAGCATTTCATGATCTCCGGTTCCCTCCTCTCGAAATTTTGGGTTTTTTGAATGGGTCTTGGGTTAGAAACCTTAAATAATGTCTGTGGGCTTTTTGGTTTTTTTGTATATTTCATTTGTGGTTTTAAGTTTTACAAATATAACAACACAACAACATAACAGGAACCATGTGTATAACCATCGGCCCAGGCATTCATACACACCTATGTATATATGAAAAAAAACCCAAACCCACACACACATACGCATATTTATGCTCACACATATTCATGGGGGTGTTCAAATGAGGTCTGTGGTTCACACCAGTTTAAGAGACTTTCATGTTTTGTTCTACAACATAAGATATGCCAATAAATACCCCACTCGCAAACTTTGAAGTTTTTATGTCTTAAAAAAGGTGGTTGCAAATAAGTGGCTAAATGGGACTACAGAATGTTATCACATATCACAACACGGCTTTACAGCCTCGTAGCCATAGTGACGCAACCGTCGGGTAGTTAGTTTTAGCCTAGCAATAGCTTTTTTGCTTCTGGCGATAGTGTTTAGGCTTCAAAACTCATAAAAGTGGTGTTCATGAATTAAAACATGTTTACCACAGGGCTTATTTTCTGCAGTGATCCAAAATCCAATGGAAAAATCCCATCGGCTTTTTTAACGAGGGAACCAGGGTGACGTTGGCCTTCAAAAAAACATCATCCCTGCAGCGCTCTACTGGCAGGGTGAAATCTTCTGTATACTGCTTCCAAAACTGTTACAAATAACTTCTGAAAAATAAATCAGTTTTCATGATGTGACTGCACTATGTTTAAAAGTATTGTGTGCAGAATTGTCAGTTACTGTTACTGTTTGAAAACACTCTTGCCAGCAAAAGTTAGAGTAAAAGCCAACCCCAGATTCACTCTCATTTAGCGTTTGGCCCATAGACTGTGGAAATAATGGACATGGCCACTGTGACGTCACTCATTGGCATTATGGTTGTCACCATCTTGGTTTTTTGGAACCAGAAGTGACCATATCTGGATGTGAACCTGGCACTGTGGAGAGGTGAAGGGAGGAGCTGACTGAGAGGCTGAGGACACTATCAGCACTCTGTTCCTCAAAGTGACACCCTTTTTTTTGGGAGTTTGTGCTTAGGTGATGTGAGGGTCTAAGGGCAGAGGGATGTTGTATGCTGTAAAGCCCTCTGAGGAAAACTGTGTTTTGTGATAATGGGCTTTATAAATAAAATTGACTTGACTTGACTTGACTTAATTTTGAGTACCTTTAAGCCTTAATTTAATGTAAACGGTTGAGTTCTGTAAAAATCCAAGCATAACCACAAGCATAAAGCATATACACATGTCAATATTGGGCATTTGAAATAACTGATACTATTGTTTGTCAATCTGGAAACTATCCAGGGATTGCTGTGGCACCTACTGCTGTGAATTGACGAATATAACTGATAGCAGAAACACCAAATTTTATCATGACATTCTAGTGACAGTGACAGAAACTGCATTTGATATGAATCAGTCACGTTTGATCTGCTTGATAAGGTCAGTATCGACCCTCATACCAGATCAATTTGGTGGAATTATACCAGAGCAACAAAAGGAGGGAGGAAGATATTTGTACGCTGATGTCAGGGTAAGTTGACTTAAGTTGTCAAAGACATAATTATAGAGCTGCAGATGTGAAATGAGCGATTGTGTACATGTCTGTCACTCTGTTTACATGAGCAATGTATATCTCATTACAGCAGCACCCTCAACAGCCAACCCACATAAATTACACAGGTTTGCTGTTGCGAGGTGTGGCGGGAGGTGTGAGTGCTGCATAAGGCACAGCATTGTGAGGACAGTCATAGCGACAGGGAGTTTTTATCTGGCCAAGGGTCTGCATTATTGATGCCCATTACCACAGGCATTGTCAACTCCAGACATTGCACGGAGGCAGGCGCTGTCAGGTAAATGTCTTGCTGACCTCCAACTGCACAGATTCCCAGAATGCCTCGTGCAACCTGGTGTCTACCTGGGTGATAAATGAGGACGACTTGCACATTGTACAAGAAGCTTATCGCCGACTGAGAAGGTTTCGTTTTATTAAATCTAATTCATGATGTGCTGACACTGGCTCAGTGGGAGACAAACGGTTTGAGGGGTTTGTTGACGTAATTTAATTTTCTGCTGTTGTGTTTGGGATCATTTGTAATGAACAGAGTAGCAGATGATTTCTCTGGCTGTCCCCTCTGCACCTACCATTTCCCCTTTCCATTTAAAACTTTTGTTTTGGCTCCACCTATGCATGCTGGATAGCCTCTCTGTGGCATTCCCCCAAAGAGCCGAATTGATTTTGTGCTATTGATTAACCAGGAGCTGTTTTGCTCCCAGTCACAAAACATCACTTTAAACAACAATTTATATGTCGCAGAATAGGCTGTGACAGACTGTTGCTGATAGTTTACAAACTCACGGAGAGGTAGGTGTGTGATTGAGTCGAAAGGGCTGATAGAACTATCCTGAAGCACTCTAATGAATCAGCCTTTCAGACAAGACCATGAGAATGAGCAAGGGAAAATTGGAGCAAGCGCTTGGATATGTCATGGGAATTCAATGCTGGTGCTTATTTATCTATTTGGTCTTGAATTTCTCAACCTTTTGTACCCAAAGGTCCAATTAACTGAGCATAACAATGGTTGCAGCTCAGCTCTGGGTGGCCCAAAGAGGCCCGGATAAACACACAGGACACAGACAACTTTGAAAGCTTTTGCTGGCTGAACTGTGAACAAGGAGATTTTTAATGCAGGATGAGAAAAGATCACATGGCCGGCCAAGTTGCCTAGTGAGATGTTTTGACATGCCATGAACTTTGCTTCGGAGGGAAGCGCGCAAATTGCAGAAATTGCCATAATTGTGCGACACCAATTTGCACAGTGTGAGTGCGGCTTTTGTTGAAAAGATGAAAATGACTGCCATGCAGAAAGAGATGTTAGAGTGAAGAACAAGACTTTTAAGTCTGAGTGGTGATCAGAAAGACTGTGGAAGGCGAGGGAGCTGCATTTCAGATTAGAAAATGTGTTTGATGATGACGTCCATCTCATGGTTCAGTTATTTAGTCAATTTGGGGAAACAGGAAGACAGTCTACAACTCCATCACAGCCAGAGGACGGCTGATTGCAGTAGCAGGTGTTTTTGATGCAGAGAAGATTTAGTGCCTCTCAGGGCTGATGAGCATGCAAGAGAGAGCATTGGCTACATGGGCTGTTATATGGATATCTTCAAATGTGACTCTGGGTGTGTTTGTGCGCGCGAGTTTCAGATATATGGAGAGATATGCAAGCAGAGGATCTGAACACCACAAAGGAGGACATACAAAAGACCAGTTTTGTTCTTGCTTGTTTTGTGTTGTCTGGGTTGGACTGTTTATTGTACGCTTTTGTTCTGCCCTTCCCCTTCGTATTTGGACATTTCTGTTATGTCTTTTCCAAAGTGTGCGTGCGCATGTGGAGCATGTGTGTGAGGGTTCCTTTGTCTTTTCGTTCCAACTACCAATTTGTGTCTGTTCTCAGTGGAACCATTGAACGTGCATGGCTTTCTTTCTATCATTCTCTCTGCCTCGACAGCGAAGGGCTTAATTCTGTGGACTAATCAGACCATATGGTCTCTACAGTCTTATGATGTGCTGAGAAGGATGGGATAGGGATGCTGCTGCGTCGTTAGTGTGCCAGCCTTGCCGTGGAAACACATAGACACGCGCCAGTGCCACACATTAAGGATCAAGATCTAGAGTTTCAGCAGCCCTCATAACCTGTTTTACTCAAACTGAAACGAAGGAAAAGATTTTAAAAATGAGCATGTTTAGACTTGAGACGGTGCATGCCATTTCTCACAAGTTATCGACTCATAATTACGCTGCCCTTTCTGCCCCGACACCACAGCTGGTACTTAATCAAGTCATTCCAATAATGAATTGTTTGAATGTGTGTTAACTTGGTCTTGATGGATATCTGTGACTGAGAAATGGGTGCGTCTGTCAAACACTAAATTGAGGATCTGTCCCTAAATGTTCCGCAAGCCCCCATGAATAATCATGTGCTCAAAGTTACAAATGAGTCACTCAGCCTGTCTTAATGTTTGGATTAAGTGCAAAATCACCATATATTTACAGTAAATCCTACAGATGGAGCATTACTTTTTATAAACTATAATAAGATGAGATCATATTCATTCCATGTGAATGTTTGAACATTTTGTCAGATTTGGGGCATTAATGTTGATTAATGTTGGTCTTTGCGACATATGTTAGACATAATCGTAGATTTTCGTTGTTCACGTAGCTCTTCTAGCAGATATTTTGATAAATCATGATGAGGTGGGGGAGTTTAACACTTGGTTTCTCTCGTGCACAGTGGGTGATAAACATTGATCTTGTTTAATCTTGCTGGCCTGCTGCTAATGACGGGAGATGATGGTCCACACAGGACAGACTGCTCAGTGGATTAGATATCTAAATGAGGACTTTATCCTCATCCTCTCTTCCTCTTCCCCCATTACCAATAAGCCAGACCGCAGTCACATGCTGAGTTACAGTTTAATGCATGTGACTAGAGCAGTGTGTGGCATGTTTTATGCACATGTGTGTGTGTGTAATGAGCAATGCAGACAATTGGCGACCCATATATGTTTTTTTGTGTCATTGTACATTTATGCAAGCCTGCAGCGTTAGCATTAGAGGAGCGCTGTCCATGCTCACACTGCCGCTCCATACTAATCTGCTGTACTTCTGCAGAAATACATTTGCAATGTTCAACACATTATTGTACCTTTGCACAATAACAGACAGTGATAGGGTGTTCCCAGAATCCCTCTCTGGTGTGAAAAACAAACACAGACCCAGGTCCTGGTTTCAGTGATAGATTAATGCTGTCTCACCCATACACTGTGGCTTGTTTTCCCATTAAACCTGTGCGGCTCCCTCTGTTGCTTCTGCCTGGCCCTGGTCTGGCTTTTGCGTATGTGTTGAAGTCTCTGCCTGTGCACAGGCTGTGCGTGCAGGGTGTGTTTGTGTGTCTTTGCCTATATATGTGCTTCTATGGAAAGATATCGAAAGGGCTCCGAGGACAACCCCCATCAATCACTGGCCCAGAAGGAAATAGAGAGAGGGATGGAGAATGGAAAGAGAGATGGAGGTCGCCACAGAAAGCAGCATTTGGTGAAAAGCAGAGGGGGAGACAGAGGAAAAGTGGGATGAACGGATGGAGCAGTCCTGGCTGGCTCTGATTGAGCTGGGTAGTGTAGTTTATATCCTTTAGAGATAAGGCCGGGGAGCACTGCTCAGCAGCTTCCTCCCCCTGTAGCTTGAACTGAGCGTGATAATAAGAAAGCGTGAATGGGGCAAATTGAATTAATGCCGCGGCACACCATAAAAGCCCTAACCATAATGCATTTTAAAATCCTATAATGAGCAGAGAGCTAAAATAATTTCACACTCCAGTGAGGAAGATGGCCCTCTAACAGATTTTGGGCCTGGCTGACACTGCCAGGGCTTTTGTCATTTAATGTGACTCTAGGTGCTATGTCGAAATGATACTTACTCTTACTTCCTGGGGTGCAGCAGCGTGGGGCAAACTTAGCGGACAAACCGTTAAAATTCCCGCAACACACACGAAGCTTAATCAGGGTGAGGGAGCGGCTGCTTGCCTGCTGATGTCTCGCTTGGGTCAGCTTTACAGTCTCGGGGTAAAACAGAGTTGCAGAGAGGGCACATCTGCCACGAAAGTGCTCCCTCATTACTCTCCATTAACAGCCCATTCAGTGATGGGGACAGCGGTAGGAGTTGGACCCTATCCCGCTTGTGTACACACGCAGACACGCTCACACGCCCGCACATACATACACACAGAGAAAAGGCACAGATGTGCGCTTTCATATGTACACGCACTGGAGCTCACAAGGTATTTTTCACTGTTTCACACCATCACATGCTCTCAGCTCTACCATCCTCATCATTAGAGTTGTACCGTCATAAAGCTGAAATTACCTCTCCATCATCAAACCAGGGAGAGGGACGAAGATAGCTCTCTGACACACAGTAACACTAACAGACGGGTGCTGATAGAGACTAATGACAAAATGAAAGCCTCTGGTATGAACAGTGCACTTTTCTGGCTGGAATAGAGGAGAGCAACATAGCATCAATCGCTATTTCCTCCTCTTTTCTCCTCTTCACAAACGTCTAACCCAATGCTGCTCACAAGTCTTTGAAGATTTTTTATTTTTTCTTTCTTGGAGCTGCGTTGGGCTTCTTGGAACTCCTTTCCAGTTCCAGTTAACCCCAGGCAAGTGTGAGCTGAGGGGTGCATAGGAGCATCTCACTCATCTTCCTTCTACTGGAAACACACTTGTACACAGCTACAGTTACACATCAGTACACAAACAACACACACGCACACACACAAAGGTACACCACACTCGCATCACATCCATACATGCGCAGATAATTTCACACAAGCACACATGACTGTGCAAACACGACACAATTCAATAAAACTTCAATATTCTGACATCACCCAATAAACACATTATGCATACTGCATACAGCAAGTAACACACAGATACTCACAAATTCAAGTTCGGAAACTATACACTTCATATGGTCCTTGCTCCAGGCAGGAAAATAAAAGCCCAGAAGTAGCTGCAGAGCACGGCAGGGAGAGGCCAAACAACAATTTATATCTGTATATACCTCTTTCCAAGAGATTGCACGGGAGTTTTCCATTTTGTAGTGTCATTCAGATTAACTCTCCTTGCCACCTTTCCAAATGACTGGTCTCTGCTGTGAACTGTGCGACAAGGTGTGCAAATGTGCCTTTGCACATCCATGTCATTTGTGGTGTAGTGGGTTGGCGGGTAGAAAGGTAGGTGGGTGAGTGCACTGTACTGTACGTACGCTTGAGTGCATATTATTTCTACACTAAGTGTCTGTTTGGATAGCAGCCACATTGTTTCATCACAAATTTGAGAATAGAGAGCATACTTCACAGCCAGATCTAATTATGTATGATATCACAGATAGTTGTGCAGATACAATGCTTGACTACTAATGTAGTGCTTATGTAAATGTGACCTAATACCTCTGTGCAGTTATTTCTACCTAGTTTTATCTGAGAAGAAGCAAGGAATCCTGCACACTGTCAATCACTTGTGCTCACTTAACTTTAAATTTGAAAGCTCACATTGTTTATTTACCTTTACCTGCCCATCCAAAGCTCAAAGAAAACAACAGAGCTATGTGGCATTTAAATAACTGAGATTTTAGCTTCCAGACCATTTTTAGCCTTAATATCTTTTCTTCTTACAAAAAAAATTGGCTTTCTGCAGCCACTATTAGGGGGCTTTTAACAGAAAGATTACAGAATGCATACAGTTAAAAAAAAAAAAAAAAGAAGCTGTTTTGTTTTAAAGCGAAAAAAAATCAGTTTTTTTTTTTAACTGTTTCAAAGTCTAGATAAGAGATAAAAGACAAGCATTTCCATAAGGGTCTCGAAACTTTGAGGCCACTTGCCTAAAGAAATGTACACAGCAACATTGTGTCTTCTTGTGAGACACAACTGAAAACCTAATTATCTTGCATTCAACAGTCAACCTGTTACTGCCCTCATTATGCCGTAGGACTAATATTGATTTGTTGGGAGCACTGGGTCCTGTTGGCTTTGATGGCGTATTTAGCATTTGCTGAAATGGTTAGTGGACTATTAAGCCTGTTTCTTGATGGGAAGTGTAGGCTTTACTATTGGTGTTGCTGGTGGTTTGTCAACAGTTGTATTGTCCAACTTGACACAATTAAATGAGCACTGCGTCAGTTGGGGTGAATTAGTATGCACTGCTGCCTCGAGGCAGAGGCAGATAAGAATATCAATATCAACATGATCTCTGTGCATCTCGTGCAGACACGCTGAAGGTCAGAGATGTGTTTAGCACAACATTGGCTTAGCTCAAAGGCTGTGGAAAACATTAGCCTACTGTGGGAAATATTATGACACGGCCTGTGCACCATCCACTTTATTAGCTACCGGAGAGCTTGGCCCTGCATGTTACAGGTTTGACACCTTGTTTGTTGGTCTCCCATCATCTCAGAAATCTCCCTCCATAGAGTGAATGATATACAGTGCCACAGGGATTACTTTTTTCTGTAGACCAACCTGGAAGTTGACGTCACCTTAGTCCCTCGTCAAGAAGCCTACTAGATTTTTCCAATGGATTTTGGATCATTGTGGAAAATAACCTCTTCAATAAAAAAACGTTTATTATACTTAAGTGTTTTTTTCAGCAAAATAATCTTCACAAATGAACACCACTTTCAGGATTTTTGAAGCCTAAATGCAAGAGCCAGAGGGGAAAAAGCTAAAAGCTAATGCTGGGCTATAAAGGAACAACACTACAGTCCAATTGCGTGGTTCCGCTAGATGACATTCTGTAGTCTCATTTAGCCATTTGTTAGCAACCATCTTTTTAAAGACACATGAAAGAGTCAAAGTTCAGAAGTATTTACTGACATATTTTATGTCATAGAACAAAACATGAAAGTCTCTAAAGCTTGTGTTCACCACAGATCTTATTTGAGGCTTCTAACCAAAAAGTTATTCAGAAATTCCATTGACTGTGTGCCCAAAAATCTGATAATGAATGCCTTTTTAGTTATAACCTTACTAAAATGTTTTGTTTTAAACTTAGCCCTCTTCCCTTCTGTCTGTGAATTGCTGTTATATGGTATAAAAAATGAGTTGAGTGTTAAAATTATGTTTACCGCAACACAAAGCAGGCAGGCTATTTATCTTCTCTGCCATGTTTCATGTGCCCTACACATGCAAACTACCATAGCACAGCAATAACATAATGCACAGCACAAATGCTTCCCCATTATGCATTTAGGGGGAGCAAAGTTTTGCTATCCCACTTTTTTTTCCAATATCATTGCACAGTCTGTGCAATCAAGTGATTATATTTAAGAAGTCAATATAATTTTATTATTTTCAGCAACTGACAAAACAATTGGTTCTAATTTAAAAGAAAAACACACACACATTTTAGGACCGCTGTGATCACTCAGACAGCTGATCGGTTTGAGCTGAGTAAGACAGCGGTGCTTTTCCTCACAGCACAAAGTGTTGAAATGAACCAACAATCAAATGTTAAGTGGTGGAAACTCGGACTCTCCAGACTGCATTGTTTTAGTTTTAGTCAGACTGTAGATGGAATTCTTTATAAATTGGAGGACACATCGCCCGTATCTCTTCTTTCATCCAATGCTGTTGGCTTTCCTTATTACCAGGGGCAGATTAAGTGTTGTAGGGGCCTGGGGCCGCTGACACATTGCTCTGCTTTAGTTTCACTCTTTCTCTAACTGGGAATGCTGGTAGGCGGTTGGCAGCTGTAGAAGAACTACTCAAAAACTTTTTTTCTTAAATAAAACTATTAATAGCATACAGCTAAAGTTAAAAATTAAAGTCAAAGTCCTGCATTCAGGAGGGAAATTATTAGCACAAAAAGCAGTTCAAGGTGGATCTTTTGATTCTTATTCAATGCTGGATAGTTTATTAAATAAGAATGCTTCATATTTTATTTGTTACACTTTGTGAGCATGAATGTGAATGACTCTGTCAAGTAAATGTAGTGCTACAGTGTTTTCCTCTGAAGTTAGTTTACAGCTGTACAATACAATGGCAATTTGTCATTTAATTGTTGTGTTAACTTATTATGTTGATTTATCTCTGATCCCCTTGCAAAAAACCTACTATCCAGTAACCACGTATTTATTTCACACACAATGTGAATGTTTGGGTAGTTCAGTGAATCATGTTTTTCACAGTGTTTTACCTCCATGACCACTTCATAGAAATAGGCATTTTCTTTTTCTCATTTTCGGCAAAAAAATAAATAAATTACTATATCGATTTCTAGCCATTGAATCATATCATATCGTATCGCTCTAAATGAGCCCATATCATTCATGTATCGTATCGCCAACCAGGTATCGTAACATTAAAACGTATCATTACGTACCTATTGGGCAACATACTGAACCCAAACTGCTCCTTGGTGGTTGTTCCATCAGTGTGTGAGTGTGTGTGAGTGTATAAAACTGAGTAGCGTTTGGCACCATGTATGATAGCCTTGGCGACTGTGGAAGTGTTAAAGCAATGTGATTGGTCAAAATGATAGAAAAGCGCTATACAAGCGCAGGTTCTTTAATAAACTGTTATATTGCCCAGCCCTACTCCCCCTCCCGACTGCTGTTCTGTGATAAATGTGTTTTGTACCAAGGCCAGTGTAATGTAAGGTACACAGGAGTCAGAAAAATGTGTAACCTTAAGTTTTTTTTTTTTTTACTTTCAGCTTTGCGCCCTTCCCTATACAGAACATCAGCCTTTTGAGGGGATAAGTAGGTGGTCTTATATAAAAAATGGATGCCAGTGCATAATGCTTATTACTGATATTTGTGAGTCCGAGTTTTCTTCTCTTCAGGATTTCCTTCTTTTTGTAGAACTCAAACATTGTGGCTGCAGTGTTGTGGTGTAAAACTTTTTTTTCTTATTCTTCTGCCAAAGAGATACATTTGACCTGAATCCCATCAGTTAAGTTTAAATATTACAGTTTATATTGTTAGTAGGGATGTTGCAATTTTTATTTCTAAATCAAATATCAGCTTTGGGCTTTGTTGAAAATGGAGGATCTGCAATCATTGCTGAAAAAAGGTTTAATTCAAAAAAATTTAATTAAATTGTGACCTTAAAATCAAATCAAATCTTTTTTTAAAATTATGACACCACTGATTGTTCGTGTTGATTCATCTGGGTTTTTTGGGGGGGGGTTAATCTAGGAGTCCTGAATGCCTAAAATAACAGACCTTACTGCTCTATAACCTGGCTGAAAATAACCAAATACATTTACTCAAGTACTTGATAAGTAAAATATTTAGGTGCTTGCATTTTACAGTTGCATTTCCTTTATACTATTTAATAGTTCTTCTCAACTTTATTAAGGGGGGAATAGTTTTTAAATTTTTACTCCATTACATTTACAGTGTTTTACTGTTGTAGCTAGTTACTCTGACTGATTTTTTTTAAAATGATGCTTAAAAAATTATTGATCTTCAAACATATCTTATCCCAGTAGCTACACATTTACAAGAGTAAATCAATAGCCAACATAGAATTCTACAATATATTGTTTGTGTTTCTTGTTTAAATTAAATTTGTTGGTGGTTAAAGTAGTGATGACCTTTCTGATCTGCCTCCACTGCTGGCAGGACTAAAATTTACCCCTCCAGCTAAATTTGTCCACATATTCTGATTAGCAATAGATGTAAAATGTAATATATTTTGAGTCGATCAACGTTCTTTTCTCACATCATTTCCTCTTTGGCGCATATGCTGGCTTTTTTCTTTAACCGAAATCATGATCACAGGAGGGTACAATAACTGCTAGCATATATATGTTTTTTTTATCTAACAATATAAAGGTCTTTTATATTCTCAGTAAAATGACTCAGTCATATATAAAATTTGATTATATTTAAAGATTTGATTTCTTTGCTCCTCCATAAGTGAAAATGACAGTTTTAAGCCTGTGGTGTGGAAGAGGCTGTTAACTGTGTGATTAATCATTTCTCTTTAATGCATCATACTGTGTCTAACATAAGTGTGAGATGGGATGCAACAAAGCAATCTTTGTCAAAAGAGAAATGTCAAGAGAGTTAAGTGATCAAATGTCAATGAAGCTTTGTGGCTGAACCTCGAGGCCTGCGTGTCAAAGTAACTGCAATCACTTGTGTGAAAGCAAAGCAAGGAATGTTTTCACTGTGGGTCTGATCAACAAACTTTCGATTGTAAGGTAAGGTGAAGGTGCGAAGAAGTATGTCTGCCACAGAGGCGGCTCAGTGCTTAAGTGTTTTTGAAAAACAGTTTCTCTCATTGTAGGCTTTCAGACACAATTAGGCATTTGTTCCTCTGACTAGAGTCAAAGTTATGGATCAATAAGGTGTCCATTGTCTATACAGAACACAAGGCATCTTAATTGACCATAACAACAAATGTAACCAGAAATCTTTCCATGACTTAGACTCCTTTTTGTGTTTGACTTTGCCGCATGACGGTTATAACAACATGACTAAAAAGATCCAACACAGCATGACTCACATTCCTTTTAAGAGAAAGCCAACCATTTGGTGGGAAATGAAAGATTGGAACTGGCTCCACTGGCAGCTACAGACTTGAAAGTAAACGGTGTATGTGAAGAGTCAGAAACATTTTGAGGGAATGGTATGAAATCTTTATCTCAAAGGTGCAAAATATAAGATTTCTGACTCACAGCTCAAAATACCTTTAAACTATCTGAAAGTGGGTTGGTAGGGTTCCTGATCAATCCAGATGACTCAGATATTGCTTCCAGAAATTTCTGGCTGTCAAAACTCACTTTTCAACTGTACCTTTCAACAACCCTGCCTGCTAACTGACGAGATATAGCATAGGTCTCGGTGACTCTGGATTAAGAAGTCCTAGATTGACACCACCAAAAAATACATCAGTTACATTTCACATAAATGAAATAAGGGCAAAATAACAGATCACCCACTGTTTTAATACTACTATGTAAAGCAACAACCATATAGTTTTTATGTGTTATGCAGTACAAATATGTTCGTGGTGTGTGCCAGTGGAATTATAATAACGATTTAACTTTACAGTGACACTACTGCTTTGAGCAAAGTTTCAAAGCATTGTATGTTCTGGTTTTATTCTGTTCCATTTGATCATTCTGATACTTGCAGAAAGTACATTTTCAAAGTAATTCAACTTTTTATTCAGGAAAAATAGTAGATTCATTTAAACTTCACACCAAGATCAAATAAATTGTCCTGGTACTTCAGACATATGGGCTGACTAAAATAGTCTCTTCAGTGCAATATTACAATCTACAATAACGAGAATTCCTCAAAGTTGGCTTTCAAACCTCAAATGAACGCATCATTATTTGTTAACGCCGGCAGGGGGTTTGAGTCTAGTTGTTAGACTTCATTCAGCATCATATCACCACAAAACCCTGTTTGCATCCTTTATTCTTCTAACCGAGGTTACTGGGCTTACCCAACCTAAACAATGTTTTTTTGGTACAGACATGACATTTTGATAACCTCAGTTGGGCAAATTTGTATCCTCATCTTTATGGCCAGCAGGGGTTTGATGAGTCATTTTTGAAAGTGACTAAGGTTCCTGTCATGGATGTATTTTTGCTTCTCCTCTCTTCTGTCGGTTCATGTTCAGATGATGTCTGGTCAGCATGTCACTTAACTCACAAGCTATACATGGCACAATCTCAATGTCCGGGGCAAATAAAATCATGCATCCACTCATGCATGCGTTTTTTCAAATGCAGATGCTGTAGAATCAATCATTCTATTAGCCTGACATGGCCAAACCAAATTGCAAATGCAAATTTGTCCTCTCAATTCATTTTGGATTTCCAAGGGGCGTTCAATCAATCAATCAATCAATCAATCAATCAATCATTTATCACACAGAGTTATGCAAGCTACAGATCCAGTGCCTGTAACTTGTGCTCTGCAATTTAGGCCTTTTTTTGCATCTTGTTAAATTTACGTTTTGGATAGTTCTGATAATCTGTGGTTTCTGGTTGAGGAATCAATTGTCCATACAACCTGAGCACAGCAGGAATGGTACAGCACCTCACATGCCCACCATCACACCACTCTTTAGTCACCAGAAAGCACACGATTATTCTCTTTCTCTCCCCAGAATCGTCTACTCTGTCAGATTGGCATATAGAAAAAGAGCCTCTTGGTTGGACGATGCTGTCAAGGCTTTAGCTAAGTTTCAGTGAATCAAAGGATACTACAGTTTCTGACATCATGGAGGTTGTTGATATCTAATGTCTGTACAATGGCTAACAGGATGCTAGTTCAGCTGGTTCTTCTGTCTTTCCTTGATGTTAACTGATGTTTACATTGGAAAACCTTGATTTGGCTAGTTAGCAGCAGATAGCTAGCTAAAAGTCAGCAGAAGGAGAGTTTACAGACTGGTGGGTTGATTTCCTTGCTTGGCAACAGCAACATGGACGCTACAGTAGGGGTCGAGAGGCCACCGAGGCTAACAATATAGCAAGCTAGTGAGCAAGTCACGTAATGCAGGAAAGGCAAAGGCAGAGTGTTAGAGGAAAAAGATGAGGCCGTTTGGAATGACAACATTTTCCTCAATATAATAATAATATATTAACTGACCATCTGCAGAAAAATTAGCATCCATTTCTGAAAACGTCAGCAAACATATCAAAACTCGTGAACTCAAAGCATCCAGAAAATGTCAACTTACAAGGTCGAACACCACATGAGGGGCGTTCAAATGGACTTATGCTGTGAACACAATAAACACGACCCTAAATATATGCACCATTAGTTACTCCTGAGCAAAGGAAAAATGTAAACACAAATGAGCTGTTTTATATGAGTTGGTATATTGAACTTTGGATAAATTCTGTCATAAGTTTTGCAATCACATATTTCCTCAAGAGAAGCACTGACTGCAGGTGATCGTCATTTTAGCAAAAAAAAATACACTCTCCAGTTTGTTTGATAGTATGCTATAGCAGTATCAAAAGAAAGTTCTTCATTAGCTTTCGCCATCTTGTTTTTTTCATCTATACAGTCTTCGCTTCAAACATTTATATCAGATAAAGGGCTGTGATTGGCCGGCACTTGTCAAGCTGCTGGACATCTGTCTAAGCCGTGGGGGACCAGAAGCATTTGCCAAAACAAATAAAACATGACCTCACACATTTGTTTGGTTCCCAGGCTGTTATTCGATCCCTTTCAGATGAAAATCTCTTCAATCATTTTGACACAATAGATTCTTTCCACAGCCAACATTTTGACTTGTCAAAGCAGGAAAAGCACAGCTGGAATAATAGAAATTGTTGCATTCAGTGTAGGTGAGCTAGTCAGAGTTTTGGTTATGCGCATGCTCACTCATTGACATGGCTCGCTGGGGTGCTTAATGGATGGAGCCATTGTTAATGTCATTGTTAGCACATGTGCTTTTCATGCTTTGACAAGTCAAAATGCCTGCCATTATAAAAGCTCTATTAGCTGAGCCACACAGCTCATATATTCAGGGGCCCAGGCTCAGAAAAAATATACAAGAATAAAGTTACATACTTCTGCTTTTGAGTTCACAGTTCTTTTACTATAAATCCATTAACACACAGTTAAGTGCTTCAAAGCCTTATAAAAAATGTGCTCCATGGCCAAAAATTTAGATCATGCTTTACCACAATTGCTACAAGTGACAAGTGTAAGCTAGTAGCTCACTGTGTGAGTTTACGTGTACAGCTGCATGATACAAAGTTTGTAAAGCCACGTTTCAAGTCTTCACAGGGTCACTGTTGAAGAGTCATAAAATACATTTTATACAGGATATTCCTTTTGTTTTTTACTTTGCATTTAGTCAATAGTTGACTAGCCCTCCATACCAGCAAAAAAAAAGAGAGAGACTGGAAGACCAATATGCTGTAGTTAGCCAGTTAGCACATTAACAACACAACCCAATGCTGAAAGCACAAAGCATATTTACTGTGCACCACTAACCAATAACACAGACTTTCAGGAAACGTTTCTGCTAAAGAACTCAGTGGATAAAAAAATAATAATCTCACCTTATATAATAAGTTTCTTTCAACCTTACTCCCTCTTAACTTTAGTTCTTTGTTTAGGTTCCTCCCTTCTGTTTCTCTTCATGTGCACTGAGCTGAACTGCAAATCAGAGTGATTTCACTCACTGTTGGGCTCTGACGACTCTGATTAAACATGCTGAATTGGCTGGGAAAAAAATGCAGAGTAACGCAGACCAGGGTCAACGATGCAAGACACAGCGCAGAAACTAGGGCGACGGGCGCTCACTGACAGCCCAACATTGACTGACAGCCAGCCATCAGCTTGGTGTGTCAGGGCTTTTAAAATGAAACCAAGAGAGTACTTCATTTGATACCTTTTTTTCCAAAGTCATTCAACATCCATGATGTGAATCGGGCATTCAGTTACATAAAATACCACTAAATGCCACACTCATGTAGTATAGACATACCTTTAAATGTTTTGGTGGCATCTCAGCACGCTGACCTATGAACTACTTAAATGCAGTACACTCATCGTCACCACACCGTGGACTGTGTGGGCTGCTATTATTATTTTAAATCTTCGTACAAAAAGGCTTAAATGCAGGTATTGTTTAACGGTGGAAGTTTTGATACTACCTGGTATTGTTTTATTTCAGTCGATACCTAAAAGGTATTGAGTACTGATCTCTAGCCCTTCAAGCACAAGACTCAAACGCAGGGAGACAGCCAGTGACATGACATTTAGTAAAGTCATGATCGAATAATATTGCAATTACACAGTGTTGGCCTTACGCCACAGGGACGCCTGAGCTTTCTTTTTCTCACTGAATATTTAACACTGACGGTCTTACATGTATGAGAGTAACTGTGAGTGTTTAGGCGGTGCCTGCAGTCTTAGGGGAATTTAAGCCTGAAGGATCCCAAAGAGAGAAGAGTGTAATGTATGAAGGCTCTTCTCTGAGAATTCTGTAATGTGCGGCCGCTTATCTGTCCTTGTCTGTGGCTCTGGAGAGCGACACACATTAAGAATCACTAAGGAAACGTAGCACGATATTTTATTCTCCTGTTCAAAAACAACACTTTTAATCAAACAGCGGTCAACTTATGTGTGCTTTTTCTCTTTGGATGTTTCTCAATAGCTGTTTTCACTCATTGATTGCGGAGGTTAGGACTCATGATTCACCACAAAGCATCGCCAGGGCATTTATTATTTATTGTGTATTACTGTGTAGAAAGAAAAAAAAAATATATAAAGGTGGGTTGCAGAATTGAAAATATTTTTCTGTAATTTTGAACATTTCAACTAAAAATATAAGGAATATAAAGAATTTCCTTGAGCATTCAGCCAAATACAAAAGCTACAGTTGTTTTAAATGGACTTTAAAATATTTCAGCTGAATTATATTTCTCTTCCCTGAAGGCTCCATACCGTGCCGGTATATCTCCATTCAACACTTGCTCCTCTCTAAATCCTCCTCTTTTATGCAAGTGAATAGATGCGAATAGGGCACATTTTTCTCTGCATAGAGCAATAAAACAATTGGGATTGAATTACATTTGTAATTCTTTTGGCTGAACTACATGGAAAAAAAAGAGCCCACCGGAAAAGAGCCAGTAGCTATCTGCGACTGATGGGAGAGAGCCATTCATCCATCCATACATCCAGCCGAACATCCAGTCATACATCCATCCATTTTCATTTTTTCATTACCGCTTATCCTGTTCAGGGTCATGCAGGGTTTGAGCTGACTCCAGCATGCATCTGTGATTTGAGAGACTCTGAACATCTTCAGTGACAGAACCTTTAACACCATTAATACTTGGAGAGTTTAGGGCTTAGATGTACTGCCAGAATAATTGCAGTCGTGTAGATCTTTTGTATTTTCTACTTTGCTCTCCATAGCCAATTGTAGGTTTTGCTATCTATTGGATTGGTGAATCACACAATCATCTATTCATGCTTTTATCTATTTTCCTATCTATTTCTGTCTCACCCCTGAAGAATTTAAAGAGTTGTGAGTCAGTAGTACTGTGAGGGGTGTTGCTCCTCTGTTAAGATTGAAGTTCATGGAACTCCACCAGTCTGGATACCTGTGTGCAAGGACAATAAATCAATTAAGCAGAGAATATTTACACAAACAAACTAGCTTTTGTGGAGAAGATTTGGATTTAAATTGAGGAATAAAAATTTGATTTTGAGGAGACAAAAGCTTTCTTGTGGAGTCAGAGCTGTTTAGAGTACTGCTGCAAAACAAAACACTTCACTCTGTTGTTTTTTGTGATGTATTCATTTAATATGAAGATAATGTATTCTTGGTGGAGCGCTTGTCATTCTGAAGGCCACTTGCTGTTGGGGTTGAAGTTAACTGAAAATTCTCTTGCAAAAGCTGCGAGTTTTTCTCCCCCACAAGTCAATGTCAATGTCCAATTTGATTGTTCCTTTGTTTACTTTGACATAAAGCCTTAAAAATGCAGGGCTCTATTTAATGCCCGATGCAAAGCACCACAAAGCGCAGCACAACTGTCACTGCTCTTTTTTACAGCCAGTGCCCATGTTGTGTACGTAGCTTGCACCCATCTGTATGCCCATGGGCATGTAGATCTTAAAATGGGGTGTGGTCAGGTACATTTTTGGCATATTGCTATTTTAAAGCAGCAGAGGGCGATTGGGCCATTGACAATGGTGCAGTATTTACTGGCTATTTAATGGATGTCATTTTCAGACATGTGCAAACTCTACTTGTTACATGCACAGGGACATGTGACTGTGTTGCAGCTGGGTAAAAAAAACCCATTGCATTTTATGAAAGGTGAATTTAGCAGAGAGCAGAGCAGAGCTGATGTCCAGTTCTGTTCTGCAGCAGTTAAGTTCTGTTTCCATTGTCAAATTTCTAACTACACTTCTTAGCTGTGCTGCTTAAATGTCCTATGATATTTGCTGCAGTGACATCACTGCTCTTACTGCATTACTCTTAGAGGTAAACTGCTTGCTTCTCCAATTTTCTGAATGCAGTCTGTAAATAGCAGTATGCAAGATGAAGGTGCACCTGGCTTTTAAACAGAATGGGAATTGGTACTGATTGGTTGATTTCACATAACACCTAAAAAAAACATGTATGATTAATTAAGGGACTAAGTACAACCCCTTTGCCTCTTGTGCTTCACACTGCACCCGGATTGGACATGCCTTAAATGCAGTTGTGCCATAAACCATAAGACCTTAAGCTATATATTATGTAAATAGTTTCCATGGTGTGCTTAGGGGTCTCTAAATGTGCCCTTAATAAGCTGATGCTGATGCCACATATGCTATAATATGTTTTTGCATGTTACATATTGTGTGTAACTAATTTTTTTATAAATTGCAAATGTGAACTGTCCCATAATCCCGTCAGTGTTGTTGGAAATTGTTTGCAGATGTAGTTGAAAAAGACGCACACTGGCAGCTTTATCGACCACTTTTATGTGGATTTTCTGCAGAAATGCAGATTCGGAGTAAAAACTGTGCACATCTTGGAGACGTCTACCATTTGTAATTGTCCTGGGGTGAAAATGCCTGCATATGTGTTTACATGGTAAGTGTGTCAGCCATTCAGAGCCGCAGAGTCCAGGGTGTGTGGTGTCGGGATCCCTGAGTTAATAGATTTCTGTCCCCAGTGCTTTTAGCGTGTTGATCTCCTGCTGACGGCTTCACACTCTGCTTTAAGCACAGAGATGATGGGGGTGGGCGGCTTAGAATAGAGCCTCCTTAACACTGCAAACATTTGGTTAATGTACCTTATTACTCCCCCATTGAGCTGATTTTCACTTTCCATTCACTCGCTGCTAGGAAAGCACCCCTGAAATTCCATGTCTCGCACGGGCCATTGATATTTATGCTTGCAGACGCAATTTGTTTAATTCCTCACAGAAATATTTGTGTCTTAATTTCCTCCCTCATTGGACTTAGGGGGAACAAGGGGTCCATAAGACGACCCTTTGATATTAATTAACTCTCTATGTTCTATATCTTAATTTTCTTCTCCTGTGGTCTGTGCTCTGTTACTGTATGTTTTTTTTTCCAACCTTGAATACTCCCAGCATCTTTTGTTGTGCTACGCTGTTTGTTGTGCTTCCCTTGTGCTCTCGTCTCTTTAATGTTATTTTACGTTCTCCGCTAAGCATCACACAATACTCCATCCTCCACGCTGCTTGCTTCTTCCTCCTCTCTGTCTCTTTCTCTCCCTCTGTAGATATTTGTGTTTCTGTATCTGTGCCTTTCTCCTTCACTCTGTTTCCTCTCATCCCCTTCCCACACACACTCAGTGTCCTCGCACTGTGGGCAGTGTACATGTGCACAGAAGCACTTGAGACAACTTTTTTTTTTTTCATACCGGCAAGCCACTTAGCAGCTTTATATAGCAACTACCCAAGGAGAGGATTAACAGCAGGAAACATCAACAGACAGGCTCGTAGTGATATAGAACACACACTCCCGCACACACATGCAAACACACCACACTCATTGTAGCCACTCATGCTTGGCCAAACACACAGTGCGCCCCTGTCATCCACTTTTTTGCGATGCATTGTTATGTTAGTCATCCAGCACATGCTCTTATCCTTATGGGATTGTAGTGTACAGTATGGGCCAGCTTTTCATCACACTGAGCGGGCAGAAAGCATATTTGACTTTGAAAAATCCAGTGGAGCCTGTGAGCTTTCTTTCTCGCCCGCTTATTTGATCACATCTTTTGTCTCGGTCAGGTGGGGCAGGTTGTGTCGGTTTTGAACTCATGGGGCATCGCTCAGAGCCGTTCAGTACTTAACTCGCCAGATCAGAGAGAAATCGCACACGTTTGCAGCTTCCAGAACATGCAGCGTGCACACAAGCAGTCTCTCACCTCACAAACACACTAGCACACAAGTACATTCTTCATTATCATTCCAGAGCTGATAGGCTCTAATTATCTGCCTTGGCTCTGATTAGTCTCTCTGTAACAAGCTAATTAGATGGAGCCTTGTAAAATCATCACCAGCATTACCACAGAGACATGGTTGGGAAAGACACCAGCAAGGAGGAGGCAAGGAATGTGTCTTGCACTGTTCCCCGCAAAGATTTGATAGTCAACTAAATGTTAAGTGCTGGAGCTCTGATTTCTTTTTGATTAAGTGCCTTTTAAACCTCTCTACTTTGCAAAAGAATCTTTATCCTTTCTCATTATTCATCACGAAAGGATTGTTCCATCTTACAGGGTAGGATGATCTGGCTTAAATTGCATAAACTGCCGCTGTCTACATTTTAGGAGATAGCATCTGAACATTGATTAGTTTCTCTGCCCCCATGATACAGCGGCTATTTATCCAAAACGAACTATCGTCAGATCCCAGACAGAACTTTTCTCAGCGCAGGGCAACTTTAAAGCCTGAGCAGAAAGCTAGATTAATTCTCTCCTCTAGCTTCTTCCTCCCTCTGTTATTATCCCTCTAACAATCCTTTTAGGAGCTGTCACACACTTTATAGCCATTGTGCTTCAGTTGTGAACACTCCAGAGCTAGTCTGGAGTGCAACACATTGTATTTTCCATCAAAATGCATCTTAACTGTAAGCCAGTTAAAAAGAAATAGGAATTGTGATCTCAGCATCTGTTTTTCTGCTTTCCAACTCATTTGAGCGAACACAACTGTTGGTGCTATAAAAGATTTATTACAGCAATTCATACAGTTTGAAGACTTTATACCCTTTCCTGCATGCATGTTCCACTCATTACCAATG
This sequence comes from Plectropomus leopardus, assembly GCF_008729295.1. Lineage (NCBI taxonomy): Eukaryota > Metazoa > Chordata > Actinopteri > Perciformes > Serranidae > Plectropomus > Plectropomus leopardus. Next base: position 21,524,500 of record NC_056473.1, on the reverse strand, counting down.
TATAGTTTTCTATTATTGGCTATCGTCGACTTTGAGGAGACATAATGATACAGAATATTAGGGATACCAGCAAGGTAGAACTGTTTTGTACGGCACATGTATTGTGTTGGCCCTCAGATAGCGAAAGGATGCACGTCAAACTCCTGCTGCTTTTGTCTTGGATTAAAAAGTACATATATAGCCTGCGGTCACACACAGGAGAGCTTTTACATAATGGGATTTGAAATCCATAGTTACTTTTAGCCCTTAGGTAACTCACCTCTGTGCGTAAGTGCGCCGATATGTGTTTGTCAGAGAGGGGGAGAGAGAGAGAGAGACAGACAGGAAGATGGGAAGAGAAATGCTAATGTCAGCTACGTCATGTGTGCAGGCACGTGTCTGGGTGTAACGGGACAACTTGTCAAATCTTTCTGATTCTGGTCATATCTGTGTCTGTTTGTCCTGGCAGGGGGTTCTTCTTCTCTGGGGTAAAGCAGATGGCCTCTGTGGATCACAGCCTACTGAACTTGTTGGCAGCTCATCTGACATTCCTTCATGCCACGTTGACACAAGATCACAGCCAATATTTGCGCAAATAGTGTCTTCGCTCACAGTTCTGCGACTTGCTCCACTTTGCAGGAATAGAGTCTACACAAAAAGTGCCCTAGATCATGCGGCTGTGACACTGTCAGGAGTTTTTTGATGCACATTGTTTCCAGATTGTGTCGTTGTATTTAATGCAGATAACGATCCCCTACTATCAGCTCCAGCAAAAATGCACGCAACACTGCTGTCATAGACTGCAGCGCAGTTGTACGCCACTTCTCCTTGGGCGCTGCTGTGCACTCTTGCTGTCTGCCCAGACTCAGGGTGAGCGAGTTGGTAATTGGATTCCTGGAATCTTCTTATTCACTCCAGTGAGGCAGCGTGCAGGCAACAAAATGCCTGCAAGCCATGAGGCATCATCTCTAGGCCCCTGTGGGAAGATCAAGGTAGCTTTACACAGACTTGGTAGATGAGACTGTGGCTGAGTCTCTTACCCATGGGAACCTTGGTGTCTGGAGCCCTGACGGAGAAGGGTTGGATGACATCACATCCACCAGTTTCCACCATGGGCCCAAACAGCTCTCCTGACATCCACTTACAACAATCTCCCAAACCCTGCAGCTATGTTGGAGCAAAAGAAAGTGAAAGAGATAGCGGCTAAATTGGCACGTTAAAGATAGTGTGGTAATTGACTTTGACCAAAACTCTAAGCTGAATCAAGACCGTATTGATATCAATTCCACATTGCAGATACAAGAATGGCTGAGATTTATTCCAATCCTGCAGCACAATGTTTTGCCATGTACTAGAGAGGATTTTTATCTCACATACCTGTACCCTCAGTTGACTTGCTGCTTGTCGGTGCTTCGGATTCCCCTGGCTTCTTGTCTCCCCTCTACACACACAGTTACATGACAGCTGTCACTTTCAGTAACCCAAGCTCCGTCACTATCTCTGCACTATCCCCCAGGCCCAGACTGGTACCTGAACAAGGTGAAGCTGAAGATCACTGATGTCAACGACAACGTCCCTGAGTGGAATATGAAGCCGTACCCTTACCTGGCTGTAGTGTCCCCTGAGGCCCCTGCGGGAACGTTTGTCTACCAGCTCCAGGCTCACGATGGGGATGAGGGGAAAAGCGGAGAGGTGGAATACTTTTTGTCGGATGGTAAGATTTCTGCTTTTCACATATTCACATATGACGTGAATGGAAGGGAAGTGGTATTAAACAGGCTGTGTTGTTGTTAGAATAGGTTGGCAGGCTATGGAGCCTTGGAAGTGAATACAAAAAGTCCAACACCAGCACAGTCACTCAGACAGACAGCCACAGGCATTCACACATTCATTCATGCATTCATAGACTCTTTAGGTGTCCATTAGTTTCTCTGTCTCCCTGTCACCCTGTCTCTCCCTGCCTCTGTTGCCCCCCCCCACACACACACACACACACACTTATGCACACACAGCCAAAGGCCTTCACACATTTGTTTATGCACTTATCATGCACTCTTGTCTATCTGTCTGCTTCTCTCTCTTTCATACACACACAGAATCACACATGCATGCACTCACACACATAAACACACACAGTGGGCTGCTGGAAGTCTGCCAGAGTAGTAGACCCCCTGGTGGTAGAGGGGATAGAGGTTTGTTGGCATGTCAGAGATGGGGGGGCTGTGCTAATCTTGCCAGTGGGGCTTTACAAAACGCTACTGACTTCCCTTTGACTCACATTAGTTCATCTCACATCTCCCTTATGTGCCTTTAATCACAATTACCACAAGGTACCCATGGTTTATATCACCATGCAAAAAACTCAAACAGTCGGGTTTGCTTCTAAAAGCATGAGCAACCTGAATAGTTTCCCTACAAAATAATCTAGACCCAATTTCAACATTCCCAATGTATTTATTTAACCCTCTTATGTCGTGCTTAACTTTAAGACCTCAAGAGGATAAGAGTAGGTGGCCTTTTGATGAGCGAGGTCAGTCTGTCTGATCCCATTTTTTAGTCTTTAACAGTGGTGAAAAAACTAGATCTTTTATTTAAAAATGCCCTGTGGAGTTTTCATGTAAATAAACAAAAGTAATGCAGTGTTTCTCACCAGAGCAAACTCTGCATTTCTTTATGGTATAACTGAAATGCGTTGACTGCATAGCCATCCTCATTAAACATTTGCAAATCCCATTTTTAAATATTTAAAATCACACGCTGTTACCTCCATGTATCTATGTTAGCTCAATGGTGGTCTACTTAATTGCCTTAGGCACTTTTGTATGTGTTGCTGGTGCGTTACTGCCACTGTCAGTCTGCAGAATAGTGTGAAACCAGTGGCAGGATGTGAATCTTTGCATCATACAAATGAAACAGGGACTCACTAATTAATATATTCTCCATAGCACTAATGGTCAGAAGGTCCACAGTTTCAAAGAAAGGTTCTGCAGATCTAAAATTATTAGCAATATTTACTAAGTATCAAAAGTAACAGTATTTACTCTGTGAAGTAATAAATGCATCTAATTTATAAATGGAAATACTAAAATAAAGGTCAATAACCTCCAGATTGCATACAAAGGATGAGTCTGGTGATATTCTATATTCTTATAAACAAAAAGACCAAAACAACAATGAATTGATCCAGCTAACAAATATGGTCTGTGTATCCACAGCTTGATGCAGTTTATTTTTCCATGCCATAGACCTCTACTGATTTATCAGAAGCGTATCAGTGAGCCACAACAGTGCACTGGGTGCCATGCTCCTTTATTACCATGAGCGTAGGCATAGTAGCTCATGTCAAAAATAGTTCCCAAAACATGCATTATTTACTACTTTGAGTATTGTTTTGTAGAAACTGTGGTACGCTGCTGTTTAAAGAAACCTGTTTAAACTGTTATGCCTTTTTAAAAGAATGAAATTACATATTGTTGAGCCATTTTTATATAACTAGTCTTCAGATGAGACCAATGGGTTTGGGGTTGAGGGCCACAGTCAGGGTAGTAAAGTCACTTCTGTTCCATTCAAATCTTTATTTAAGACACAAGGGAAACCCTCTTCTTAAGTTATGCTGGCCATTAACAAAGAACTTAAAAACAATCAATAAGCAAACAAATAACAAAAATGCAAACCAGTTTAAATTGAAATAAAATTGTACGAAACAACAAACAGTAGTATAATGATTGTGTTATGGTGTAGATGCATGTTTAAAACCATTTACACTCAATTAAAAAAAGATCTGAAATAAGGCATTTTCACTGCCGCAATGGTGTCTAAATGTAAATCTTTTGCAGATTATTCCATGTATAAGGTGCAATATAAGGATATTTTTCCTAGGTCACTTTTAATTAAAGGAATATGGAGCAACAACTTTTCTGTGAGGTCAGGGAGCATTGAGAAATGGACTAACACCTGTTAGTTTGTGTCTTTTGATGAGAATTGTTAAAAAACGAAAAATACAGAATATTTCCAATTTCATTCTTTAGAGATACCATGCTGAGTTATTACCACTAGTATTGTAATGTAGCAATATTTTTATGAGCATGCCACTGCAAGCATGCGAGGGATGCAGCACACATACCTTATGATAGTTTTCCAATATGCCACTATGACATTTGGTAGTTGGTGCAGGAAATGTTCAAATGAATGTTGCCATGTAGTAATAGAGAGCATGAAAGATGGCTGCTAGCTGCCAAACACTGATGCAAACATGTACGTTACAAAATATTTCTATAACCTTTATTTAATCTGTTACTCTCATTAGTTCAAGATCTCTTTTGCAAGAGAGACCTACAGGGGGAAGTAGAACAGAGATAATACACACAAAAACATGCAGTCAGAATAAACAAGCAAACAGCATCAGAGGCACTCAAGCACATCTTAAAAAATATAGTGTGTAGTTCTCTTCTTGTTGCTAGTGAGGACCAGCCTCCTTTTTCATATAGGCTACAGTGATGAGTATGATATTAATCTCCTCTAATGAAATGCAGGGCACCATGGTTAACTGCATCAAATTGGTGGAATGAACAGCATGTGAGTACGGGGCATCTCCATAGTCAGACACAGACACACACACACAGTGGTTAATCTGTCCCCAAGAGAAAAACATGCTAAGATATGAGAAACCAATTTCTGTCTTCAGATTCTGTGCCAGTTGTTTCACATGAGGTTTAAAAGTAAGACAGCTACATAACCAAGCTCCCAGACACTTTTCAGACTGAACTTAAATTCAGTACCATTATGTGTTTGGGTGGCAGGAAGATTCTTGAGGAAACAGGGTCTTATCAGCATTCAGTACAAGTTTGAGGTTATGCAGACATCTGAAGAATGTTAAAGGCTTACTGCAATAGAGACATAGCTTGGGTGAAAGAGCCATGTGCATAAAAAATGGTATCATCTGCATAGAAAGCCTCAGGAAGGTCAGCAAATAGTGACCCGTGGTCCTCTTGAAAAATTGGCTTTGAAAATGCTTCAACATGTCTGTTAGGCATCAAGTATGGACAGGGGTACTGCAAAAATTGGTGTTTGGTCCCTTTCTCTTGTTGATATATACACCGCCCCCTATGGTCATATTATCCACAGACGTGGTTTTGCTTGCCACTGTTGTGCTGGTGATTCCTAACTCTATCTGTTCTTTCCTCAGCATGCCTCAATGATATCTTAAGATGGATGAAGGAACAACACCCTTAACTTAGACCCCTAAGACTTAATGCCTGCCGATCTGAACACATCCTTTGGTTTAGCATGACAATAGAATCCAGCTTAGGTCTGCCTCACACTCTCCAACAAAGTCTGCAAGAAACCCGGGCATCATATCGATGACCAAGTAACTTTAACTGAGCATATAATATTTGTTACTTGGCTGTACAGGCTCTGGTCATTTCTTGTCTCGACCACTACAAAACACTTCTAAGTTGCCAGCATGAACACTAAAAATCCTGCAAACGGACCAAAATGCAGCAGGGCATCTGGTCTTCAACCAAAAACAGTTTGTGTCACTTCATTTTTTGCTAATCCATTTATTATTGTCTTTATTACATCTTTGATGCATACTTACTGTACAGGTGAAGCAAAACAAAAAAAGAAGCCACGTACATATATCAGCGTACAGTATATTGCAGCCCTGTCTCCTAGAATTGACGTTAATGCACAGCTAACTCAAAACAGCAAATACATTTAAGGCATTTATTCTCAAAAGCTTCTCCTCCATCTGTTGTCGCTTGGATTGTACCTCATTTATATAGTCAGTTCAATTCCAATTTAGTTTTATTTATAAAACCCATTATCACATATCACAATTTGCCTTAGAGGGCTTTACAGCATACGACATCCCTCTGTCCTTGGACCTTCACAGCAAATCAGGAAAAACTCATACACACACACAAAAAGATTATCGGGGGAAAAATGGTAGAAATCTCAGGAAGAGCTACTGAGGAGGGGTTCCTCTTCTAGGATGGACTGATGTGCAATAGATGTCATAAAGAACAATAAAATTACAGTAGATGACAAATAATATATAGGAAAGAGAGACAGAGGGATAGAGATGCACAGTAACAATAAAAGTAACAATAACTTAATATATAACAATAGCAATAGACATAAAAATTAATAAATGTAATTTATAGCATTTAATATTACATGCAAATATTGCAATTTATGTATGCGGCAACAACAAGCATATGTGTATGATAATATTGGAGGTGTGACTAATACTAATGGCAAAAGTGCCTGGCAAATGAACAAATGGAAATTCAGCTTATATTCTCTGCTAAATGTCCACCATATTGCCGGAATACAAAGTAGCAATTAAAAAAACATTTCAATAAAGCTGCTTTAAATATCTTAATCCATTGGGTGTTATATCATAGGAGAACCTTGTGTCTTGTAAAACAAAACAAAATATTTTGTTTAAATGTACCAGGAGTCTTTGTGAGTCAGATAGTTTATTCTTGAGTCCACACTGATGATTTGATAAATAAATGCATTGCACAGAAAAATTGCATTAAAATGGTAATTTAAAAATAAATCATAAGAAAAACACTCTTTATGTGTTGTGGATCTTAACTCCACAAACCCAGCAGGACAGAATTACCTTTTTTAAATTGCCATTTGGGTAACATATCTGAGTTAGTATTCAGGCCAGCATTTTGGATTGGTTTGGATCCAGTGCTAGAAAATAAAGTCGTTGTACTTCCCTGTAGGTGGTGACGGCTGTTTTGCGGTGGACAAGAAGACAGGCCAGGTGGCGACCACAGGGCTGGTGCTTCAGAGGGACAGAGAGTACTTGTTAAGCGTGGTGGCCCTTGACGGCCTGGGCAGCCGCAGTGCCCCTGCCATGCTCTCTGTGGTGGCAGGAGCCAGAGCGCCACAATTCACCAATACCAGCTACGCCATCTCCATACCAGAGAACACACCTGAAGGACAGCCGTAAGTACCGCATGTGTTAACATTAGCTCATGCATACATAAGCAGAGATGAATTAGGGCTGTGTGATACAAGAAAAACATCATGAAACATATCTATAACACTTTTTTCTTTTGTAATTTCCAACATTGCGTGACTGTATTTGGCCTTTTCAGTAGAAATTACAGTAATGTGATGTCTTTTGATGTCTTTTCTTTTAGTGAGACAGTTACGGCAGGGCTTTTATTTAAATGTGGTCTATTCCCTTGTGGTTATCACCAAGCACTCTGTCAGATTCTTTATTGTTGCCTCAATAGGTATAATTGCCTGATACTGAAGAATACAAAACAGGGAAGGGCTATATTACAAACTGTATTGGAGGTATACATCATTTCTGTAAACTGTCCAACACTAGGATGGATGCATGCATGAAAGCACACTGATTCACATACACAAGGACATTTGTACACATACACTCCTTTATATTAACCTGCATTTGTAACAGTTAGAACTGAAATGCATGCAAGCACGTTGCAGCAGTACGTCTTACAATAACTGATGCAGACATGTTCACTTGTCTTCAGTGTGGATTTCCAGATGCTACCTGTTAAGACTTATGCTGATGAAAATTCATTTGGTCACGCCAGTGCACTCATGCATGCATTGACATATCATCATCACACACCATTAGGGAAACGCAAACTCTCTTAACCATAAAAACAAACATTGATATCTGCATAATAGTATTACATTATTACACAGAACTGACAAGTACTGATTGACTGTGTTTATAGCACATAGTCAATGGGCCATACAGTAATGGATTTCATTACAGCGCTGTGCTGATGTAGGAAAAGAGGATTTCGATTTTAATCCAACATGTGTGCAACTGAAGTCAAATAGTAAAGACTATTTTTCCTTTTCTTTTTATCACTTTCTCTTCATTTTTGCAGCTTCCTGGTGGTGCTTGCCATTTCCTTCCAGAAGCAACCTGTCAGCTACAGCCTGCTGATCAATCCCAGTAGTCTTTTCAGCATCCGGCAGGAGACGGGGGAAATCAGCCTGACCAGGACGCTAGATTACGAGAGTGACCAGCGACGCTACCTGCTGATGGTGCGAGCCAGCGAAGAGCCCGGCAGCCTCAGCACTGCCACAGAGGTTAGTTCAATTAGAGAGTGATACAGGCAGCAAGCATGAGTCATAGAAGAGTCTGTGCGCTCAGGTCAACTGAGCCAAAGCTGAGGTCTACTATTGATGTTTTATTATTGTATCTGTCACACAAGCATTTACTCTTACTGCAGAATTAAACTGAAATTTAAAAAAAAAAGTTTTATAGCTGTGATTTGCTGCATTGTGCTTCCCATTGGACTTCCTCAAAGCTCGCAGGCAGACGCCTATTCACCTGAATATTATGTGGCTGCCAAGGCTGCGTTATCGGCAATGATTTGATCTCAGTGCTGACCTATTGACATCACACTACTTGGCTATAACCACAGAGGAGAAGCAGCAGAGTTTGTGGCTGTCTACGGGAATGGCATAGCTGAATGGTTTTGAAATGCTAACAAGTAAACCGCAGGCGTGAGAGAATTTTTTTTTTCCTGCGGTTTATTTCCCCCTTTTGTTTTTGTGTCTCAGTAAGTGTTGTTGATGAGAGCGTGATTCGCAGATGAACTGTGTAAAAATATAGCTCACACTCTGAAGCCCCCGGCATAACAAGTCATAATCCAAAAACTTCATTCACAAACGCATATTTCTAGATAAACTATTCATGAATTCAGGATCATTTAAATTATTAATTCAAAGATTTTGTTACCCAATTATCATGTCAGGCACTCACACTTCATACCACAGATTTCGCCGTTAGGGGAAAAAAAAAAAAAATCTCCTTCTGCTTAGCTGCATGTTGTGGAGTAGGAGATGGAGACTGGGAAAAACCTATCCCAGCTATTTCGGGACTATTACTCAGCTGTCACTTCACACTTTACACACAGTGGTGACAGGGAGCTCGTAGGGCGGGGGTGGGTGGGGTGGGGGGGGGTGGGGGGGGGGCGGCTAAGGGCCTTTGTAGAAAAAACACACATGCTCAGAACGTTTCTATTTTTGACTCAGGAAAAAAAATCATGAAGTGGGAGATAAAGGATGTGTTGAACTGGCAACTTGAGGAACTATAAAATGCAATTTAGATTAAGTTTTGGGGTCAGTTTCCTGTACAGAGAATTTTATACGGTTGTCTCCTGGATGTGAGGGTTATTAAAAAGAGGCTAATTTTGTATTCTTCTACTCTGATTTTGTCTGTTTTCTCTCCTTTCCTGTCCTCCTCTTGTGCTCTCCACTCCTCTCCTCTTATCCCATCACACTGGCGCTAATCAGGTTCAGGTGTTGATAACGGATGAGAATGATTGTGTCCCAGAGTTCCTCCAATCCATCTACAGTGTGGATGGAGTCCCTGAGACTGTAACCACGGCAACGTCCCTGCTGCAGGGTGAGTCGACTCTGACCCCATATTTCACATCCATCTGTTTCTTTTGGAAGTAGAGAGAAAATGTTCAAAAAGTCACTTTTTTTGCAATGACAGATGTATTCTGGGAGGAAGTCAAAGCTACAGTTCAGACCTTGATTCACTGTTTCGGCTAATTGACCCATAATTCTTCCACTTTTGCATACTGAAAGAAACTAATAGATGTTTCAGATCTGTGATCATAATCTCAATTATAGTAATCTAAACTAGCAGCTACAAAAGGCAGCATACATTTGTTTTGATTTATTATGTGCTGTATGAATGATGGCATGTCAATTTATCTATTACTGCATGAGGCTACCTTGTAATTATCAATTATGAGGCAGAAGGCGTATGCAGTGCATTGCCGCTGTTTCACCTTAGTGGAAATGTTTGTAAAAAAATACACACAGATGAAGAAGAATGTCTTACTGAGGGAAGTGTAGAAATTCAGTGCGCTGAGTTCTTTAATCTGAGCTGTTTCTGTTTTATAATGCATGATAGCATGTTCCTAACAAAGATGCTCATCACTGGCACATTTTTCTAATTTGCTGCCAGAAAAATGACACCTCTGTTTGCACATGTAAGACTCAAGCCTTAAAGGGATACTTTGCTTTCAACCAGCTTTGTATCATAACAGTGTAGAAAGTATGTATATGTAAACTGTGATAAACTTCCCCCCATCCTACTAACACCCAGATCTCCCTACTCATCTCCTCTGGGGCTGTTTCTTGAACAACATTTTCATATGAATGCCACCATGGACACAAACAGTATTGAAGTGAATTGTGAACTGTGGGGAAAAAAACACCTCTCTCTTTCGCTCTCTCTCTCTGTCTCTCTCTCTCACTCTCTGATCAAATGTAAATCAAGATTATACTGCTGCACTGCCTATTTTTCACCTATAATGTTTTCAAAACCTAATTTTAGTTCACTGTTTGGCTGTAATACAAGAATTTGGGAACAAGAAGCGGGCGCCATACTGTTTCCTGTAAAAATTGAGTTGGTTTTTTTTTTTGATCAAATGGTAAAACTAGAAAGCCCTGATCAAAAATAAACCAAAATTCTGTTCCTGCAGTGCCTATTTCTCACCTAAAATGTTTTCAGAAATATATTGCAGTGCACTGTTGAACTGTATTTCGAGGTTGTTTATTTCCAGCCAGCTGCCATATTGTTTACTGTGTAAAAAGATGGTTAAGCTAGCATTGCATCACCCACCAGTAGGAGTGTTTATTGGTGCGGTGCAGTGCAATCTGGTAGTTGTAAGATTTCATGCCGTAGCCCTCTATCTCTGTTTTCTCTGATCATGTAGCACCATTTTCAGTATTTGCATCTTTCTTTAGCATAAACAGTCTAGTTTTTTTTATATTTTCCAATAATGAAATACTTCTTCAAATGGAAAAGAACCTCAACAGGACTTAAATATTCTCCACAGTCTCTTATACTTTATTCATAAATTAAAAGGGGCTCAAGGCGAAAAACAATCTAGGTCCAGAGAGAGTACAGAAATAAACGCCCCATTATTTAGAGGTATTCTTTGTACATTTTACACCTTGTTGACTGTTCAGTTCTTGTCAAACCTTTCTGCACCTGTGGGACTACAGTCCCCCACGGACTACCAGGGGTGATTTGTGAGAATCTCTGGCTGGGCGATTGTTTTTAGTGGATTCTGGGTGAGAAAAATGGAACTAATTTAATCTGAAAACATTCGAATACACAGCCTGGAGCGGTAGAAATTGTTGGCACTGCAGAGCCAGCGGAAAGAGAAAATGGCACCCAATACAAACCAATGCATCAACAAAAAAATAAAACAACCAGTATGGTAGGAAGAACTCAGCAGAGGAGAGATCAAAGGTAGAGAGTGTGAAGACAGGGAGTCTTGTGAAAGAGATACCGGTGGGAAAGTTAGATCATTATGCTACAAATACACTGTGGCAGACAGCATGAAAATGTTTGACTTTATATTCCAATAAAACTGCCCCTGAAAGAAGCCCAGAATGCTCCAACGGCTCAGAACGAGAGGGGAAAAAAATGAAAAAAGAGAGAAAACGAGTTAATTTCTTAATCTGCTGGACTGCACCCCTAACTAATGAAATGTCAAAGTTTTGAGGCACCAAGGGAGTGAAATTACCCCATCAGCTTGAATTCTACTGGGCAAAGACACAGATGAATACTTTGCAATGAGGCTATCACTTCAGCTTTACCCACTGAGGTTGATGGTGAAGAAGATATAATTTTAAGTTAAAAGCACTGGTGACAGTGAGGTTTAAAGGATGTCTACTACTTCAGTTGTTTAACATTTAATGAGTCAGTCACATTATACACACTATACAAAGAGTGTATAGTAAATTGCAGGTCTTGAATGAAGATAGTAGGAGAAGAAAGCATTGAGATGCAGCCTGCTAGAGCTGATGCTCGACACAGAGGAAATAATCACATCAAAAGAATATGCGATATGCAAGTGTTATGAGCTAGAGGCGCTGTGTTATGAAACAGTGAGTTTAAGTGAAATTCACCAAACAGCAAACTTAAATTAGCTCCACAACCAAGGGTGCCAATATTTGTGGCTGTAGTCTCATCACACATTAGAAATAAATCTGTGGCGTTTTTTCTGTGTAATTACCTCAGAATAAATTCATTTCCAAACGCTCTCTGCAGAAAATAAAACTCGTTCATTTCATTGGGTCTTTTCGCTGTCTTTTACGTTCATTTTTGCAAATGATGGTAATCATTCTGAAGGGGAACAGTGCAGTTTGTGTGCCAGTAATTGTTGCAGTCAGCGCTCATGATCTATTACATGTTTAGCTAGGCCATAAAGAGATAATGATCTACACAGATGTCAACATATCCATCAGCTGATGCCATCTCATCAGCTCGTCTTGATTAACTGTAAATTGATGGTCCATGTGTGATGTCCTCTCTCCCGACAGTGCTGGCAACGGACTGTGACTCCGGGTTAAACGCCGAGATCACCTATTACACCCTGAGCCCAGACTTCAGCATTTCGCCTCATGGGACTGTTTTCCCTGCGGGCCGGCTGGACTATGAGAGACCTAACCATCTGTATGAGTTTGTGGTGATGGCAACGGACAGCGGGGAGGAGCCTCACTCCGGCACTGCCACAGTTCGTGTGAGGATGGCAAACATCAATGACGAGGCCCCTGAATTCTCCCAGCCTGTGTGAGGAGCTTTACTTTACTTAAACTTAAAAATACCTGTCCATTCTCTCTGTAAATCCCCTCCATCATTCATGCTGTTCGTTTTGGCCGCACTTAGATGCATTTTTTTTCTGCCTTTTATACCTAACAACAAATCAAGGCAAAGATGTGAGCTTTAAGAGAAAACTGATATTGATTAAAAAAAATTATTAATAATAATTCATACTTATTGAGGACCCAATATATAGCCTCTGGAAGACTATATATTGGAATAAAAAAGTGCAAGGCCAAGACACAGATGCGCGATAAATGGATCGAAAAGCAATTACAAAAAGTATCCAGTGTGTGTGTGTGTCTTTGTGAATGTTGCTTCAGATAACACAATAATATGTTTTTTTATACACAAAAGTAACATGCTCAAGGTTCACTTGTTAAGTGGTATGCTTTGTCACTGTACGCCAAATCATAAAAGTAAAACTTTGAGTCATTCCCATGGCCAGAGTTCAGCTGCAAAGATCAAAGTTTTTCTCCAAGATGACAAGTTTAAATAATGTCCCTGCTGCTGGCACTGCTTTAACTCTGATCCACCTGCTGATCACATTTCATTACATCAAAGCATTCGCTCTTCGAGCAGACAAGGTAGTTGCATCACAGATATATAAGGCTGTTACATTACACATCACAGACCAGCCTTCCTTTAGGCTATTCATAGCAGTAATATTTGATGCTACGAGTCATGCCATGAATAGTGGCGAACGTGCATCAATAGCGCCGTCGTGAAACCACCAGTAAGGCAAAATGTATATAAATTTATTTGTAGTGTTAATCACAGCCATCTGGTGTCAAAAGAGAAATCTGTTACTAGCTTCTCACACATTAACCACAAACATGTTGTGACATTGTTACTTTCATAGCATGTTCTGGAGGTTTGCTAAAAATGTCTCTTGTTCAGTATTCTAGTAAAAATCAAGCATTCGGTGAGGGTTTATTTTTGGCCTTCTCAAAACGTATGCAGTAAACTGACATGCGGATGCAATCCAGTGTGTCCTCGACCGCCTTTTTGGCAAAGCTGTGTGAGTGGGTGGGCAGCAACTGTCACTGTGGCTCCGCTGCATTTATTCTCCCAAACGAGTAAGCCGCTTGTCCTGTCAGTCATGTTTCAATGACCTTCACAGAAGACTGTTGCGTACCTCTGTTACTCGCTCGTGTTGCATTGTCAGGTGTCAGTCTCGGTGGGTGGCTAGACACAGAGCCAAACAGGCGGGCAGAGAGGTGGAGATGTAGGCAGACAAACAGAAAACTGAAGAGAAAAACACACTGAAACATGGTTGCAGGGCAAGCGAGAAGAGAATACCAAAACATGCACGGCGAGTAGACAGCCAGTCAGATATGCAGATAAACAGAGAAGCCTGTCGGCAGTCAGACAAATGCTTTTGCCAGACCAGCAGACAGATAGTTAGAAATTCAGGCATTTTGCCAGGTAGGTTGTGTTGGACGGTCCGTCATACTGTGGCTTACTGAGATGTAGATAAGCTCTGTGAGGGCAGAGGAGGACAGAGTGGACAGAAACAGCACCAAGACGGGCATGTAGAGGTGAACTGATGGATGCTACGCCAACTGAATCTTTGAGTCAGACTAATTGACATACTCCGATATGTGAGTGGACAGGCTAATGTTCCCTGGCATGACCTCTCCGTTGTCATCTGAATCGTAGTTGTAGAGAGGCTAAAAGTGACGGACGGCCGAGGAGCAGAGAGCCTACCGAAATGCAAATAGCTTGACATGCAGGCCAGCAGACGGACAGGCAGGCAGGCTTCCGCTGTCTGAGCACAACTTCACAGTTCAGTGAGATGAAGGGAGATGCTTCAGGAAGAAAAGCCGAGGGAGTGTATACGTCTCATCCCACGGAGCTGCGGAGAGGTGGCCTCTGAGCCGGGTGACAGATTACAGGTCACTCATGTTGCCACGGAGACTGCCGCAGCTGGCGGAGATGAATCACCCATCAGCGTTCTTCTGTAAACCATCAATCACCTCTGACTTCTCACTACCGACACCAACACCCACCCTCCACAGACACACATACTGACACACATACATTAGACCAGGATACAACACAAAATCTCACAGGAGATGAGTTGTGCTGACAAATCAACTCAAACTCTGCGAGAACACGCCGCCGCCCCCCCTCCTCTTTTCTGCTCCGTTCCCTGTTTATCAGCCTTCCTCTTCCCTCCCGCTCTTCTCTCTCAATCCCACATATCACTTTACCTGTCATTTCAGTGCCAGCCGTCTTTTTTGTCACCTGCTCCTCTCTCTCCCCCTCTCTAGCCTTTGCCCTGTTTTCCATTTCTCTTCATCTCCGCGTCCTCCAAGTCACGCAGTTCATCTCCACCCCATCGCGCTTTGTACCACAGTGGTATATCAGTCTCCTGTGTCTCGCTGGGCATCTCGCTGCCCAGCACCACAGAGCAAGCAAATCACTGTTGACATTTTAAAAGGCACTGGATCAAATGGTCCACAGTGGGCTGGGTATGTGGAAGCACCATTTGTTCAATGACTTCACCATCCCAGTAGACATTATCATTTGTCTCTAGTCTGGCCAGCTAAGAGGACAGGTTAAATCATAGTGACAAGCAAAAGCCACAACCATAAGTCTAATCAGGCTGCTGATGCTTTGGACTGTGTAAATGATTTCTATCTCCTGTCTGTGTGTGTTTCTATCATTGACTTGTGACTTCCATTCTTACTTTCTTGTTCTTGTAAAACTTTGACTCTGCAGATATCGAACGTTCGTTTCCGAGGACGCTGGCCCGAACACCCTTGTCGCAACAGTTTTGGCCAAAGACCCAGATGGCGATGGTATAATCTACTCCATAACTGCAGGAAATGAGGAAGGAAACTTCATCATTGACAGCCAGAAAGGTGATACTTCTTAATCTTCTGGCCGGGCTTCGCATTTGCGGCTCTCACACTAATTGACAGGCTTTCCGTCAAACCACACATTCAATTTCCTCTAATACATTGCTGTTACAGAGGTGTGAAAATGAACGCCCTCCACTCTCAAAGTCAATGTGGAAAAGATATTGAAAGTTGATATTAAAAGCTGTAATTTCAATATGAGTGCCATTCTTTCTGCTATTGGGAACATAAATATAAACGATGACAGTATTTGGAAGATTTTCACTCCTGGCTTTTCTTTTTGCGGGTACGGAAAGGAATGTTCCTCGCGTTTCTGAGCGTTCTAGTATTGGTGGCTGCACAGTTTATCTTTTTTATTTACCCTTTGATCCGAAACCAGTGGCAATCACTGTGACATTTGTCACCCAACCCTTTCAATTCAATTTCACAACAACTGCTCTATCATAGCTCACAATCTTGAGGCTGCGCTCTGTCAGCTCCTCTTTCTTTTGTGTCATCTTTTTATATTCCTCTCTACCCTTTCTGTTTATCCTCAGAGCAAGAAAATGCTAAGGCTGATATCCTTTGGGTGCAGGAAAAGCCACTATGCGGCTTCCAACTCACTGTATATACGACGAGTGCTGGCTCATTGCATAGCTGCTACAGCTCATGTCGCATTTGTAAACAAGGTTGACATTTAAGCCAGGAGAATCACCATGTACATCCCACACTTCACTTATTTTAATGTAGTGGTGCAGTGCTGTCAGCGTCACGCATTGTCATTAGGAGCTAGTACCCTTCTCTGCTCTGTGGGCAGCCAGGATCACAAGCAAATTGGGAGAGAGCAAAGCCAGGCACTCGCATCTTTGTGTATCAGCATGCTGTGTTTTCTTTAATCAAGAGCATTGATAGAGATGAAAAGAAACACAACAAGAGAATAAAAACCTCCCGATGCTCTCACTTCAATGAGTTCCCCCCACATCACAGGCTGCTTGTTCGTCCTGCAACCTCTTATGTTTTTGTGTTACTGTTGACGAGAAAGATGTTGACTCAGATGCTGCATCCTTTTATCCCACCTTTTATCTTTACTGTTACATGAAAGCAGACACGGGGGGGAGAGAGGAACAGCTAATAGGCATATGCTGAGCCTGGTTAACTTCTAACCCGAGTCACTTACTACTTTATGTTTTCGCTCAAGTGCATGAGCTGGATGGGCATCTTTAGGGGAGAGCGTGCAATTATTAGATTAGAAATGTGACAAAATCACCACTGTGAAATTGGTTTTTGGATTTAGTCTGCATATCAGATTTTTTACCTTTCTGTGGACTTCTGAGGTGAAATTCCGCCGCTCGCTATCTCACCACCCCATTTTCCAGAACAACAACATGCAGTGTGCGTCCTCGGCTGTGTTTTTATTGATAGCACATCCCTCACCACGCAAGGCCACAGTGGCAATAACATCCTGCTTAATGACTAATGGAATGGTCGTACTTAATGTGTTGGGAGGGACCATGTTTTAAAATGTGTAATTTAATGGGCCTGTGGTCTTTGTAGGGTTGATTCGTCTCCGCTCCACTCCCCTGCCCAAGCTTCAAGGCCTGGAGTACGTCCTGAATGTAACGGCCACAGATGACAATGCATCAGGCGGGCCACACCCTCTCTCCTCCACCGCACGAGTCATCGTTGGAGTTGATGATGTCAATAACAACAAACCTGTATTTCAGGAGGTGAGGATCTTTTTGTTAAAGGGAAACTCTGGTACTTTTCAACCTGGGTTTTACTTTCTTAAAAGTCATAATCTAGGTAATGAGTGCAAAGTTCGCATGAGCCACTATCAGAATGGCCACAATTATGATAATGGGACAAGGGTTCATCGTATAGGGTGACCTCTGTATTTTTCAACCTGGACCCTGTTGTCCCATGCTGTTATGTCTGAGTGACTAATGGGAACAAGTTTGAAATTGGTCCAGTCTTTTGTAAGACTACTGCAGTCAGCAGCTGCAAAACAGGCTCAATTGACGTTGACAAAAAGTACTTGTTTTTGCCATCGACAGGCTCAGATTGTGATTATAGATGTCTGACAACATTCCCTCAAAGGTCACCCCATTTTGTTGAAGATTAAGAACCTTTTTGTTTAACCAGAAACAGCCCCAAAATCGTTAACGCCAATGCCAAAATACTCTATTCAAATAAACAATAAAGGTATCATTGTAAAACACATCTCATTCAAAGCTGACAGGAACAAAATAAAACTCACAAAAGCCTTTTAGGTTGGTCTTTCCACAGTTTTGAATATCACTAACAATGGTCTGGTTAAAATAAACCCTCAATTCAGCCAGTCACATGTGCAAATATGTAGACTCTATACACACTAAAATCAATGTTTTTTTATTATTTTTTTAAAATTGACTATGGTGGCTTGGGTGATTGCGATTTCGGCGCTGTTTCGTGTTATACAAAAAGACTCTTACTTGAAAAAATATCTAAAAAATATCTAATATGATAGGGATCTTTTTCATAATGTTGTCAGACATTTAGAGTACTAATCTGAGCATTTCAGTGGTAAAATACGCCCTTAAAAAACGTAACTTGACAGTGTCAAATTCCCAGAGTGGTAACATTGCACCCTGTTTTGCTGCCGCCAGCTGCTGTGCTCTCACTCAGTACTGGACCAATTTCAACACTTATTTTTCCAATTAGACACGTAGACACAAAAGTATGGGAAAATATGGTCCAGCTTTAAGGGAATAGTTTGACATAATTGGAAATGCACTCATTTTCCCTCTTGCAGTACTAGTTGAAAGGATTCCTTCCGCATGTCTGTGCAATAAGTAGGAAAGTATCACCAACAGTTTAGCTCATCAAAAAGACTAGGAACAGGAAGACACCGCTAGCTTGGCTCTGTCTAAAGGTGACAAAATAAGCATGATTTCCAAAGGGTTGAACAATTCCTTTAGAGCATTATTTTTGTTGTCGTCACTGTCAACCTGAACCATTCTCAATAACTGACAGCTGTTTTTTTGCCTCAATTCAAAGAATGTGCCTACACAATATTGTTACATTCTTCTCTCATCTGCCTGTCTGTCGCATCCTCTCAGTGCACTTCAGTTATTCCTCTGTCTATCACTACTTCCTCCCTCTCCTCGTCCCACTCTCCAGCTTTTATTTTTTGCCCTGGCGTTCTCATTTCCCTGGCCTCCGTCTCTCTCCGCTCTGTTTTCCCAGGAGTTCTGATTAGCCTGCACACCCACTCTATCTTTAGGCGCTCCATTGGGATTTCAATTAATTTATGAAAAAAAGTGCAATATCATCACAATATACTATACCTGTTTAATTAACTTCCGCCTTAATTAGGAATGACTTGAACTTCGGCAGAAGACAAACTCATGCGGAGCTAGAGTTCCTGAGGTCTTTAGGGTACGCTAGAAGTCTTGGCAACTTGATTTGTTTAAATATCAAGTTACGCCTCAGAACCATCTGGGCTAGAATGACCTTATGTCTGATATTATGTGATTTTTATGAACAGCTACCTACAGGCCATACTGTCTGCGCCATCATGAGCCAGTGCATATTTCGTCTTTCTACTGCTCGCTCACATCCTTTGATCCATCTCCCATCTTCTGTTTCGCTTGCGCTCTGTACTCCTCCTTTCTTGTTGTTTTTCTTTTTTCATGGTCATTCTGTTGAGAGAATAGCTCACATTTATATGTGATTACAAAAAGGAAAGACTCCAGAGAACAGCTCTTTATCTAGGGCATATGTTCATCAGGGAGAGAATGGATTGAATTCCTGGTTTGGACAATGCCGTTCACTGCTGGCTCTACAAAAGAAATCAGATCAATTGTTTTCAATTCTATAGATGTTGGCTGCTATATCTATAACTTCTGTATTGTTTTTCATGCAGAGCACCTTCCTGTGTGTGCGTAGTGACTTGGTACTTAATGAGTTTATTGTCTGTAATCCCCATATTCTCATTAGTGTAACATATACCGACTATCTGTTCTTATATATAAGAGTTGTTTGCTGTATTTGTGTGTCTCTCCTTCTTCTCCCTCCCTCCCTCTCCCTCCTTCCCTCTCTCTGTCTCAGTGCCAGCGATATCGTGAGCAGGCTTCAGTGCTGGAGAACCAGCCAACGGGGACTTTTGTGTTGCAAGTGCATGCGGTGGATGCAGATGAGGGAGCAAATGGAAAAGTCAAATATGGCTTAATGCACAGAGACAGCGCCATGCCCGCCTTCAGAATTCATCCAGACACAGGTAGAGCGGCCACGGATTGTCTCAACTAAAATACATCTCAATTAGATGCAGAGCACGGAGTTTACTGTAGATAGACAGTGCTGCATTTTAATGCTAATTGACGGCTCTAATTCAACATTCAAGTTGAACTGTGATCTGTGAGGAGAGTTGCTACTCTCAAGATTGAGTCATATGCCAAAAGCTGTCTATCGATCATCATTTCATTTGATTTGGTCAAGCTCTGTGTGACTCTCCAGTGTATAAAAATAGTGACATAATGAAGGGAAAGCTGTTCTTAAATCCAAACACGTGGAGGCAACATATTATTCTGTCAGTTATTTTCTTTAAGGCTTCAGCTCTATTTTCTTCATCTCAAGATTAATAACAAAGTCACTGCACATGAAAACAAAGCTTGACTCACTCAGGAAAAAATATGTAATTGTTCACGTGTTTTCTTGATTCATGGGTGGATGGAGAGACAGATGGATGAATGGATGTATAGATTGATATAAATGTATTCACATGTGTGTGTGTGTGTGCGCGCACACACACACGCATGCGTGTGCGTCTTTGTTCTGTATTCACAGGAGTGATCGTGACAGCCAGACGGTTTGACAGGGAGCGACAGAGAGAGTATTCAATTACAGTAACGGCCACTGATTGGGCGGAGGAGCCACTCATTGGCATCTGTCAGCTCACCATCCAGATACTCGACCAGAATGATAATAGCCCGAAGTTTGAGAATTTGCGTTACGAGTGTAAGTGATAAAAAATTATGCATGCTGTAATACAGAAATTAGTGTTGTTAAAGCAGGAGCATAACTAGGCCCTTAAAAATGCTGAAGTAAAGAGACCGAGTGGTGCAGGGTTTATATGCTCCTTTTTTACTTTAATTTAGTAATTTGATTTAATTGAGGATGTGCTTTGGAGTGTGGATGCAGTAAATATGTAGCCTGTATATTGCTTTGTTTTGGGTAAATGAAATACCACTCATTCCCATGTGTAATGAAATGCATTTCTGTGTGAAAAATGGAAGTAGACACAACAAATACCTTGGTAATACCCTAAATCAGTTTTGCATAATGACCATTATCCATAATGCCCATCATGTTTTCCCTTTACCGACCTTTGCGATCACCCTCATGTGTTCTGCTCTTTGACCAGCAAACTGTGTGCACATACATTATTTGTATCCCCTGTAGACTTTCTGAGAGAAGACACTTTGGTGGGTACCAGTTTCCTCCGTGTGGCAGCTCACGATGACGACTTTGGAACTAATGCAGCTATCACTTACTCCATGTCCCTGGAGCAGCCTGAGTACCTGCGGGTTAACCCTGTCACAGGATGGGTCTACGTTAACCAGCCCATATCACAGGTCAGTCAGCAGTTATTAGCAGCCTGCTCTCTCTCTCTCAGTCGACACTCACACAAACACTCAGAGTGTGCATCACATGGCGGCCTGTGGGTCTATGTCAACAAAGTTAATGAATAAGCCACCTCAAAGTGCCTCTTTCTGCTACTCCCAATCTAGGGTATGTGTACTCCCAGAGGTGCTGCTGCATGTGGAAAGACCACAAAGAAAGAAGATAGGGGGAGACTAATTCAGGCTAAACAAATTATTAAAAATAGATTCTGACAGCTTGTGATTCCTGTGGTTATATTTGACGACTACAGCTCTGTCTATCGCACTTTACTACACACTGTCCTGAAAATATGTTGAAAAAATCCCCCATCCTGCAGTTCCTGTCAAAAAATAAAGACATGATGTTTTTAAGTGTAGAGCACAGGTTTTTTTGAGAAGATAATCATTACAAACCAAGACATTTTTTCTATCTTGACTACTCTGGCTTTGATATAAGAGATTCAAGGCTCATCAATTTTAGCTTATTATCTAAAGCTTTGATAAGGAGACTGAAAGCATGCAGCTTGTATTTTGAGGCTGTTAATTGAAACAGTTTGGAGGCTGGAAGATTATGCATGCATCACCTCCACGTTTATTATTTTGCATCACATATATTACTGTTTTCACTTGAAAATAGCTACGATGATTAGCAAGATGACCACAGTTGCTGTTTTTAAACTAATTAATGCACTGTGAGTGTTTTACCATGTCAGTGATGTAACATGCTTTTTGAACATTTTGATACTAGCTGTAGACTTTCATGTTTTTTGCAGCCTATCAGCGATGTACCTTCTGTTTTCCTCTTCCACATATTCAAATGTGAAAGTTGTTCTTTGGCTTGAAACTTACTATAGCACTATAGAGCCGTTTATTATTTAACACGCTTTTTAGCGCAGTGGTGTTAGAAGTCTCTGGAAATTTTGCCGCTGACTTCATGCAAAATTGAAACTGTTAAGCCAAAAAACCTCGCTGAACAAAGCTGCTGCATATTTAAAAGTGGTTTCAGAAGCTTTCTGAATCATCCCGCAATCTTTTTTTCTGCTGTAACTAAGATTGTAAAAGCGCTTCATTAAATGTTAACCATCTAAGCTGGCCTGAGACATTGTTCTATTTTGATTTTGTCATCACAGTTTCTTATCATAGTGAATAAGTATGAAGGCCAAATTTTCACACCTTTCTTCAAGGTTAAGAGAGCTGCACGTTTCCTCATTCACTTCAGTTGGATAATGAAGGGGACAGGGCATTGAACAACAATGGTTATTATGCACTCAGACAGTGCAGTTAAAACCAGCCTTAACACACTGTACAGCACAGCTCTGCAGAGAATTCAGTGGAGAAGATGGAAAAGGTTGCTGTGACCGTATCCAGGACATTTTATGGCTATTTTCTGGTTCAGATTTGACACTATTACTGGAAATTGAATTTTAAACCTTGGTTGGATGTTACCACAAAGTCAGTCAGTTAGTCATTTATTGTAAAAGCAGCAGCTGCTGGGTTCACATTGGACAGCACAGATTGCAATCTTTGTTCTCTGGTATCAAACTGTGGAAGAGTTGTACTTGTTCACAAATACTAATTGGATTGTCCCAGGAACAGAAAATGTAATTCTGAATGTTAAGTAAGATTTCTCTTTATCTGGAGCACAATAATAGAGTCGCTAGCCCACAATTTGCATTGATATAATAATGCAGCTGATGGCTTAAGCATTGTATCTTAACAATTGAATTCTTATTGGAGCAGTTTTTCATTAAGAAAGTGATATAAATATGACTTGCATTATCTCTTACTGCGAGTGGTTGAATGAAATTTCCTTGTGTGGGCAAAAAGAGACCCTTTAGAGGATTTTTTAGTTGTTTTTTTTTTCTTCACTCTGGTGTGAGTGTAATGTTGATGTTGTCTAATTTAGATAAACCAAATAAAATACTCTATTGATCTCTTCAAGAAATTTTCAGCTTTCCCTGCAGTGTCCACTTTGATGAAATACAGTTCCTTAGTCAAATTTACCCCCTTATTTCCTAGCGGTTCAATTATAGCACAATTACAAAAGTAGAGGAGCTTCTGTGCAGTCTGAATTATAGCTTAATACATCTCTTGTAAGGCCCACATTGCTGCCTCTGTTGTTTTTTGCCCAATTAAATGATTTCCTCAATGGAGTTAATGCAACAAGTTTAGGCACATGCGGTAGCTCAAAGTCAATACTGCCCATCAGCTGATCATGAGCTAATCACTCTGAGCGCCAGCAGCACACCTATTCACATAACAGAGAGGTCCATTTAAACACGCAGCTCTGCAGCCTCAGTGGTTATTGCTGCTATCTGCTGTCACTGGCCAGTTTCCAGCGGCCTCCTGCCACAGAGCAAGGTGAAGACACAGCCATGTTACTAAGATTATAGCAAGGGTTTATTACTTTATTTCACAACACATCAGGTGTTTAAAGGAGCTCTATACGATATTCAGAGAATTATTATAGCAGCAAACAACTATCTGCTACATAAGGATATAGTTGAGTTATGGCGTCCTGAGCAGAGAATGAGATCATCAAAGACGGCCCCTGATATGAGCCCCTGAGTGTGTATCTCGCTCAGTGACTGTATATAAAGATGGACATGTCTCCACTTCCTCCCACTGTACAAAACTTCAGTCAAAGTATCCTGCTGATTATGTTGTTTGGAGCCAGAGTTTGTGCTGTAGGGATCTCTGAAGTTTTCAGTTCCCACTGGCACACCCATTTGCAAGCAGCACTACTGATCCTGAGTACACTGATAGGCGCATACAGCTGTCAGTGCCAATGTTAGACCTCATTTTTTTATTGCATCAAATTACTATTTGTAACCAAACTTATCAGAAAAACAAGCATGTGAACATATGTCGACGTATCACAAAGATAATCTTTGGGAAAAATATATTGGACATGTACTCTGATGTTAGTTTAGCCCATGTCCCATCAGGCGTCCCCATCTCCCCCTCTCTTTGTTTCATTAATCATAATAAAATTCAGATCACCTTGGTAGCTGAAAGTCACAAATTCGCAATTTCTTCAGTTCGATTTCAGCCATGGCACCTGTGTTGCATGTCATACCCCTCTCTCTTGCCCCCATTACCTTTTGACTCTACTCTCTGTACCTGTTTTATAAGGGGGAAAATGCACCCGAAAATAAAATCTTTGGAAAAAAAATTTTTTAATGACATTAGAGCTGGCTCTGAAAGTTCATCAGATAGTTGCTCATTAGTTGTTTTTTTGTTTTTGTCAAAAGAGCTAAGTTTTAATCAGCTTATTATTTCGCTTGTAAATACCATGATAATCATTTTAGTGACTGAACTGTTACAGAGAACATATATCACGCGGGACATCATAGCGACCGACGGGGGGAACCGAAACACCTCTGTGGAGCTGGCAGTGACCATCACCAACGTGAAGAACCAGCCTCCACAGTGGGAGAAGGAGAGCTACAGTGTTGTCATCCCTGAAAACACAGCCAGGGACACACCAATAGTGGTACGTGTAACTTTGATCACTGTAACACTGTTTATATTAGCGCACATGTTGTTGAGCTGGATTCTCCATCTCTTGCCATTTTGATTTGCTGTAATTGAATCAGCTGAGTGTTTGTTTGCTTACTTCCCTGGATTAATTCACAGTTTGAGCATTATTCAGACACCGTGTTCTGTTTGTGCTCAAAACACACATTTTTAAAGCTTGTCAGTCAGTGCGCAGAGAAAACTGTAAAGGTGTTTTATGCCGTTTTGATGCTGTTGGAGAAAGCTGACATTGGATCGCATGTGCCAAGCAAGTTTCATGACTTCAGGCTCATTAAATCCATTCACAACATCTCCTTTGATGTGGGAAATATATAGCTGTCAATCTGGAGAGCACAAAAATCCCCCTTTTCCCAAGGTCTTGACAAGGGGATTCACTTCAAGATAAGAGGTTATCTCAGGGCTCAAGCAGTTGGTTTTACTCTGATCCTACTCTTTCTTACTCAGATAATCAATCATTGCAATAATATTCTTCAATATTTGACTAAATCTGTGCTTCCTCAGACTACAAACCACAAATGCAGACGCAGTTGTAATTTAGCGTATCACATTTTACCAGATGTTACCTGCCCTACCTTAAAGACAATCCTTGTTAAGCGAATGGTTCAAAGATTCAGGAAATACATTTACTTGCTCTTTTCCCAAGACTGACAGGATTGATACCACTCTCATGTCTGGACGTTAATTGTGAAGCTTTAGCCTGCAGCCGAGTATCTTAGCTCAGCATAAAGACCGCAAGCAGGGAGAAATAGCAAGCTTAGCTCTGTCTAAAGTTTAATAATATTTCTACTACCAGCTCTAGAGCTCACAATTGTATGCATTTTGTTTGGTTTCCTCCTGTTTCCAGTCTTTATGCTAAGCTTAGATAAAATCTCCTGGCCTCTCATGGGGTGTCAATATACTCATTTCACTCTGCAAGAAATCAAATATGTGTATTTCTTCCAAAGATGTTGAACCTTAAAGCAGAGAGTTGACCGAGATGTGAATGTCAATCTGTGGCATCATATGGGTTGAGTGAGTCATCCACATGGGCTTAAACTTGAAAACAGATTCCCTCTTTTTTTCTGAAAGCACTTTTTGACCACTTGCTCAGTTTAGGATAATTCTCTGTTTTTTTTTTTCTTTGTTTGGTTGGTTGGTTGTTTTAAAGTCAGTCTTCACCAGCTTTAACTGAGATACTTTAAGAAATCCAGCATTAAGCCAAGAGAAATAATGTTCTAACTTTCTCATGCTATTCAGACAATCAAGGCGACCTCTCAGCTGGGGGACCCGAGGGTGACCTATAACCTGGAGGATGGGATGGTCCCCGAAACCAACATGCCAGTTCGTTTCTACCTTTCCCCCAACCGTGAAGATGGCTCTGCGTCCATTCTGGTCTCAGAGCCGCTGGACTACGAGACCACACCTCTCTTCTCTCTCCGTGTTCGAGCGCAGAATGTGGCCGCAGTGCCTCTTGCAGCGTTCACTACAGTTTATGTCAACATTACAGGTGTGATTTGTTCTTTTCTCACCTAACTTTTTCTTTGTTCTTTGATGTGAAACTAAACTCATCAGACTTTATTGTCTCATTAGCAGATTTTATTAATATCCTTTAACTGTGTGTTCAGATAATCGTCTTTTCCACATTTCTGTTTTATAATGTGTATATATATATAGTAGATAATTAAGTGTGGTGCCTGATAATTAAATGTGTTAAGCATATAAGACGTATATATGCTCTACATAATTACCAGATTTTTTTGAGAATTTGATTCAATTTTGTTTTTCAGCGTATGTCAAACACAAAACTGATTTATTTATCTTAGGTTTGACAAACATGTAGCCAAAGGATCATAACTATCTTTTAGCTGTTAAGTACATTGTTGAGTTCATCTACAGGTGACAAGAGGTCCAAGAGGTCCAACATCCAGAATGCTCATCTCAGCAGCTACAGTAAACAGTGTTGCATTCGTGTTTTTTTTTTCTTCAGAAAATCAAACCTCTAAATCTTTAATGTGCACAGTTACAGGGGCTACAGCTTTGGATGCCAGAGAATGTATTACCTGCTATGTGGAAATTAACACATTGTCAATTTGCTACTGTATCCCTTTTCTCTCCTCAGATGTCAATGACAATGTGCCATTTTTCACCTCCTCCATCTACGAAGCTTCAGTCACAGAGGGAGCTCAGATAGGAACTTCAGTTCTCCAAGTTTCTGCCCATGACAAAGACCTCGGTCTTAATGGAGAGGTTTGTGGTTATCCATTTGTGTTGTGCAGCTACAAAACAATTATGAGATTTTCACCCACCTATAGATTTGGGTTTTTTCCCTTGCGCGGAAGTTTTTGTTTTCCAGAGTTGCCAGAGTCTTGTAATAACCGTGACTGACTTTGACAATATCAGCGGGATAGAGTATCGATCTAATTTTGCCTGTAATGAGAAGACAGACTCTGAGAGTATGATAGAGACCTCCTGACATTTTCAGCTTCAAAGCCTTTAATTTTGCTATTTCTGCAGGTTATTGCTTGAAAGAACACTGTGGCTTAATTTTTTAAATTCCCTGTGCTCCGCAGATCACTTTCTCTCTACTGAGTGACAGCAGTGGCGACCACCATCTGTTCCGCATAGACCCCAAACTTGGGATCATCTACACAGAAGCTGTGTTTGACCGTGAGGCCCGGAGCTCCTATTTGCTGGAGGTTCAGTCAGAAGATGGTCAGGAGTCAGCGCGACCTGGCAAGAACAAACAGGCCAACTCAGGTTCGAAATTACGTCAATCTTAATGATATCTTAACTTTTTCATTGAGCATAACATTGCTCATGCATTTATATTTTTCTTCATGTCATTCCATAGGAGCAGTTTGACATTTTTTGAGATACACTTGCTCTCATGTCTGCAGGTTAGCTAAGCTTAACACAAAGACAGAAAAAACAGAGAATGTAAAAAATGCCCCTTTGCTACCAAAATTAACTTGTGCACAGGTCAACCACACAGGTAAACAATAGAAAGCAGCAGGAACAGGAACTTTGAAAACTTTATTGAGGTTACCTCTCTTTATATATCTCTTGCTTATTCAGTCTCTCTATCAATCTCAGTGCAGACTAATTTGGATTGATGTAAGCGCTGCTTAGGAGGAGACGGAGGATAATTAATGGCAGCACATCATTGCATGTTTCCAGTAATGGAGCTGAAATTATCATGTTTACCCAGGTGTTGTGTTCCCATCAATGCCGATTGGAGCTGGAGGCAGTTAATATGTGTATATGTGTCCACTGCAGAGTCATTTGACCTGGCTGTGAATGCCAACTGTACGCATTCTCGTGTCATTAAAAAGCTAGATGTTAGCGGGTGTTAGCAGGTTTTTTGTGCAGTGGGAATTAGGCTTAAGTCTGCCTACAAGCTCCTCTAAAGGCAACACAACCCAAGGTAAAAGAACAAATATTTATTTTGCATTAATGAACCAAAACACAAACCTTTTTTGAGTTGTTTCAAAGAGATCTGTGACTAAACAAAAATCGTACTTACTTAAATAAGTGTGTGTCTCACAAACATTCGATTTTAGCTATTTGTTTGCTTTCCTTTCTTCCATTTCTCTTCTTGTGCTCTGACACACAGCAGAAACTAGGGTGAAAGTTGCTCACCTAAGGCCCAACGTTGATAGACGGACAACCGTTGGCATGGTGTGTCAGGGCTCAAAAGGTCTCAAACTAATATGTGAAACTTTTATTTGCTCAGTTTGTACAAAAACGTGTTACTAGACCAGGCCAGAAAATAGTCAGGCACATACCAGCCTCTAGCTTAGCATTAGCTATGTTGCTAGCTTTGCTTAACATTCACTATCCTGGTGGCTGTAGCTTTATATTTACCACCCAGATATGACAGTGGCATCATTCTTCTATTGGCAAGAAAGTGGATAAGCATATTTTTCAAAATGTCAAACTATCCGTATAGACAATTCTAAACCCAAGATGACAAGCATTCAAATAAGACGTTACTTTGGTCCCATTCCTTTTTACGCATACATATCGTTGTTTTTTCATTTCTTTTTCATTCTAAAAGACTGTCGATTTAACTTTGAGGTGACCTCTGGCTTTTATATTATCCCATCCCCTAAAAAGCAACATTGTTCTTTCCCTACAAGCCTACAAGGCAATCCTGGAAACTATGAGGAGTTCGTCCTCTGTGCTCTGTGTTTCAAACAGACTGCATTGGCATGATAGTACATTCATTTACACCTTGGGATTGACTTTGAAAAGTGGATATTAATTGATTTAGTCCACTGCCATGACCAGACAGCCTCACTCTCTTCCATGTAGAAATAGCTCAGAGATTTCTTGGTACCTGTCTGTTTCCTCCCTGTTTTTGATTTTCCTTGTTCAATATTAAACGTGTGCTGCCTGTGTTTGTTTACATTCTTCTGCTTGTGACATTTTGGCATTTGTCATAAAACCTCAGCCCGTGCTTAGTGATGTAACATGGCAGGGGTTTTTCTTCTTTTTTTTCTTTTTTTTTGTTTTTACAGAAATGGGTCCTTTGCAAATGTTTACGAAGGAGGTATTAGGGGTAAAGGGTGATGTTTTGGAGCAGTAAAGCCTTCTCTCCAGAGTTGCCAGGGCTGCTTAGCATTTGTAATGAGCCTTAGCTGTGTCTTGGGTTATGAATCTCTGCACATCCAGAAGGACTCATCTCCTCTGCAAACATTACCTGTCTCGCTGCGTCACCTCTGGGATACACCAAGAGGAGGAGGGAAATGTAAAAACAAGCCGGGGAAATAAAGCCACCCTCCACCGCTGTCATCTCTTACTGCAGCAGCTCCAAATTAGCATGTCGCCCATGTGTTCTGTGAGCAGATAATTTACTCTTTCTAACTAAAGAAATAAGCAGCGTAATGAGGAGGGCACCGATAAGACACAAACACTTGTCATCTTATAAATATTTAACCTTCCCAGCAGAGAGGTTCTTTATCTACTCTGCAAAAAAAGCAGCTTGTTGAAGAGGTTTAGCCCCATTACTGTTATTCTTTCTGTTTAAAACAGTTGCCCCTATAAGAACAATAAACTGTTGACAGAATGAATAATTTATGTAATTACATCACATATTTATGAGTAATGTTTTCTCTGATTTCCATGTCAATGAGGCACATTGCGTTCAGTTAAGTGCCTCTTCCCCACTAAACAATGACAATGAATTGTAGAATCAATAAACAGATGGAGGAAGAATACACACATACCCTCTGTGTGTGTGTGTGTGTGTGTGTGTGTGTGTGTGTGTGTGTGTGTGTGTGTGTGTGTGTGTGTGTGTTTGTGCCCGTGCGTGCGTGTGTGTGTGTGCGTGCATGCTTCGCCTTTTAATCTTCTGGCATTCTGTCGTTCTTGCAGACACAGCGTATGTGAGGGTTTTCATCAGCGACGTCAACGACAACAAACCAGTCTTTGCTCAGCGACTGTATGAAGTCGGTGTCGACGAGAATGCAGATGTGGGCCTGGCTGTTGTCACTGTTAGTGCTAATGACGAGGATGAAGGTATGCTTGATGAGGCGGCAGACTGAGGAGGTCCCAAGGAGATTTTACCGATGCCACTTCCCAGAATTAAAGGTTAAAGAAGCAAGCCAGCCAGAACCCATATAAAAGTTTCTTGTGAAACACTTTGAAACTTCACACAAGTTTGCCAGATTGCACTTTCTTTATTTCTCACTCTCTTGAAATAACAGAAGTATTTTGGCAGCCCATCAGTCAGTTTTTCCTGCAGTGAATTGTGTGCCAGGTACACACCTTTTATTTGCAAGATGCATTTGTAGCAGAATGCATAAAGTGACCCTGCGGGCAGTCTTTCCCAATCTGGCTTGAGCTCTGCTCAGATCGCACTGCTGAAATCATGCAGTGTGCTGGATTTAGCAGTAGTCATTTGAGTGCTTGGTAATGCACTGTTGCACATATGTTCCAAAAAGACTGACACGCTCCCACACAGTAGGTGGGCGGGATTTAACCAATAAAGCAGTTGCTCATCCGCCGTACAGCGGTAGCCTAAGATCCCTTTATCAGGCATGTTTAGGTCCGTTAATCAAGTATTTATGGCGAGCGGGGGTGCAGCTTAAGCTGGGCTGCAGCACTAATGATGAATAGCTGTGGAATAACACCAACCCCCAACATTAAAGTTGCAATACTGTTGCACTTGTGTCTGAGAGGCTACGCTCAATCTGTCTTGTTTAAAAACCAACACCCTGGGCCTGACTGCTGTAAGCCTGCCGGATCCCTGTGGGAGGCAGGGAGCACTTTGTCAGCTAGGGCTGTGTTAATAGTACAGATTAGTGTATTTACATGGGATTTTAGCTACTTTAACCCAACAGGATGATTGAAAACGAAGACTGTTCATTCCAGAAGATTATCTTATCTATTCCAATGTTGAAGCAGTAGTGTGGATGGTCTCCATGGAGACACAGTAGATAAGTTCGGATATTGACTTTGTCTTTACTGAACTACAGCCCCCTGACCCCTTAGCCCACCCCCCACCCTCTTTCGGGCCTCAAAATCATTCCCTAGAGGGCACTATTACTGTATGCTTCTTTTTCCTCTCCTGCTCTCTTTTACTTTATTCGGCACTCTATTTTTAATTAGTATCTGATTAAAGCCAAGGAGACGTGCTACAACGTTTCCATTTAATTAAGCAATCAAAACAAGAAAGGGAAACATGAAAACCTACTAATGCTCAGGTCTTGGAGGAAATGAGGTGTAATTCTCTGGTGGTTACGCCGTTCTGTTATTGCTAGAATGATAGTGCTTCTGCATAGAGTAGGAAAAGGGACGATACTGAATTATTCAGCAGCAAACTGCTATAAAGTCCACTACCTTTTTAAAGTGTTGCTACACTTGGGTTTCACCTCAAGATTTCTGTAACCTTGTTATGATAACAGTTTATTTGCAGGTGTTTTCACATTCCCAATCATGCATTTTTTAAATTCCTGCTGCAGGAGCCAATGCCAAGCTGCGCTACCAGATTACATCTGGCAACAAAGGTGGTGTTTTTGACATCGAGCCAGAGGTGGGGACGATCTTTATCGCACAGCCATTGGACTATGAGCAGCAGAAGAGATACAAGCTGCTGGTCCTTGCCTCTGATGGGAAGTGGGAGGACTACGCGGCCGTGGTGGTTACTGTGGTCAATAAGAATGATGAGGCACCTGTATTCTCCATGAATGAGTACTATGGATCAGTCACAGAGGAGCTTGATGGGTCACCTGTCTTTGTACTACAGGTGAGAGGTTGAGATGATTACTGCCAAGAGGTTTTACGCTGCAGGTTTTTCATTCATGACGGTAATCCATAGATCTGTTATTATCTTGACAGCTTCTCTGAATTAGAAAATGTAGCTGTGTCGAAGGAGTATTGCTTACAATTTTGACACTACTGTGGTTTGAAATATTATAGAAGCATCATTGCATTAAGTCAGAGAGACAGTAGTGATGGATCCTGTGTGGGGAAATAACCAGTAAGGCTGTCAGACCCACTCTGAGGCTCGATGCAAGAAACATGTCTGATCAGAGCTCATTGCTTTAATTTAGGTGGTCAGGAAAAAGTGCAAACGCTTAAATGGGCTGTCGAAAAAATCCAAAAGCAAAGAAGACATGAGTGACGTCTGAAAAGAGATAAGAGGAGGCAGTAATTTGGGTTTGACTGGATGAATGAGTGTCCATTTTCTTAAGAAGTCCTTTCTGTCTCTGCAGGTGACAGCGACTGACCCGGACAAAGATGCAGACCAGGGTGCCATACGATATTCCATTCATGGCCAGGGGGCAGAGTCACACTTCATGATCAATGACATCACGGGGGAAATGTACGCTCAGCGCACCATGGACCGGGAGGAACGTGCTGTTTGGCGCTTTGTTGTCATGGCGACGGACGAAGAGGGCGAAGGACTTACTGGTTTTACGGATGTTATTATCAATGTGTGGGACATCAATGACAATTCTCCCGCCTTCACATGTGCACCTGATAATTGCCACAGTAGCGTGGCGGAGAACTCCCCTCCTGGAACGATTGTTGTGGAAATGACAGCAGTAGACCTTGACGACGCAGCTGTAGGTCAAAACGCAATCCTCACGTACCGGATTACCGAGAATGTGCACAACACAAACAATGCAGACCTTTTCACTATTGATTCCAGCACGGGTACTATATCTGTGGCAGCAGAGGGTCTGGATCGGGAGTTTGCTGACAGCCACCGGCTGGTAGTGGAAGCCCGGGATGGCGGGGGCATGACAGGTACAGCCACTGCCACTATAGTGGTTACAGACATCAACGACCATGTGCCAAAGTTTAGAGAGGACCAGTGTGGCGCTCGTGTGCCTGAGAGCACTAATGAAGATGCTCCCATTCTGGAGCTCAGCGCTGTAGACCCTGACGCTGGCACGTATGGACAGCTGGCCTTCAGTGTGGTGGCAGGAGACCCCGAGCAGCGGTTCTACATGGTTAGCCACAGACTGGAGCAGACGGGCACTCTGAGACTGAAGAAGAAGCTGGACTTTGAGAAGCCAGGGGAGCAGCGGTTCAACCTTACCATCAAGGTGGAGGACTCCGAATTCTCCAGCCTCATCCACTGTCAGGTTGTAGTGGATGATGAGAATGACAATGCTCCTGTGTTCACCCCAATTTCCCACCCACTCTCACCTTTGCCAGAGGACACACCTGTGGGAACCAGCATCATTCAGGTCACAGCCACTGACTCCGACTCTGGCCTGAATGGGGACATTTTGTACAGCATTCTCCCTCAGTCTGACCCAGCTGGAGATTTTACAGTCAGCCAAGTTGGTGTGGTCACAGTTGCCAGGCCACTGGATAGGGAGAGAGTTGGGGGTTATGAGCTTGTTGTCATGGCGACAGACCGGGGTACCCCGGCTCTGACTGGCAGTGTCATGGTCCACTTGCCGCTGCTAGACATGAATGACAACGGGCCAGAGCTGGAGACAGCCTACGCTCCTGTACTGTGGGAGAACAGTCCAGCACCTCAAGTGGTCTGGCTCAACAGGAGCTCCCCTCTGCTCCATGTTGTGGACAGAGACTCCCCAGAGCACGGGCCTCCGTTCTCTATCTCCCTGCCCTCACTGTACTCTGTCGACTTCCACCTGCAAGATCACGGGAACGGCTCTGCCACACTCACTGCCTTGCGGAGATTTGACAGAGAAAGGCAAAGCGAGTTCCACTTGCCAGTGATCATGACCGACAGCGGCGATCCGCCAATGACAGCCACAAACACGCTCACCATCACCATTGGCGACCAGAATGATAATGCCCACCAGGCAGGAGAGAAAGATGTCTATGTGCATCGCCGCAAGGGTGAGTTGCTCGCTTCCCCTCATTTCTTTCTCTTTGCCCCTTGCTTTCGCTACAGTGCTTTTCACTGCAGGCAGAGCTTGAGTGAAGAGGGGAAACTGAGGCTACAGCTGAAGGGTAAAGTTTTCATTCCCATACCTGCTCGGTGTAGTCTGGAATTCATAATTGCACTCTTCCCTTTACATTCTAACAGTGTTTTGTTATGGTAATATCGTTGTCAAATCCTTTCTCAAGCCCTCAGCACATCCTTCCCTTGCCAACCCTATGCCTAAAGCTCATCCGAGCATCACATTATGATAAGGATCATGAATCTTCTTTGTTTGTAGTTTTGTACCTTCCAGCTGAGTTGGTTAGGCATGTTGGCTTGTTAGTGTTTTGATCGCACACTCAGCTACATGGCAGTTTTGGTAATTGTGGAAAACAGGAGCACCGTGACTCATCCTGGTTGCCATTGTTTACCCAGCTGCAGTGCTCTGGCACTGCAGGTCGATAATAACATAATCCATACTGAGATAGCCCTGCTTCCTTAAGCTCCACGCTCTCTGAAGTGGAGCACTGAGAGCCTATTCATTCCAGCAGTGGGGCTCCACAGTTATGAGCATAATAAGTAGAACAGAACACAAGAATGCAAGATAAGGAGAAGAGAGGGACGAAAAGATAAGTGTTGGCATCAGCAGATTCTGTCCAGACGGAATCAATGTGTGTGTGTGTGTGTGTTTACCTAGCAGGAAGGATGGCAAATGCGGCACTGGGGAAGGTGCATGCCCCAGATCCTGATGACTGGGACAACAAGACCTACACTCTGGAGACAAGCGCAGCCAAGTAAGAGCTCTCTGTTAAATGCATATAATTTTTTTTAAAATGAAAACATGCTGATCTCCAAATGTGCAACACAAGTACAAGTGCTACAGTAATACAGTACCAGGAGAACTGCCAACAGTGTAGAATTTGAAAAATAAAGAAGATGCGGACTCAGCGTTGAGGCTGTATTTCTCTAACAAGGCCTCTTTCAGTGATATCACCCAGCCTGAAACATGCCTAACAGGTACTTCATCTAATCTTAGATCCAATTCCCCGGCCTTTAATAAAAGCTACACTTTCCAAAGGGACTTTAATAATAGCCGTCAACAGTGATTGCCATTCTGGAAAATGCAATCAGATTCAAACAAACTAAGCAATCTCGGTCCACCTGTATGATGTTCCCAGATGAAACAGCCCGTACGAGCACCGTCTGACTCCATCAGGGACCTTGTGCAGCTATTCAGTATTCACACCCTCAAGATCAGATTAGAAATACCAATTGCATATTTGTTTTATTCATATAACAAATTCTGACAGTTACCATGACAACTATAAAGCTCTTTCGAAGCGAAAGAATTTGTCTTTTTTATCTCCTTCTTGGCATTTTTTCTTCCTCTGTTTTGTTTTTTTTTTTCTCAATATGGATTCGCATTAACTTCCCATCGGATTAAACCCAAGTACTGCTGACCAATTCTCTATTTGTCTGTCTGCCATCTGTCAGGTGTTTTTCCTCTGAACAAGAGCTCGGGAAATAAAGGAAGCTACTTGTCTTCTTTCTCATTTTCTTCCTTTCATCTTCCTCTGATGCCGTCCTCACCTACTTAACAGCTCCTCTGCTTCTCTCAGATACTTCAGTCTGAACCAGAGCTCGGGAGTGCTGACCGTCCGACAGAACATTCCAGCAGGCAGCTACTGGTTGAGGGTCGGGGTGTCGGATGGGGTGTGGCCCGATGTGTTCTCAGGGGTCAGAGTTCATGTCAGGGAGCTGGACGAAAAGGCCATCCTGTCATCCGCCTCGCTGCGCTTGACTGGTAACATTAGCAAAAACACTGACTCACTGGTTGCATAAACACACTGTTCATTTTGAATCACCGGGTGCCTGGAGCTCTGCAGGTATATGGGTGTGGCTGTGTCTCTACATAAACCCCCATACCAGTTTAAACAATATTTAGGATGATTCAACTGGATTTCCCGTCTCAGTCATCCTCCACAAAATAGAAAACTTGCTCTTTGTTGCCGCTGTTGTTCAATGCCTTTTTGAAGCTGATGTTGAAAGAGACAGCATCTGCCACAGGCATGAATAAATTGGTACGTTTCATTGACTGATTATCAGGTTGTCAATCCAGTTAACGCTGAAATAATAGGCTGTCAGGAGAAATTTTTACATTGCATAATTTAACATTTCTAAGCATTGTAAAGCAACCTTTCACAGTGCTCAGTGGTAATAGTTTACTTTTTCGTCTTTTTCTTTGGCGCTCTGAAGTTTGTGTTAGAGTGTTCATTTCTCTGTCACTCTCTCAGAGCAAATCGGAGTTATAAAGGTCAATTTAGAAGTGTCAGGTGAAGTCCTTGACATTTAAAAAGCCATTCGGCGAACAGAGTCGAAGGCTATTATGGATGCCTCTGACTGCAGCTCATTATCATTTTTGGAGATTAAAGATGACTGCCCACATTCTCCTGATATTATTGGAAGGTGCCACCACAAATGTGATTGATTCTCCAGTCATTCAAATATTTTGTACAAAGCAGCTCTTCAAGACCCTAACTTTTATTCAGCGAGGAAATGAAACGATTTTTACTTGACTGCATCACGACTCATTCACCTTATGGATGATTCAGTGAGGAAGTGGATCAATAGAGGGAGATGTTAGGCTACCTCTTGTGCTAATGGAATCAGGAACTCAGCAGACTTTGATCAACTCCGTAGTTGTCATTGACAAGTCAGTAGTCCTCTCTTTGTCTCCTGAAGGCATAACAGCGAGAGATTTTATCGACTCTCACATCGAGGGGAAGAGTCGGCTGGAGATGTTCTGGGACTTCCTGTCTGAAACCCTGTCTGTCAGACCGGGGAGCATCAACATTTTCAGCATAGCAGACAGGGAGGAGAAAACGGTGGACATCCATTTCTATGTCCTAACTGATAATGGCTACCTGCGCCCAGAGAAACTGCACTCCGTCCTCAGCGCACATAAAAAGAAGGTATATATACCATTGTGTCTGATAGATAGAGATCAATGCTCATATATCAAGTGATACACGCGGGAGCCGGAGGGGAAGAGATAACGGGGCTTTTTATCTGCCCTTTTATTTTCACACCAGCTTTCTGTCTGTTTACTGCCTGGCCCTGTCATGTCTCTTTGTCTCTCCCATTCATTTCTTCTCTATGTCTCCTTTCTGTTTTTTAATCGCTCTCTTTCTTTCATATTTTGATCGTGCATCATTTCGACTCCCCCGTCTTTCCTAACTATATGTCTTGCTCCTTTTAAAACAACCAGTTATTGATTATTAAAATAATTTATGTAGATTACGCCCTGCCTTCCTCTTTGCATCGCTTGTCAAGTCTTTCATCCCTCCAAATGTATGTGTACCCCGCACCGCCCACATTGGAGATACAAAATCATTGTATCTTCACTGACAATTATTGTAATTCCCATTTCTGTCTCCTGCATCTCCTCCCTTCTTCCCTTCTCCGACTCTCCGCAGCTGCAGGCACTGCTGCGTGTGAATGTGAGCCAGGTGCAGGTAGACGAGTGTGTGCGCACAGACTGCAAGACATCCGGCGGCTGCTCCACACAGTTAAGCATCAGTGACTCGCCCACCCTGGTAGACTCAGGTGCTTTATCCCTGGTGTCAGTGGAGGTGACGTCCTCTGCTGTGTGTGGCTGCGCTGCCAGGGAAATGACCCACCAGCCCTGCGCCTCCTACACCAGTAACCCCTGTCTGAATGGAGGGACCTGCATCGACACCCAGAGTGGATACAGGTGAGAGGCATATCCGCAATTGTTTAGGAGGAAGAAGAAGAAAACAGGTATAGGAGTTTTTTCCATATGTGCTGCAGTCTTCTCCCCTGTCCTGTTACTGTGAAAGTGACATCTTGGAAACTGAGCCCAGAATTATTAAAAGTGCCCCTTGTGAGAAAAATCTCCTTCACCTGCAACTTGACCTAACTTGCTTGAGCTGCTCTGCTGTGTTGTCAGCTGAATTTAGAGTAGCAGGATTTTTCAAAAGGCTTTGGGCTATTTGCAGTGGAAGCAATGTGCATGTATGTGCATATCATTTTGAAAACTAGACTCTTGAATGAATCTTGCCAAGATGATTAAATTAGGTCTCTAGATATATAACCTATTTTTGAAATTTTAAAATTCTGGTGTGCTGGGTTTTGCAGAACTTAATAATGAATAATGCTTTTGTATTAATATTAACCGTACATATTTATAATCATCTGCAGTCAATATAAAGGCCTTCAAAATCAAGCGTCTAGGTCTCTGTGGGAATCTATCGCATAAAAAACAGCACGCAGTTCATTTCATGCACACACTAATGCCCAGATTAAATAAATATAGGGCAAGGGGATTAGTACAACTCTGGCCCCCCTCTATGCTCACAACTTCTCAAAATCTCATTTAATGCCATTTACTTCATGTAAGAGTGTACAGAACTCTCTTTTCCTTCTTTTATGTTTTAAATAGTCTCTGCTGCAGTTGATCGGCACACTGCTGGGAGAAGCCCTTGTTCTGTAAGAGGACTATCTCCCCATATGTGCTATATGTGCCCCCTTGTGAATGCAGTACAACCATAAAGAATCCAATTTTTAGGTTCTACCCACTGTCGAAGGGGCTTAACAGGCAACCTCAGGCGGCAGCCGATCAGATATTGTCAGTCAAAAGTGAGAAAAACATGCCCTGCACTTCTTGATTTGGATTGGCATTGCTCTCATGGGTCACATGAAAGAGCGGTGAAAGAGTGAGGTGCTGCGCACAGCGTGTGCATATGTATGCATAAGGCTCCACTCCGCCTAAGCCGTCCCTTTCGCTGCGTATGGATCAGTATTCCTGACATGTGTTACCCCTCTGCAGAATAAACAGCAATGGGGAGAAACAGCCCCTAACGGCCTCAGTACACACAGCCTTCCAGACACTGCATGAAAATAGATGGCTTTGACATTATCAGCAAAGCCAGCTTGTCTCACATGCCTACAGTGGAGGGGATAGGCTGAGATCAACTGGTCCCTTCCATCCTCGCCATCAGCCCTGATGGAATGGGCTGTTTTTCATCACTGCATGTATCTCTTCCTTTATTGTCCTTTTGTACGATTATTAATATTTACCATTATGGTCTCATACACAACCACGGTGAAGATAGGCG
Organism: Plectropomus leopardus; assembly: GCF_008729295.1. Taxonomy (NCBI): domain Eukaryota; kingdom Metazoa; phylum Chordata; class Actinopteri; order Perciformes; family Serranidae; genus Plectropomus; species Plectropomus leopardus. Next base: position 21,485,375 of record NC_056473.1, on the reverse strand, counting down.
TGGAAAACATTTCATTTCCAGTTTCTGCAGGAGCAGTGATCCCTAACACTCAAGCTCTAATCAAAGTAGATAAGTACAAGAAGAGGCAATTGCACAGATATCAAGCAAAGCGTGTAATACCTTAAGAATGAGAAGGGGCGAGTGGGGATAAGTGAGAAAAAAGTCCAGGAAATCAGCGGTGGTATGGTGCATAGAAAAGTGAGAGAAATAGAATTAATTATCTTCTAACAAAGGAGATGTGATGTGCCGAGAAGGAACAGTCTCCAGAGGGTTCAGCTCGGGCAGCTGTGATAGATAAAGAACAGAGTGGAGTAATGTTGTGTTCATAGCTAATTGATTTAATGTACAATTGAATATTCAGGGCTTCGTTGCTAATGCAAACAATTGATTCATGGGATCGTCTTCTCAGCTGCTTGTGAGCTGCCAGCACGCTGGAGTAAAGTCAAAGTCCTCTCCCGGGTGAATCAACAAGACTGTCACGTCCACCAGAGGAAGGACAGCATGCTCAGATCCAGAGATTGGACGTGGTTAAGATTTCTCAGTGCACAAGACATGAATGACACTTATTGTTTCTTTCTTCTTCTCTGTGCTACAGGTGCCACTGCCCCCCGCAACTTGAAGGGCCAGACTGTCAGCAGACGAGAATTAGTTTCCTTGGCAACGGCTATGCCTGGTTTCCTCCCATAAGGCCGTGCTTTGATAGCCATCTCTCACTGGAGTTCATGACAGGGGAAGACGATGGACTACTACTGTATGCCGGCCCGTTGGCCACTCTGCTGCCTGGGGATGCTGAGGACTACATGGCCATAGGTAAAGAATGAGTTTCAATAATTAGATGCATGCTGCCAAGGGATCTGTGGGCCATTATTGCACTGAAACTTGAACTTAATTTTGTGTGTTTAATTACTGGGTGGTGGCTAATCAGATATATGAGGCAAATTTTGTTCGTTAGTGTACTGCTGAGGGATATGAACACTCACTTCACTGAGTTCTACAGTAAGTACTTAATGTGCTGTTACACAGGCAGCCCACTTTTACTGTTTAATGTGGATGTAACACTTTGTCATGCACCACGAGGAATTGTGTTTTTGCTTACCCCACACTTCAGTGTCACAGCAGGGCTACAGCTGCACAGACTCTGGGCATGTAGTGTCTCATTCAAGGACACATCAGTAGGGCTTATATTTGCTGACGCAAAGACTCAAACCTGAATCCACCAGGTGAAGGGCAGTAGAAGACATTTTATCAAACTGAAGTTGTGTAACACTATTATTTCACTGCAGCCCAACATGCATTTCTGTAATTATTTATTTTATTGGTGCTATGAGTAATTGCGTCTTTTTGAATAAACTAAATAATTAATAAGTAAAAATAATACACAAGTGGCACCCTCCGAGGCTGAAAATGAAGCCGGTGGTGACAAAAGCTGCAGTTCATCGAATGACCACTTTAGGCTGGCTCCAAAACAGAGTAAATCCCTAAAGATCCTCAGGTTAAAATACTTAACTCACAGCAGAAATAAACATGTTTACAGCCTGGTATAAAAACTGTGGAGGGAGGCGATTTTTTTATAACTCAGCTGTTCACATTTTACCAAGGTCCAAAGTATCGCTCACTCCTTCACAGCTACACACCATATCATCCAAATATTGCCACTTTTAACTATAAAAAAACTGTCAACAGCCAAACTCATACAGTTAATGCATTGTACAAAGTGCATTAAAACACTGCTGTTTGTTGTTGAAGTTAGTGACACAGGATAGTGATGATGATTTTGACAACAAAGATTTTAACAATAAAGAAAAGTTTTAAAGTAATGTTTAGGAAATATTACTATGTGTTTGATTTGATTTTACTTTATTGTGAGAGAAATTCTAAAATGTGTCTCGCATCCCAAGATATATACTGTTTTACAAAAATACAACAAAACCATACTACAAAAAGCATTAAAACATAATGAAAAGTGGATGCAGTACAACACATTATTAATTCCTGTTACATTCAGTGTTCAGTATTTGGTACATTGAGGCTACTGAGAAGTCATACTGATTTAATAGGTAGACAGAGCAGGAGTCTGTTTAATCGAGCCTGTGGGACTCTAAATCTTCTGTATGATGGCAAAAGCTGATATTCTTCAAATAAGGTGTGAGAGGAATAGGACGAAACAGTACCTGAACGTATTGGGGAGATTATGAATGATTATGAATTATGATAACAACCACTCTAAATCGTGTATTTTATGCTTTACTGTAGGCAGCTGTCAAGGGGGTTAAATTCTCAGCATATTTTGCACACACACACACACACACACACACACACACACACACACACACATACACAAAGATAAATATATATATATACACAGTCTCCAATGACCATTTTCTTTCTCCATAATTTCATTATTCTCACACTGAGGCTAACTTAATGAGTTGGTTCTCTTAAATTACAAACAGAAAACATATTTTCTCATTTACAACATGTGGTGTCCAGTCATGCAGATAATTTTGTGTTTTATTATTGGATATCTGTCTCTCATATTTCTGCCTCCATTCAATATAATGCAGGTTAATTCAATTTCATTAGTGGATCTCCAGTCATTTTAAAAATGAAATTTAAAAAAAAAAAATCTAATTCCAGAAACAGTGTCATTATCACTGAATAATTCACAGAGCTTCCTGTGAACAGTAATTTGGGTGAATCAGCCCTTTTGATTGTTTTTATTAGGTTTTCACAACCATGTTTAGCTGTTTTCTATCGCCGTCTGTCTGGTTAGCATGTGATTTCAGAGTCACAGCTAAAATCCATCTATGTTATACTATAATTTTCTCTTTTTAAGTTCATACTGTGTGCTTCTCCTGAGGTGAGATGTTTTTATATGTCCCCGGGGTTTTTTCTTTTCCTCTGTGAACTAGTAATTTGCATCTTGCCTGTTTTTTCTGTGTTTCAGATACATTTCATCACAGTTTTCTTGACCTTGCTTGTACATTTTGTCAGTGCAAGCAGGTGAAGCTGTTTTTTCTATGCTACAAGTCTCTGACAGCCTTTTTGAGTTAAAAATGTTTCACTAAGGTCTAATAACAATTTACATACAATGAGCTACTGTTAATTCTGAACTTTCTTCTCCTCAGAGCTGATTGGTGGGACACCCAGTCTGAAAATTAACCATGGTTCTGGCACCCTGGTCCTCCAGTTAACAAATAACGTTGGTGTGACTGACAGACGCTGGCATCGCCTTGATGTGAGGAGCAATAGCAAAGTAAGAGACATATTGTTTTCCCTTTTTCCCTGTGTCAAATTAAAATATATGCTGCATTAAGTAAAGAGTGCCTGGTTACGATATCCTCACACACACATATGCAGCAGCGATGACCTCTCTCCGCTCTCCCCCAATTTAAAGGAAGTGCGCTTCACTCTCGATCGATGCTCCAGTGCGATCATCATGGAAACGGAAGGCGTGGACTCATGGGCAATGACAGAGGACCGCTCCTCCTGTGAAATCCGGGGGGTCACACCCAACAGAGACAAGTAAGATCAATGACACAGTTCTGACCAACACTGCACAGTATTAAACCCAACCACTTCTTCTTCCTAAACAGAGAACATAGGTCCTAAGGTCATGGGATAAATAATACACTGTATTAATTATATTTTTATAAAGAAATCATGAAAATAGAGGTAAACAAATAAATGTGGCTCCATGTTTGTTTTCAAACACCCCCGTGTTTATGGTTCTAGCCAACAATTAGGGTTTAAAAATTGTCTAGAGGTTCTTCTGAGGTTTTCCTGTTGTTGCAAACTATTAATCTTCTAAGGTTTTGTTCTCTTCACTGTTTTTATATCTAAGAGGATGCTTGGCCCATAGGGACAGTGTCTTAGTGCCCTGTGTCCCCACAGGGGTAAACAATCCTGTTTAGATTGTAGCATTAGCAGTCACAGAAGCAGCAGTTTGCAAAATAGTAAAAGGGAACGATGAAGAATGAAGTCAAATGTTACATACGGATGTGGTAACTGTACTGCATATACTGTATATAAAGCATATTTCGGCTTCAGTGGATGAAAAAAAAAAGTACATTATACCCTGGTAGACTTATAGCATTTTAATGATTAGGGCTGCAACCTCAGAAATCTTGTTTTGTCCACAGCTCAAAGTTGTGATAGAGGAGTAAAAATAAACCAGAAAATATTTTTATAAGAAGCTAGAATCAGAACTTTGACTCTTTTCTTAAGAAATTACTCAAAGCGATTTAATTGATTATCAAATTTGTAGGGTATTCGTTGACAGCTAATTGCTGAATCAATTAAATTTTGCATCCTTCATATTAACAATAAGATATTTAATTCTGTTCAATTTGTGCTGTACGCAGAACTTACTTGGTATCAATTGTCATACTTATGACATGACACAAAATGTATGTGACATCAGCCATATAATTGTAGCCAAACATTTTTTTATTTGGGACTAAAAGATTAGTTAAAGCAGTAACAGCAGCATTAGTATCAAACAGAACAGATTGGACTATATAATTGACTATATAACATTTGAGTTAAGTCCTAATATTCAATTTCAATATTAGCAAACCAATTATTGTTGTTCTTTTTTTCCCTATTAACTGATACATAGATCAGTTCAAGGTATGTGAAAAAAAAACTGATAAAATTGTGGCCTTTCAAAAGCTCATATATCCAATGTGGCACTTTTTAGATGACTTGCTCTGGCTGGCCACCAATCCAAACTTCAAATATATCCATTTTAATATAAAGAGAGAAAAAAAACTCAAATATTAGGAGCTTGAGCCAGAGAATGTTTGACATTTTTTCTTAATAAATGATTTAAAGGTTATCAAAATACATGCAGAATAATTTTCAGTTAAACAACTTTAATTAACTGATTAGTTTTTTCAGATCTCAAGTACGTACTAAAAACTAAACTCCAAGTCTCATTTATCCAATGATAAACTAAACACATGCATTTAAAAATCCTTAGTATTGGAGGCTTTGAAGAGAGCACAGAAAGGTTTCACCTTCAGTTTAGTTTTAAAGAGTAAGGTTGTATTGATGAAAATGCTTGTTTTCTGGAAGTACTGAGTATATGACCAGATAAATGAGACATGGAGTATGCTGCATGAGTAGTGTGAGAGTTTACTTACACATTCAAAGTAACACGGCATTACTAATTGATTTAAGAATGGTCATTTTGTGGGTAAAGTATCCTTTAAAATAGCTTCTATTCCCTCATACCAAGTCAGAGAGACAGACGCACTCTTTTTAAGCTCCCTGTGTTCAAATTCTGTCCTCTATGGAGGAAAGAAACTGTTGATGAAATCCTCCGATATAATTCTTAAAATACAAATTAATCTTTCTGATTATGCTTCTGTACATAGTCACAGCTGAGTTTGTTTTCCCCCATCGTGGGCTCGGCCTGGCACTGTGCTCAATGTTTTGTCGTGTAATTAAGCAATGAGTTTATGAAGTTCTACAATGTAGCACTGCTATTCATTTTAATAACTTCCTTTTTTTTTTTAAAGTGTGTTTCATCTTATTAGTAATGCAAGTGGTAATGTCAAACGTTAAACAAAATATGTTAAACAGGGAATGTGCTTGTTAACAAGATAAAATTAGCACTAAAAACATTCTGTTTTAACTCATTTGTGCAGCCACTTTTGAAAATACCAAGTGCTGCTGTGCTGAATCAGTTTGTGTTTTGACCGTTTCAGGCAAATGTAATTCACCCGTCATGCATTTATTTTCACTATAAGGGGGGAAAAAACAAGAATAAGATGTCAAATTTCTTGTCAGAAAGCAGTAACAGTGATGACAGCCTCAGCAGGAAAAGAATGAAACCATGAATTTTAACCTTGACAGCTCATATGGTGTGTGTTTCTTCTCTTCTGTCTGCATTCTTGTTCCTTTATATTGAGAGTTGTGTTCTGAATTTTAACCTTGAGAGCTTGCATGGAGCTGTTTCATTTTTCCTTTTCTCTGTTTGCTTCTTTATTGAGAGTTGCTTTTCTTTCCCAGGTTCCTGAATGGAAGTCATGTATTGCAGCTTGGAGGGGTCAGCAAGAACATTTCCTATGAATACCCCCAGCTGCAGTACAAACACTACACTGGATGTATAAGGAACCTGCTGGTGGACAGCAAGGTACTGTGTGGAGCAGTCAAATTCAAATATATTGCCTTGTGGCCTGTTTATGAAGCCAGTTGTAGATTAATAGTTTGCTGTTTTGTGTTAATGTAATTATTCCATACCTGTTTGGATGGCAGAGCATTTAGGCACTGAAGGTCTCATGTTGTTTTTAACTTTTATAGCAGATATGCAGTTTATACTTCAGCACAATAATAAAAAACATGTTTTAAAAGACAGTGGTGGAAGAAGATAAAGTGTGTAAAATGTAGGTGGATTTGGAAGCATCTGGCAGTGAATTGTAGATTGCTACCAGCTAAAACTTCTCCCGACGAGAATTACTTAATTCATCGGGAGCCGAATTAGCCACAGAGGTCTCTAATTCTCCAAAACAAACAAAGCCGGCAATTAAAACAGCTATAAACACAGAATAAAGCAGTTCTATGTTACAAATCAGTGAATCTCTGATGCGGTTTGGCATTTAGGGGAGGGGCTGCTTACCAACTACATGCTTTTAAACTGGCAATTTGTTTGTTTATTGAGATTTGTATGTTCTTGTGTAGTTTCCCAGTAGTGTTCCTTAATCTATATACTAAGTCAAATCCAAACATCTGAGTTTTGGTTGAAGTACATATGTTTAAGTGTCAAAATGCTATCATCCAAAGCCCCTCTCAAACTATTTTCCCACATTACCTGACAAAGGTTTCTGCATGATGATATTGCTACATGCTATAAACCCTCTAGCCTGCCTAATGTACCTCTTTGTGAGGTTCTTTGAGAACTGTGTGTTATCGATCTTACAAATTTGCTGTATTTTAAAACCAACACAAAAGCTAAGCCATACACTGCTGTGGAGGCCACGTTAGTTCAGATTCACCAAAATCACACACTAACACAAACAAACCCTTTCAAGGTAGCAAAAGACCATCAACTTCCCCATTTCTGCAAAGTAAAATTATTGTTTTTGCCAAAGTGGTCTGGCAGCTTTGGAGAGATCAAAATAACAGCTGCAGTTCCCCATTAGAAAGGGCTGTCTGACAGCAAGGTAAAGCGATGAAAACTTTTGATAGATTATAAATAAGGACCTCATGCAATCCCACTTCAAGAAAATGAGAACTAACCCCTTCAGTTGTTATTATTTATTTGTTATCAGCACTCGCTGCTCTAACATACGTCACCGCTTTGTGACAGCTGAGTGGGAATTTCAATGTGAAATACTCAGACAAGAATGCAAATTGATAGTTTAATCCATAACAATACATCCTTTATATGATGATCCTTGTTTTAAATATAAAATCTTAATTCACAAATCAAGCGCTAACTATAGCTGTTGATATGTGTTGTAAGTGGGCTAAAAAGAAAAAAAATTCTCAATATAATATCTATACAACAAGCAAATTCTGTTATAAGTCAATGACCACTTCTCAATGGTTGCATCGTTCTGCACTATTATTTTCACACTGAAAGACACTTCTGCTTTGCTGCTTCAAGTGCAGTAACCTCATTGTCATGCTGCTACAAACACTGCTGTCTGCAGACACAAGACACCTTACCAACCAACCGATTCCTTTTCTGAAGTGCAGTTTTGTATCGATTACAACTAAAGTAGTTTGTGGCATTATTTTGATTCTTTGTGTTTGTAATACACTGCCATACTATCAACGAATGGTCTATATTACAGCTTCTTTTTCTTTTTTTTTGTTGTTCCATGTTCATACAGTGTATAGTAGGTTTTCTTAATGTGCATAGTGTTCTAGTAGTTTTGTGCATCTTTCTCCTGCTTTAATGCTGAAATTTCCCTGTGTGATCAGTTAGATAAATCACGATGATTTCCAATCAGATATCAGTTTATAGGATCTCACATGTAATTAAAAGATATATTTTTTCATTCTGAAGAGAGACATTCACTCTTTCATTTTTTTCTCACGTCATTGACTTTTTCTCTGATTTGCATTTTTCCTGCGTTCTTCTTCAGCTATATGACCTTGGTTCCCCAGCTGAATCCGCCAACACCGTGCCAGGCTGCTCTCTTATTGATGACCACTGCACCAACTTGGAGCAACTGTCCTCCTGCGGCAAGAGGGGTCGCTGTCACAGCGAGGGGGGCTCCTTCAGCTGCCTGTGTGAACCTGGTTTTACAGGCCCACAGTGTGATCAAGGTAAGCACATAAATTTGCTTTTTAATCGACCGTAAGGTTTTCAGGAAGAGAACAGTGAGATCTCAGAGGAGTTGGGGATTTTAAGCCTCACAAAGTGTACAATTCAAACGGGGACATGTGGGAAATTCTGTGTTCCAAAACGTCACTTTGCTGCAGTGGGATGATAACCTCGCCTTACATAAAGTGCTTTTGCAGAACAGCATGCCCTCACTGTTATATCCTTGCACATTTCCCACGACAGCTGAATTAATTGAACAAGCCTTGTGTGTTTTTGATTGACAAGTGGCTCCAGAGTTCTCCTTCGACAGTCGGAGCCACGTGCAGTTCCAGCTCTTGTGGTCGTTGCCTGCGCGACAGACGAAGGTCCAGGTTGGAGTTCGGACACGTTCTGCCTCTGGCGTCATCCTCAGCCTGCTTTCCGAAGAGCAGAATGAATACCTGCGTTTAGAGGTGAGTCACAGCTGGTCTCTCCCCTCCACCTTGACAGCTCTGATTGTTTCGTCTGTGTGCCTTAAGATGATAATTAAAGCCCGGACAATGATTGCTGCAAATACTTGTCAGGCTAAGAATGAGTAATATCAGGGTTGGAGACATATGGGTGGATACTGAGGGGGCTGGGTGATTGACATATGTATGTTCTTGACAAGGTCTTTCAGTAAGTCTGAAGAATTCTGCTATTGAGAGACTGCTATTTCTGAAATTAGGCCTCCTTTTATTCTAGGTTATTTCTGTGATTTCAAACACAATTCAGTGGCTAGAAAAACTGTGTGCACTGTAATTCAAGGGCAGAGGGTTCTCAATTGAAGGTCAGACCCTCTGCTTTAAACCTGAGGGTTTTGACACAGCTTTTTGTTGAGTGGCAAGCTCTAAGTCAGGTCTGCACGCATACTTTGCCATTGGTGGTGGAGTGATGCTCACACAGAGTGTTTTCTGCAGGAGACAAGTCTCCCTCACTTTACCGAACCTCCATAACAGCATGCCTCTCCTGCCTGACACATTCCTGAGTGGATATGAAGCCAGCGTTCTGTCAAGGCCTTTCAGTCTCATTGACTGGCAGGCCGAGTGTAAACAGCACGTGGAAGTAAACGGCTCTGTTAGGACTGTCACTTTCGGCTAAGTCACAGGTCAGCTGTTTGCAGTGAACCTGTCTCCGCTATGGTATATTCCACACCACTGGTCTATCTTTGAAAACATCTTGTCTTTGTGCTTGTTACTTGTTAGACAGCGTTGTTTAAAGCATCGACCTCATCTCTTGTTCCTCTTTGGGTCTTTACACTTCATGAGGAAAAACAATGTTGTCCTCTTCCCTCGCTGCAGTCCCACAGTGACAGGAAGAGGAAAAGGCTGTAGCCTTTACTGTATGCCGGCTGTGAAGCCTTCTCTATGAAGCCCTCTCTGGAGCTGAATTGGTGAGCTGTATAAAACATCTGATGTCTGACTTCGGCAGCACGCTGAAACATTTTCAGCCTGGTTGTCTCAAAGCTCTTAGAAACACTTGAGCCTGGTATGTTTGCAGACAACAAGCCCTAATTTAAAGGGCTGTCTCTCTCCCCTTTTTTTCTTAAGGGTAGATATGGGATAGAGTGCACACTGAATAAATAACTACACTTTCACACAAAGGTTACCGAGGGCTAGCCGGGTATAAACAACATGCAGCTCTCCAAGGAGTATGGTGTCTCTGTAAAGAAAACATTTATCTAATGCAGTGTGTGGAGGAGTTTTTTGGGAGCAACTGGCATGCACTGCTTTCTCAAAGACCAGTGACCCTTAAGGACAGTAAAACTCTAAAATCATAGCTTTTCACTTTTCTGTTTTTGCAAAATGTGATTTGAGTTTGAAACGTTCTATTCAGACTTGAGAAACACATTTAAACGTTTTGTGCTTAATGGTGATTGTGTAGATCTCTGGGGGCCCTGCAGAAAGTTTATATAATCAGATTTTTTCCTGAGTATTGATTGAGTCCTTTGTCCTTTGCTCATTTTTGTTGTGGACTTGAGGGCAGGAAGAGGCAGTGGGGAGAGCATAGTCAGCTTTTACCGTGAGTGTGTGTGTCCAGTGGGGGAGACGCATTTGAGTTGCCCATGCTGAGGGAGCAATAGTTAATGCAGGCCAGGCTGAATGTGAATTATCTTGCCCCACTGTTTCCAATTAAGCTTTGGACATGTACAAGCTGCAGTTATGGGAGCCCCTCATTGGTTGGGTCCATTGTGTTCGCTCATCCTTAACTGCTGAAGATAATTGTTGTTTCTTGTATACCTTCCCTTCGGGATCACTCCGGCTTCTGCCATGCAGCGATGTGTACGGCAGCTCTGCAAAGCATCATGGCTGCAAAATTGCTGAATAAATCCTTACCACTGAAAATTTCATGCCATTTTTTTCTGGCAGGTTTTGCCACATAGAGTCTGTTTTCAGTAGTTTAATATCACAATTCTTGTCTGGCCCAACCTTTGCTGCCTTTTCTTTCACCACGGGAGCTGGCCTACTTCTTATGATGTTGTTATGCTCAAGATCTGTTTTTACCCATCAACACAGCACAATATGGCAGGAGTCCAGGTCTGTCGGTTTAGAATTTGTGTCACCCATTTTACATTTTTATTCACGCAGCCATTCCAGCCTTGGAATCCTCACTAACACAAATAGTGTTTGTGAGGATTGATGACAAACAGACTAACTTGCTTTGCAAAAGTCTTCCATATCCAGGAGTTTTGACGCTTCAAATCTGGAGCCCATCCATAACACATAAAAACAACTTTATTATTTCTTGTTTCTCAGGGGTTTTTTTTGTCTGTTTCACTGCCTGCATTTCAAATCAGCAAAGCCCCACTGTGTGTCTCAGGTTATTCAGGGTCTACTGGCTGTTTTCTACAACCTCGGAGATGGAGACTACAATCTGACACTGCCCTACCATCACCTCAGTGACGGAGATTGGCATGAGGTGGAGCTGGATCGCTATGGCAGAGAATTCGCCCTGCGCCTGGACGGAGGAGGAGGACAACGAGAGGTTACGGCTTCACCCGGAAGGAGTCAGGAGATCATTATTGACCCCTCTACAGTGATGCTCGGAAACTCTTTTCCCTCGGGACACAACCGAAGCTTCCTCGGTAGATGGCTGTTTTTGTTTGATGAGTGTATATCAAAGATAAATAAGTGAATGATTTAATTATTATTGAGTGGAAAAATCTATGAATGAGACCAATGAATCAACAGGGTTAATTTGTAGATATATAGATAAATTGCCAAACACATACTCAAAGGAGTGGACTTCACAGTTAACTTCTTTACCTGTTCAAATTAACGAACAGATGAATAATTCAGTGTTTATTTTTTACCACTCACTGGTGCCTCTACATTTCACAACCTGACCAAAAGGTGTTTGATCCTTTAGTTTCAAGCAGATGAGCAAAAGTGAGTCAGTTGGACTGATCTGTATTTAAATGATGTGTTAGACCTCATACTTCCCACAGAGTGAGCAAACTAACCAGCAGAGAAAATATCCTGCAAAAAAAAAGAAGTCCATGCTGACAGCTTAGCCTCGGGCTGTTTGTGTGTTTCCATGCGTGAGAGTGCGCGTGCGTTGGTCTGCAGGTGTGTCAGCAAGTCTGTTTATGTGTGTCAACGTGAGTGTGTCTCTGTGTTTGAGCTTACACCCCTGCCGTGGTGTAAATGCGTGTCCATAAAAGATTTTGCCCGAGGACTCTGCGTCTTTTTGCATTCTAAACTCTTTTTTTTTTTTTACTCCTCTTTTTTTCTCCCTTCATCAGGCTGTTTGCGAGATGTGAGGTTTAACGGGCGGTCCATCCCTCTCGGTCGGGAGCAGCCCTCAGAGGGGCTTCAGGTGGTCACTTCACAGGGCGTCTCAGTCGGTTGCTCTTCAGACGCCTGCAGGAAACATCACTGCTCCCCTCCCTTGGTCTGTGTGGACCTCTGGAGACACCACGAGTGCAGGTGTTGTAAATAAATAAAGACTAAATAAGCCAGTGTGTAAATGAGGCCCTACAGTATTCAGGCACGTTCTGTACACATTTGCTCGCATACATCCAGAGACAAGGACTGCATACCACAGTTGTGCTTATAATAAAATTAGTAACGCCAGCACTCAACCTGAAAATTGTATAAAGAAACAACATCAAGACCCACACACTTGCACAGTATGGATTTCCAACAGCAGGTAGATAGAATTATATTACCTTTAAGGAAGGAACTTGTGATGCTCCGAAACTTATTCACAGTATTAACAACTTGTCACATGAGGCTGAATGCTTGGAAGGTGTAAACAAGGTCTGGGAATCCTCATTTATTGTTTACTGTATATGTATGAGTTGTCATAGCAACATATGGCCAAAAATGTACATGTATAATCTGTGAACAGTTTGCAGGTGCACTGGTCCAAAAAGACAATATGTCATAGGTAAGAACTGTAAAACCATGACATTAGATGCTTTCCAAAGACAGACAACAAAGGTTGTCCAATCATTTGTCCGTCCCATTCTCACTAACGTGGTATCTCAAGAATGCCTTGAGGGACTTTCTTTGACTTTGGCAGAAATGTTCACTTGGACTTAACAATAAACTAATTAAATTTTGGTGGTCACTATAACCTCTTGAAACATGTTTTTGGCCATAACTCAAGAATTCATATGCTAATTTTGACAGAATTTGACGCAAATGTCTAATAGAATAAAATGATGAAATGTTGACATTTTATATCCGGAAGGTCAAAGGTCAACTTCACTGTGACATTATGATATTATGCAAAAACATTTTTCTGGCTATTGCTTAACATCAGAACTCAGCAACAGAAGTGGAGAAATGTGGTCAGATACTGAATTGGTGACACTAATCTCGGCTGTGCTGAATGTATAGATCTTGAGAGCTGCCGGGTTAATGATGTGTGTGAAACCTTAATGTTTTCACAGTCATGGATATAAACTTTAACTGCAACTTGTTGTTTTCAAATTAAGTTATGTTAAACTATCTAATAGGACAACCTTTGTAAAGGCTTTATAAGCCGTTTCTAATGACTTACTTGATGTTTAATAAATCATCTACTAATGCTCTACTTTTTAGTTCACTTAAAAGACACTTAAAGGAACAAGTTTTGGGTTGCCAGGTTGTGAAAAATCCTTTGGGCTGTTACTTGATCTTCCTCCATCATGACTTTTGTAGGTTTCCCAGACTTAAATCCATTTTCAAGTGTTTATTAAAATTTACAATTGGATACTTTATGGATTATCCATATATTAATGTAATGTATGATGGCATATGACTAACTAAATTTTGCTTATGGCTTGTTAGACACCACTGAGTATTTATTGATCATTTACCAGAATGTATAACTTGCAACAATAAAGTTATTCTCTGTAATGATCTAATGCAAATCATGCAAACGATCCAAAAAACACTAGTAAACCAATTATTAGTAATAATAGTATCATTATTTATGATTTTTTAATGATTTTTTTATGATCATTACATGCACATAAAGACAAAAATCAGACATACAGTAATACAATATGAAATCTATACAGATCATGTGGTACTCACACAACACATACTGCTTGTGCTTCTTTGTATAATGGTCTGATCAGAGTTTCCTGTGGCACACTTGAAATCAAAGTGCCCACCAGATGGCAGCTTGGCTGAGTTCAGCCCTGTTAAACAGTGTGTCTAATAGTGTGTCGAGTTTAGAAAGTAGTGTATAACAGCAGCGGCTGTCACAGTCTCGGCTGCCCCTTTAAACTCTGCAGGACCACTGAGTCTCCTGACTGTGATTTCAAGTCTCTGAAACAGTGTGAGACTTTTCACTGCGGTTGGATATCCATATTCTGTGATTGCAGCACAGCCTCCGGTTACAAAGCACTGCGAGAGGCAGGGGGCAGGGGTGAATGATATTCAGGGGATGTTTTGTACAAATATACCATGGGACTACTACTGCAAAGCCAATCTTAGCTTCTCAGTTTCTTTTCTCTTTTGGTTTTCTACGGTACAGTCGGCACTCTGTAACCTTCAAAGAGCATATCTTTGAATCTGATATAAGAGGTGTAACTCCTGAGGGATTTATTTTTACACTGTCAGCTTAGGTGTCATAGCTCTGTAGAAATTGGAGCTCCTTTTATCTGACAGCCTCTCAAGTGTCTCATGTATTTTGCTTTACACTACTGTCTCATCTTTGCACAGGTGTCCTCCTGGCCACATGACCAAAGAGAGCTCCCTGGGCAAAGTGTGTGTCTACACGCTGTGTGCCAGCCGGCCGTGCCGCCACGGCACCTGTGTGGCTCACTCCCCATCCCGCTACTCATGCCGCTGCAGCGAGGGCTACCGGGGACGCCACTGCGAGGTGACACTTGCCATGTTCCACGAGGACAGCAACAGCCTCAGCCTGAGCTCCATGTTTGCCATCAGCATCTGTGTCTTGGCCTTTCTAGGTAGCTATGTCGACTATGTCCTCTTCTACCTGTGGTAACCCGACGCTCATGTCATCATCTCCTCTCATGTTTTTTTCATGTGTTCTGTATCTTTATGTCTGCCATTTTCTTTCTTTTTCATCTTCGATACACTGATTTCCATCTTGTATTTTTGTTTGTTCTCATCTTCATGGTATAATTCTTGCATTATGTCTGGATTTTATCTGTAACATCAGTTGTTTTATTTTCTCTCCACCCCTGTTTGTTTCTGTGAAATCTACATACACATATCTCGTAGCCGTATTGATCTCTTGAGTTGTACCAGAATGTCATTTCTCTATGGGAGGTTGGTGAAAACATGAAACAAAACTGGAAGAGAAGCAGGGAGGGAAACATTGTATGTCTTAATTTATGATTCACGGGGAAGCTGTAAAAGTCCCTGGAGAATCAGGCGAGTTTCTTTATGTGTTTTTCTATATTTCTCATCACTTCTGTGTCCCCTGTCTCTTCCAATGTTACGCTCTGACTTCAGAAGTCAATTTCCCTCTCAGCCTTACTTTTTATCTGTCCAACTTATTTTATATCCCACCATCCACTCATTTTACTCCCTTGATGTCTTTTTTCTTGCCTTTTCTTCCACATTTCTGTGTACATTTCTGTTTTCCCAAGTCATCCTAAATATGTCCATATTGTGTACTTTAGTGCTATGTATACTGTAAGGAGCTGTAATCAGGGCTCATGACCGTCAAGAAAAACTGCCAAAGTAAGGGCATATTTTTATTGTCTCTTACTTTAATAGAGTTCATTCTAGGGTAATTGGAGGCTAAGGCGTAGATATAGGTTAAGGTCTATTGACAACATTACATGAACAAACATAGGGTAAGATTTCTGTTCTCAGAGAGCTGGCACTGAGCGACATGAAAAAAAAAGAATAGCAAACAGGGTAATCTACAGAAACCTTTTGTGCCAAAATACAAAAACATTCACATTCATGACAGCAAACAACATCGTTTTGTCTCCTCTCAAAACTTTCAATTTGAAGAAGCTATTTTCATCATTGTGTATTTTAAAATGCAGCCTAGCTGGAGGAAAATGCACCAACTTGCTATTTACATCCTGTGATTAAAAAATACCCACCACTGCCCACAGAGGAGTATGTCTTCAGAATTAAGTATGTGGTAATGTGGTTTTGTACTCTGGTCAGACGTTTAGTATTTATTGAGGTATTTCCAAAAAAAAAAAAAAAGTTATTCATGACATGGCTTGTGATTTAATGTAAAACTAACCACAGCATACTCCCAGCCATAGTACCACACCATTGCACAGAATACTCAGTCAAATGAAAGGGTTGTAAATGTGACTTTTGATTGACAAAACATCACAAAAGCACAAAATTAATGCAGCAATATGAATATAAGGTTCAGCTCTCAAAATGTCACGACTGTGTAGAAAAGAACAAAGTGGGAGCATGTTAAAAAAGGAAGTTTTTATGAAATGTGTCAAAGTAAAAACTGAATTGGCAAGCTTTGGGAGAGGGAATTTAAAGGCCTTGACTGAAAAAGCCTCCCTTTGAAGGCTTTGACTTACTGGATGATCTAAGGCTGATTTTTAACATATGAAGGGTCAAAAGTTCAGAAATGTATGCCAGAGCCCAACCACTGAATGCTTTAGAGGTGAGGAGTCGAATCTTAAAATCAATAAGTATAAGCTGAGGGTTACGTGGTCTCAGAGAAGTGCCAGTTGGGAGCATAGCTGCTGAATTATGAAATTTTGAGTTTTATGACTGATGCCTGAGTACATGTTTTTTTAAGCAAGAAGGTATGAATACATGGATGACCTCTTCCAGGTGTGTAGAAGAAAAAATAATTTTGGATATATTCTTAGTTAAAGAAAGCATGTCTAACCCACTTTATTTTCTCTGCATCAAAATGGAGTTCAAGTCAGGTATCTAATAAGTAGAACAATGCTGCTTACCCAGGTTAAGCAATAGAATTGACAATTTCAACCGAAAATCAAGGGTAAGACCTTAATTAGGGTGCAACTAGCGATTTTCATTAATGATAAATCTTCTATTTATTTTCTCAGTTAATCAGATTTTAAAATGCCCATCAAAAGGTTTCAAAACTTAGGTTACATATTCAAAACATTTTTTCTGTTTTGTTTTGTTTCATCTTTGCTTTTAAGATCAATAGTCCGAAACCCAAAGATCCAAATCCAACTTAAATGTTGAAAAGCTGAAATGAACCTGTGATTTCAGCGATTGCTTGTTAAATGACTGAAATGATTAATCTGTTGTCAGAATAGTTGCTGCTAAGCTTTCAGTTGACTGACTAATTGATTAATCACCTAATGCCTCAGCTATAGAGTCTAACCAGTTAAGTGCTACCACTGGCCCACTTGTGTAAACAGTTTCATAAAATTGCACGCTTGACGGTGTCATAAGCTGTGGTGAGATCTAATAGGATCAAGATTCAATATCTACCCACATCTGCAGGGCCTTTTTAAATGTATATGCATTGATATCTCTGCAGAAAAGATGAACTGTCCCTTTAATTTATTGTTAAGGCTGGGGACAGAGATGAGCTAATTGGGTTAATTTAAGGCATTATATCAAAGGAAATGTGATTTTTCTGGTCCTCACAAAGATAGGAGGACAAACGTGTGTTCACGTGTGCGAGTGGCTGGTATGTTGTTGCTCTCACCACCCTCTGTAGGGCCACATTGCTGTTTATGAGTCTTTCTGTCAGAGACAGGCTTATAAAACGCTTGGGCGATTCAATACACTGTCCCTGCCTCTATAACTGACTCAACGTTCCCTCCAGGGCATGTGGCTAGTATTGGTACATCAGTTATTCTGACACTTGAGAGTGAAACACATAAAGCGGTCTTCAATATTTGATAATGAATTCAAAGATGATGAAGTATGGCCTTGGCATCGTTCATGAAAATTCATGTGTTGCTTGCATGCTAACTAAAGAAAGGTGCAGTCATTTTGAAGCGGCTTGCCCACTGACATCAGTGAGGCATTTACATTCTATTATATTACTATTGGAAAAGGTGAATAAAGTAATCTAAACAATTCTTTCTCTCAACCTAAAAGCAACCAAACAGTTTCACCTCCCGATTAACTGTGAATGTGGAAATAAGACTAATGCAGTGGTTTAATGAACAGCTGGTTATACAATGTGTACTTTTCTAATAATGACCCTCATCACCACAGGAACCACTACCATAAATACACACTCACACTCTGCTCACTGGCTGCACTAAGCGAGACTGCTAGCTGGGTGCTAAATTAAAAGGGGACTCCTACTCTGCCTCGGCGTGCATTAAAAGTTAAAATGATCATCCATTATTAAGTTTTACATAAGCCATCACAGACCGACCCGAGTGTGAGTTGAGCGCGTGCTATCGACAGAGCTAGATGAGCTGATGTCTGACCAAGCCTCAATAGTCCAGCATCAAATCTGACTTTCTGGTGTTTGAAGAATGGGGGAAATTAGCTGCCCATATGCGCTCCGGATGCCAAGCGATCATGTAAAGTGCCTGTACTTCTCATTCCCTGAAAGATTTATAAATAAATTATTTTCTCATCTCTCATCTGTCTCATTTCCTTCTGCTCCTTCGTCAGTTTTCGTTTCCCCCCTTCCCATTGATGTTTCGTCTGCCTCACAGCTCATTTTTTCCCTCGTTAACTCAGACTGGAGCTACATTGAAAGGGTTAAGTGTTTTGATCAAGCTCTGTTGTAGTTGTTTACTCGACATCCATTCATAATGCACGGTCCAGTCCAGGCTAACATCATAATACTCTGCTCATAGTTACGGTTAGAGGGCAGCGAGGCAGCAGCATTATGGATTGATGAATGACTGTGATGTTTGTTCTCCACCCTGAGTGATATTGATCTCACTGGAATGTAGCTGCACGCACACACACAACTGCGGGCAGTAGTGGCTGCAGGCGTAGGGGCGAAGTTTTTCAGCAGGCAACTAGTGTGCGCCCGTGTTCGAGTGTGTGTTTACCTGTGCCTAATTGTGTGTGTGTCTGTCTGTGTGTGTGTGTGTGTGTGTGCGCCCCTCTGTGGTGTGTATTGAACTCCCTCCCTATAGAAAGGTGCAGAATATCAGCTCAGGTGGTGTTTAGGGTTGAGGTGAGCGCAGGTCTGCAGGCAGCACCTCGGAGCAGGTAATTCTGGGGCTGAGAAGGAGGGTCGGCATCTGGTTGGCGCCGGGCCTCATCGAGATTCTGGTGTTTTCTGCGAGGGCGCTCCAACGCAGCAGTGAGGGAGCCGGGTCAGCTGATCAATATAGCTCACCCTCCACCCCATACTGAGGACAGCCAGCTGAGGAGGGGGGGAAGCTTACAATTTTCCGTCTGAGAGCAGCGTAGACGAGTGTAGCAGCTGATGTGTTAAAGATGTTCCAGGCAGTGAATAAATAGAGATGATGGTTTTTAATTGAGATAACATTTTTTAGCAGAGATTAGCTCCCGGGGAGTTGTTTTTCTGTCTTTGTTTATGAATACCTGCCTGTTAGTGTGACCCCAAAGAGCCGTTGGTGCATTCTTCTCTTTCAAAGCAATTACTTTAAAAATCCAGACTAATGTGATTACCTTGCATTTCTCAAAAGATTTCCAATTAAACTGATACTTAGCACGCACCATATAAACCATTCTAGTTGAAATGGATCCCATCTAGTGTGAGAGATAAAAGCCGAGGCCAGACGGAGGCCAGAGAGGGACTGGAAAACTGGAACCACGAGAGACTTTAATGAGGGGGGAAGAGGAAAGACAGAGGGAAGCTCTGATACAGGGAGACAAATAAAAGAATCAGAGATAAAAAAAGAAAGAGTGTGAACAAGTATAAAAACAGATAGCGAGGAGGGGAGAAAGAGAAAAAGGGATGGCAGATGGGAGAAAAATATTGGTTGAGATTAATGGACTTTAAAGGTCAGTCCAGCATGTTGTATAATTCAGCACACAATAGCTGTGATTGATGTGCGTGCTTTAGGACCTTTTCTTCACAGCTCCCGCAGCATTCCTCTCCACGTTCAGCAGAGCCACCGAGGCTTTGTGTTTTAAGCTGGGAGGAGTACGAAGTCAGTTAATAGGTTTCAGAGGAACTGCAGTCTTTGATAAGACAGGAAACAGAGATGCAACATCAATGGGGAGTGGCTGGAAAGGTGCTGCCTCTGCTTCATGTATGTTCCATTAGTATGTCCTGACCGTACAGTCAGCGCAACTAATAGGTCATACAGGGCAAATTAATGTGATGGAAAATCCATTTAGTCTGCATTACCTATTTATTTTAAAGGATTTTATTTTACATGATGGAAATATATTCACATCAGGCCAGTGCCAAGTATTTCAGCATTTGTATCATCACTTTCCACTCACGTTGTCAACTTCATTTACACCCAAAGATGTGTTTTTCTGCTCAGCATCTCCTTTTAATTATGCGAGTGCTCTCTGGCTGTGTTAACCTGCGCTCTGGCACCCCTCAGTGTTGATGCTGGGCCTGTTCCTTTACTCCTGCTGGAGGAGACACAAGGGCCTGAAGGAAGGTGTGTACCATGTGTCGGCGCACCACGGTGAGTGGGAGGACATCCGAGAGAATGTGCTCAACTACGACGAGGAGGGTGGAGGGGAGCAGGACCAGGTAAACACATACACACGGTATTTACCAGACAGGCAGTGAGAGTAAACAGCACTAAACACACACAGTGCACTGCTTGAGGTTCTCATTTCCATTTTGATGTGTTTTAAATGTCATCATACTATATTTCAGGACTTTTAAAAAGGATATAAGAATACAAATAAGATAGGACAGATGCTAAACCACCAAACAGGGACATTTAATAGAGAGCAGTGTTTGTTGGTGCCCTAAAATGAAAACCAAATATCAGCTCCCTGGAGATCTGGGAATGTGAGTCAATTAGCTGAAATTAAGCAAGTAGACACCAATAGCTGTTACTGCCTCGGTTTTAATAGTGCTGGTAATAGCAGTTTTCACCCACTCTGCAATCAGATAATTAATTACTTGGCTAATCAATGGTGCTGTTGATGCCAACATCTCTTCCTACATGGTGGATCTTAGTCTTAGACTTAGGAGCAGGTTCATTTGCACACACAGGCATTAACTTAGTTACACTGCTCTGAGCACAGATTGGTGTCATGTGGCAATGTTGTTTTTCATTATCTCTTAAATTCCAAAAAAAAGATTACACAGGGGAAAATAAATGTCTCTTCTCTTCTGTCCTTCTTTCCCCTGTTGGTCTCTCAGAATGCCTTTAACATGGTGGAGCTGCAGCGCTCCCTTCAGCCCAGTCCGGCACAGTCCCTGCGGTACAGCTACCCCCAAAGCATCATCTCCTACCCGCAGACGAAGCTTTCCCAGGACAACAACAAGAAGGGGCTGTCAAATGGGAACGGCAGCGCAGCTATAGCTCTGCGTCTTGCCATCCCTCCCTCAGAGACAGAAACGCTGCCGTCCCCTCTGACCTTCCGCCGCTCCCACAAAACCCTCTCCTTCTCCAGCCAGGACTTGGCCCGCTACCTGTGTGAGGTAATCAGGGACATGGAGCACCCGGGAGAGCTCGGCACCATGACCACACCGCGCCGTCCCTCTGGGAAGGAGCGCGGCCTGGCGGCGGTGCGCTCTCTCAGCTCCCTCAGTGCATCTCAGGGTTCAGAAGTCAGGCTTCAAGCAGCCCAGAGCACCCGGCTGGACAGGTTTAAAACCCTCCGAGCAGTAGTTAGCGATCTGAGAGGAGACTCCAAGACTCCGGAGGGCCAGAAAGACAAACTGAAGGAGAGCAGAGGGCAGCTGAACTGTGAGAAGAGCGGGTGAAGCTGCACTCGGAGAAACAGAACTGAAGGTTGCAGAAAAAGCAACACTAATCAGAAGGCGTTGGTGGAATTCCAAAGGGAGATAATTAAATGTGAAATACTGGGAGGTTGCCCAGGGTCTATGTGAAGTCTGCTATAAATGTACTGTATTGATGAAACTTTGAACATTTAAGTTCTTTGATATAAAAGATGTTTACCAATGAATGATCAGATGTGATGTATTGTTTACTTGGCATTGCACTGTACAGTATTTACTCCACAGAAAGCACTTTTTGGAAGCGCCCTGTGTCAAAGCTATTCATGTCATCAAACTCATAAAGAGTAATGTCTGCAAGTAAATGAGTTTCCTCTGAGAGAGCCGGATTCTTGTTGCCGTTAATGACTCATGAAATCGTTTATGTGACAAAAATGATTTTCTTTCATTTGTATTATCTTTTTTCCTTTTAAATAAATAATTATCTTTGATAATATTTCGAGCTTGATCTTGTTCAAACACCAGTTCACATTAGCAATCGTCAAATCTCTCGTTTTTGAAGTTCAAGCCAACTTTCATCATCAAATGTTAATGCTGTTTTTTTTAGTCATAAAGCTCAGCAGACACAAAGCAGAATAAGATGTGTTTCTTATTACCTACACATGAATAATCCCTCCATGTATCTGTCTTCTTTTATTCCTAGTGATTAGGATGACTGGAAATAGACTGGAGCAGATTGTCTTGTGTGAGAGCCTCTGATGAGAAGAGCAAAGTCTATTTCAGGATGAATCATTCATGTCCAGAGCCTGTAGCCTTCTGACCTGAGCTTCTGGGAGTCTCCCATATGAACTCAAAAGCATGGGGATCCCAGCAGGTGGCCCTACACTGTACTTAATTAGCTGGCATTACTGGAGTTTAACAGCTGTGACACTGGAGCAAGCCGCTGGGGAAGCGCACAGAGCTGCTCCAGAGTTGATGCTGGCCTTGATGTTTGTATCTGGTCCATCTTCGCACTTACATAATGCATCATAACAGATACACAGGCCGAGAGGATGGTTTCACCCCCCTGTAGGTTCTTACGGAGCTTCACATTGTCCATTTTGTATTCACGAGTCTACAAATGAAAGCACCAGATCTTGATGTGTGAGCTCAAAGATCTTCACATTCATGCAATATCTGCTTCCCTCTTTTGTTATTAATATTAGTACTAAATTAAATATGTGTGATTCAGTGTTGTTCAGTCATAGGTTCTGGGATGAATTTGTTGCATGAATGCACACTGCCACCTATTGGAAAGCTGCCGGCACCACATTTGATCCAAACAGCAGCTCATTACTTCAGATTTACAGTTTATATCTCTGCAGTACAAACAAGTGGGATTTCCCAAAGCGGGATCTGAGGATCCTTGAATGAGTTCATGGTTGTTTCCAGCATCATGAATTACAATTCAGCCCTGATGCTATTACATTTATTAAAATCTGCCCAAGTACTGTATGCATGATGAGTGTCAATTTGAAATGCAAATTTCACTTACTGCAGTATTTTCTACAGTGTAAACAGTTACATAATAGAGTCTAAATTTGAATCAGAGCCTAAATTGTAAACAGGGCTGTGGTGCTGCATGCATATTTGTGTTCCCAGGTCTTTTCATGAATGTTAAGATTTATGACTGTGAACCTCTAACTGGTTCAGACTGTGGCAGCTTCCAGGTGTGACCGCCGTCAGGATGTTTTTTAAAGCAGAGAAGCATTGCAGCAAAAGTACCCTGGTTAAATAGGATAAGGTGATAAACATCTTGCTATGATTTATAATGCCTACTTTAAAAAGATGTAATTTACTTTTCAGCCATTAGAGGACACTGTCAGTCCATCAGCAGCAGCATGATGAAACTGCAACAGTATCTTAGGGACAAGTACAAAGTTAAAACCAGAATAAATGATCAGAGAAACATTACTAAATGGTGTGATTAGTATGGCATTGATGTTATACATATGCTCTAGCTTTCAAATTTACCAGATCTCAACCCAGCTCAACACCTGTGGGATATTTTGGACCAACATGAGAGACAGCGCTCTCCACTACAGTTTTATCAAAACATTAACAGTGGATGAAGTGCTTTGCTCTTTTACTGAAGTAAATGTGCAAGTACCCCAGTGTAAAAAATAGTGTTGCATTAAACACCACAACAGGTAAAGGCGCATTATTAACATAATGCACTGAAAGAATAAAAAAATAACTGATGTTCTCAAGTTTCATATTTTTTATATAAAGTTGCAATACAATCTCCAGAAAAATAATGGCATTGTACATTTCTGCAAACCACTCATACATTACATTTGCACATTATAATGTAGAGGAGGGCTGTGATTATCAGGTGGTTAGATTTAGGAACAAAAAACACTTGTTTGTGGTTAAGAAAATACATCAACTCAGTTTGGGGGGGGGTGTCTGGTTCACAGAAGGTGGCTTTAAGTTTTTACACAGAGAGGCATAAGACAGGTAAAATGCAAAGCAACCATAAGTGGCATTTATTGTTTTCCATACAGACAAGACGACTTAGGTGGGCTCTCCATCCTGTGACATAATAAATATTCACACAAACAAACATTAAACCAAATTATAATACAAAGAATGGGTGTTTCAAAAAAACAATTTCCTGTTGATAAATTCAAATACACATAGATCCAAAATAATCACATCTATCATCATTGTATGCATCTCTTTAGCCCCCCCTTTCATCCAAATGGTTTGCTCCTACAGCTTACTAACAGGTGCTGTCGCTAACTCACTGTGTTGCCCCGCCCCCTGCTGAGGTGAGTGCCGTCTCTGCCTGACTCTGCTATCTGAGATATCGCACTAATTCACTAATAGTGCAGCAATGTCTCTGCAAAAAAACAACCGCTGTTTGTGCCACTATCCGCAAAGGAAAAATGGCAACAGGTCACGAGAAAGACCTGCATTTGAGGACTAAAAAACAGCCACAGGCTGCTTAAAAAGCCAAAGGAAACGCATCGATGCCTTCCTAGAAAAGCACATATTTAGGGACCAAAAAGTTGCTGGAAGCACAGCAATGACCCATTAAATAACCTGTTGTTGGTGGTGTTGTTGTTGTTGTTGTTGTTGGTGGTGGTGGTCTCAGACAGTGGTCTACAGTGGTCTGCAGCTTGGCAGGAAATTTGCCTGTGTTGACATGACATCTGTTAACCCCTTCACAATGACAAAGTCAGCTCATATAATACATCACTTCAGAAACGTTAATATTATACATATGAAACATACAAATATGGCATATCTGTGGTTTGCAGAAAGGTGACTGAGCTGAGAGCTGGGTAGTTTGGTTCATTAGTTTAACCCTTTGTAGGGTCACAGGATAAGGGATCTTGAGATGATTCATGAGAAGTAAAAAAAGAAAAAGTACAATTTAGCTCTAGAGAGTTGTATTAATTTGGGGGGATTTTCTCCAATCTTTGCTATTGGTGTGAAATTTCAGTCAATTTATATCTTTGGGTCTTGAGCATTTATCAAAATAAAATCCTCGGAGAAGTTTAGAGGGTAAATTGTTCCCTGGTGGAACTGCTGACAACTTATCGGCATCTACACCTTGACAAGCGGCCCCAAGATGATTTTTTTCTGCTTTATAAGCTTTTCAAAGGCTTTTCCAGTGTAAAATCTTATTAACTAGTAAATTTAACCAATTACTATAGCTTTCACTTAAATGTAGTGGATTAAAGTCTATTTATATACAATAGCATGAACCAGAAATAAGTGCAAGTACCTCATAGTTGTACTCAAAAAGTGTGTTTGTACATAGTTACTTGCCATCACTGTTAAACACCACATGAGGGCACATGTTGTTCATTCTTACAGTACAGCTCAGAGACTTGGAGAATCTGCTGTATGCCATAAAACATTGAAGCTCATGTGGGGCTTCATGGTGGTCCAAAACCTTATCAAGACAGTAGCTGTGTTTGAAACCGTTCACTCTTCACTCACTCACTATTCTCTGCGTAGTGTGTATTGAATAGTGAACCATATAGGGAATAACCAAACAAGATTTTGGACACTACACTGGATTTTTTTCTCCTCTGCACACACAAAACCTCACTGCATTGTGGTTTACAGGAGTAAAATGTAGGTTTCTTCGTACATACACTCAAATTAGCTAAGCATTGTGGGTATTTTATAGTGCACTATATAGTGGATAAAATTAACAACTGAGAATTCAAACACTAACGCAAATAGGGAACACACTAGCGTTGATTTTTTGTCTCCCATCTTTAGGTGAATCGGGGTACATCAGATTTTTTATCATCTACTGCTGTTCCCGAAAATTTGAAACCCTGAACTGAGCGAAGTCTTCAAATCAAGTCTGTAATCATTAGAAAACAATTCTAAAAAATTGACCACAGCATGAGGTAGTATATACTGATGGATTATGAGGATGGATGATACGCTGTTCCTGTGTGCCCTCTTGTACTACAGGATACATTTGTGATGAGATCTCAGTACAGAGGGCGTGGGTGGGGGGAGGTGGTGGGTTTGGAGGCGGAGCAACAAGGGGAGCAGAGTGTTTGATGTGACAGCTGGAGATTGTAAGAATGAGGGGTGACACAGAGCTCCAGCTCCCTCAGCCTCGGCCGGTCATCCAGTCAGACTGTCAGTCAGTCACTCCCTGAGAATCCAGCTCTGTTTACTCTTGTGTTAATAACGTGTGTGTATGTGTGTGTGTGTGTGTGTGTGTGTGTGTGTGTGTTTGTGTGTGTGTGTGTGTGTGTCCGTGTTTATCCTCAGGCAATGGATCTGGGAGAAGTGACAGTGTGGCGTGGCCCTCTGTCAGTCGCCCAGTAAAGTGGCATGCGTGTCAGCTCTCCTGACAGACGCTCTCATCCTGCTGGCCAACGATGGCGGCTGCAAATGTGGGACATGTCTTGTGACAGAGCGACACAGCCTACACGACAACTCGGCGTGCAGACAGGACACGAGCAGTCAAGTTTGATGTGAGGGGGGTCACCGCTGTGGGCCCGGGCTCTCAGAGGGTGAGTGAAAGCTGCAGTGATCCTTGCACAGCTGGAGACGCAGCGACTATGCCACACCTCACTTACAGTCTTTTGTTCCTAAATGGTTGTAAGAGAAACCTGTTTTTGTGTCAGAGACGGGCTGATGTGGCTCTCAAATGTGCCACGTGTAGCATGTTAACATGCATAAATCATTACCAAAGTCACACTGGGACACTGTTAACAGACAGAGCAATCACTGAGAAGACTGACAGCCTCTTCATGCCTCCAATATCATAATGTGCTGATTCCTGGGTAGCTTTATGGTACAAGATTTTGTGGTTTACGGCACGCAGCAGGAGAGAGGGCCGTGTTCTTAGGTGTAACCAGAATCCAATAAAGTATCAAAGATTCTCAGGAGGGCAGAAGGCAGAGAAATGAAAAATCAGTTCGAGCTTAGTCTTTAGAAAAGGAAGCAGAAGTGTTTTTGTGTCGTCATTATGTAAAACTAACGAGACAGAAGATACTCATTCTCTGGAAAAAAAAAAAAAAACAGTTGATTTACTAAAATAGAGATAACTTCAATTATGAAAAAACAACTGAGATCACATATAAAGTTAAATCAACATTTCCACATTTTAATATGGATAATTGTGAGCTGAATGATCACCACTGTTCACCATAAATTATTACAGGATAAAGAGCGGTCACAAACATTTTGTTTTGTTTGTTTGTTTTATAGAAAGTTCTTTTTGTTTTCTAATACCCCAGATTTGTTTTCCCTGATTTCCTTGCAGAGTTAAGAGATAAAAATGAATTTGATAGTTACAGCTGATGGTTCTTATGTGCACAGTGGGTCATAAAGGTGCTCTTTCTACATTTCCTCTTTCACTTTCTTCAGCATCACAGCAAAAGTTAATAAAGGTAAAACAAGTCTTTTAAAGCTGGCATATTTCAGAAGTTCAACCTTCAGTTGTGTTTGCTAGAATTTGAAATTTGCTAGATTCACTTTTAATTTGCATATTGGTGGCTATTGTGAAAATGACTGTTCTATAAATAGGTTAAGCCTTGAATTAGATAGAATAGGAATTAACCTTCCTATTTCAGCAATTTTCCCATCTTGATCTGACATCAATAGGACGTCAGAAAGACATTGGATTCTTATGTTTGGCCGCCGTTCAATTTTGGTTGAAATAAAAATTGAGTTGAGGATATTTTAAATGTTGTGTGGACATTAACGTAATGATTTTAATGACTAAATGTTGTTTTTCTGTGTCAAGATGATGTTAGCACGAGATGCTTGGGAGACAGTGGATTTAGTTACTTGACAACTCAAATTAATACCAGCAAACCATCAACGTCATCTGTCGTCAGTATTCTGCATCAACGTGATGTTGGGATCTGACATTGTCCTTACATTAAATTTTGGTCACAAGGTAAAGTCAGCCAAATATCAACATTAACAATGCTGAACCTCAGCTTTTAAGCCATCGTGGAAATTATGTCCTGAGAGTGCTCAGAAAAAAATGGAAATTTTAAAATTTTAAAATCTACAATTCCACAACAACTGAGAACTCTCATGTCATGAAAGTTTGATATGATGGACAGCTTTAGAGAAGCTGCTTGATGTGCCTCCACACTGGTGTATATGAGGTGAAATTCACTTTGAAACCCCCTTAAAGATGTAGTTTTCAGATGTCCAAACTCTCAGGAGTCTAACTTGTTTCACGTCATCCCATCATGCACTTCTTCCTCTCTGCCTACAGATGGCACTCTTTGCCACACCTGAGCTCTGACTCACACCGCTGATCTGTGCTCACATCAAGATCCTCAGGTTTCTTTTCAAACTCAGACGGATAGATACTTCATCCCCTCCCTGTGTGGCTGAGTGCTCCGGCACTCTGCTCTGCAAGGATGCACCACACCACCTCCCAGAAATGCGCTGGCCGCAGTTTATCATTGACTGTATTGGGAGCATTTAATGGCACAATCGTGATGGATTCTGTGAGCAGTTGATTTATTGATCACTGTCCTCAGCTAAGCTGTGAATACTCAAATAGTTACCAATCACCTCCAGAAATCACCTCCCTGCACAGCCTTTCTCTTCTGAAGTTGTAAATGGTTTTTGTTCTGCGCCACAGGTGACTTTGAGACAATAATTGATTGACTATTTGTGAGGGATTACATAACAACAACTGAAACTGCGAGGTGTTCTTGTGTTGAATGTGGCCATTTGAGGCTGTCAAGGACTTTCTGCATCCATCATTGAGGAAGAGGAGGGTAGAGCAGAACAGCAGTGGTGGAGAGGAAGAGGGGAGAAGCAGAGGGCGCCTGACAGATGGGCTTAGTGAGTGAATCATTGACAGGGGCCTGCTAACGGATGCTGGCTCCATCAATAGCTCAAAGCCTGTGTGATGAATTACTGCAGACAAACAATGCTGAGTAAGCAAATGTGTTTTTAACAAAGCCAGGTGAAAATATTACAGCTTCTTTTCAGAGCTTCAGACGTCAAAATAGAAGCTGTAGTCATGCACTTCCTTTTTGGGGGTATATTAGAGCACACAGCGAAACACCTCGGCATTTAAATACTTATATTATATATATATTTCTATTTATAAAAGTGGATTTTTATACTTTATATATATTCATTTTTTTATTCTTAATTTGACTCAAATTGTTATAATTCTTTATTGCACACTATATCCTTTTCAGCACAGCTTCAAAGGTGTGAGCATGCAATGAATAAAACCTCCATACCTTGAGCTTTTTAAAAATTATTTTTAGGTTTAATGCATTTTTTTTCAACACATCTTTTATAATCTAAAAAATCTGATATATATGTGAACATACAAATATGTAATTTTAAGAAATATAGCAAACTGATCATGAGAAAGTGGTGTTATTAAAGTAATTACACACATTAACCTATACTGATACACTCAGGGAGACTGCAGATTTGAATCTACCTACTTCATTTCATCTATTGCAAAATTACAGGATGACAACAATAATAATACTTAAAGGTTCAGTGTGTAGAGTTTAGGGGCATCGATTGGCAGAAATCATGTATAATATTCATAACTATGTTTTCATTAGTTTTTAATCGACTAAAAATAAGAATGGTTGTGTTTTTTTCTTTTTTTTATATTAGAATAAGCTGTAAATACGGAGCAGGTTCTCTCCCATGGAGTCCACCATGTTGTCCCATTGAGGTCTTTAGCAGAAACGTTTCCTGATGGTTTGTGTTATTGTTCACAGGCGCACGGTGCATATGCTTTGTTAATGTGCTAACTGGCAAACTAGAGTCAAGATGGTCTTCTAATTTCCCATTTTAAATGGTGATTACAGACTACCGCCATCTTCTGTGTGGAATTATTTCCTCTTCCACAACCCCAACCCTCATTAGTTGGTTGACGGTTTTAGTCTTTGCAGTGTGTACATGTACAACTTTTTGGCCAAGACACAGGCAACATTAGATAATGCAACAGTCTGCTTCTTTGCTGCTAGTTCTTTCATGATGGTATGGTTTGTCTTTGTCTTTACACACAAGACCTTTAAGATTTGAATTAACCCTGTTTATGGTGTTTTTTTTCAGTCACAGTGATTTATGCAATTTCCCTCCAGGGATCAATAAAGTATTTCTGATTCTGATTCTGATTTTCTGTAATTACATTTTCCAGCTTTAGTGGCGGTTTGTGCTATTCCTATCCTGGATTCAAATGACCTAAATATGCATACCTACTATATATATGTGTTTGGTTTCACTGTAAAAAGATTCACAACTTCTTTTGTTGTATTTCTCACAAAGCAGCTGCTCATAAGTGTTTGCTGCCCTCTGAATTCTGGGACGTGCAGTATTAAAGCACACTTGAACTTCCAACCAGTAAACATGAGTGTTGCCAAATCAACCAGGACCGAAGTTTAAGGATTATTACTTCAACAGAAGAAAGATTTAATTAAATGTATCTAAAATCCCCCCCAAAAAAGACGACTAATATCAAAATTCACGCTTCAGCTTTGTTCCAGATTCTCTGCTGCTCAAAAAGAGTAGCCTAGAAAATGTTGACGCCTCCCTTTCCAAACTAATCCTCTCCCCTCTCTGCGTGTCTCCTCCTCCCCATTACTGCAGACTGAACTCCACCAGGTGCTGCTGGAAACAATAGCCGGCCCATACAGGGATCAATGCCAGGCCACTGATGGGCTCTCATTCCTTCACCAGCAGACGTGATAAATGACAGGGCACATATGTTTCAGCAGCCTAGACTCTAGCCGCCAGCCTCCTTTGTCTCCACATCTAAAGGGAGTTATGCTGTGAAAAATGTAATGCACACACACACACACACACGCACGCACAAACAAAGCACATTCAGAAACACACATACAAGTTTTTGTCAAAAGCCAGGATATGCTGCACTGTGTATCTATGTTTAGACAAGAACTGATGACAAAGACTCACTAATTGGAGGCAAATCCCCATTGTTTATAATAATAGATTTTAGCAAGTACAGTGTGTGATCCTTTTGAAACATTTCGTGTATGCTCTCTCTCCTCCTCCTTCACACTTCTTTCTTCTCTTTTCCTTGGCAGCAGTAAATCCTGATGTCTATACAGGTAGCAGTGCTCTGGCCCCTGCCTGCCGTGTCCCAGGTGTCTTGTCAGCTGTCAGAGACGTCCGACAGCAGACAGGGATGGCATGACCAGCGGGCCGGGCCGTGTTGGACGGGTCAGCCGTCAGCGTTGTGGACAGACAGGCATGTGGCAGTGATCTCCCTGTGACAGGCTGTCAGAGCCACCGGAGAGCCACCAACCAGCGCTCGCCCCCCCTCGCTGTCATCCCACCTGACTACAGACAGAGGGGAAGCTCTGAATTCTCAACTTGGCACCCAGACTCCACTGCTTCCTCCCCCGCTGCTGTACAGTGCATCCATTGTGGCTTCTGATATTCAGTAGGCTTTGGTTATCTGTGAAATGCATTGGTGTGGTGGCTGGCTCAGTAATAGTGCAGCCCTGTATTAGATATTCCAATTGAATGGCGTAAAAGGGTGATTCAGTTCAAGTGCTTTTACCTGCCTCACCTCTTGAAAATATATTCCCGCAGGGCAGACATGCAGAAGCACACAAGTCCTACAAGAGGAGGTGACGCAAACCTAGAAAATGACATAATTGCCATGTTATAACAAGACACATCTCTACAGCTGATCCTTTACCCTGATGGGAGTATTTGCTTTAGTGTTTGTAAGTGTGTTTACCCCAAACCACTCTCTGTCCACCCATCCTCCGTGTCCCTGTCTGACAGGTGACATTTGGAGCAGTTCAGGAGATGTATGTGCCATTTGTATCCATGGCAGGGTCAGAGCGTGTTACATGACCTGCAGGACAGCGAGCTAGAGAAAAGATACTAATCTCGCCCAGGGAATCAATACGGCACAGAGAGGCACTGATAATTGACCGCTGTCAATCAATCAGCGCTGTGTTTGTGCAGCCATTAAACTTCTCTTTGTGAGAGGAGGAAGCACTGTAGGTAAGCACATAGAGAGTAAAACCATGAAAAAGGATTTTTCTTTCACCATTTTATGATGTTAACATCTACAGTGGCAGAAGATGCATTCATATATTTAAGTAAAAATGGCAACACTGCAATAAAAGAATACTCCATTACAAGAAAAAAAGCTTTAAAAAATGTCACACAAGCATGGAAAGTAACAAGTATATTTATTCAAGTAATGTATTGTATCCAATTTATGATACTTTTACTGTAACTTCTTAGTTTGCAGATTGAGATTATAAACACAAAACATAATCAACAACAAAGAATGTATGATATGTTTTGATAGATAGATAAGATCTATTTCATTTCATGTTTATTTGTATAGGGACACATATGTAGCATAAAACTGATGCCACATACTACAACATTTCTAGTCTAACAAACTTGCAATGCTTCACCTTTACCAGTGTCAATAATAAAGTCATATGTACCTTAATGCATTAATAATTATAATTCAATACCACATAATGACTGCTTTTACTTTCAGAGCATATATTACTTACATGTCACTGCTAATAGTTTTGTGCTTTCTCCCATGTAAAATTTTGAATGCAGGACTTTTACTTGTAATAGAATATTTCTTTGCTGTGTCAGTGACTCTGAACCAGTCTTACCCATTATTCAGCATTAAGCAGTTGCTTAGCCCCCCCGGTCTCTGGGGGCCTCTATTTTTTAACGGATGAGAGGGAATAACGAAAAAAATTTCCTTCCTTCCTTCAACTAAAACTGAACAAAATTAGGAGGTTGGTTTAAGAAGACTGTTCATTGGGTTTGGGCTAATGGAGGAATACTATATTTACTCGTTTCTAGTGTGGCTGCTTATAGGTTTCATCTCAGTCTTAACATGCTTATTTGTTTGTAATTTGTGCTTAAACTAATATTCACAATATCCCATTTGATTCTGTGTCATGTGAATTGACAACATGTTAAAATGGGCCCAAAATTCTTGGGCCAGCTGTGAATTGCGTCAAGTAAAAGATCTGTCATTGCTCCACACTGATCTACTGTTTTTACCTGCCTTTTGTCTCATTTAAAAAAAAACAAAAGAAAAGCCAAAATGACAGAAAACTAAGATGTCAACAAAAATCCACATTTATCCAAAAATTACATATTGTGATATCTGACTGATTTTAATAGAGCATGCCACATATAGTATTTATTTTTATTTCAAGTCGAAATTTCAAGACTCTGACTACACCCTGATCTACTGTTTTCATTTGTGGTTATTTTTTTGTCTCATTAGGAGAGCAGAAACATACATTTTTAAAAAGTCTTTATTTCAAACCATCAACATACACAGTATCAGAGAAAACATTGGAAGCACACAGATTAAACATTGAGAAAACAAAATGAAAAGCATTGTGATTGCAAAAACAGCTGATCAATCATGTGAGTTAAATGTTATATGTGGACACTAACCCAAAACTTTTCAGCCCTCTTTTTTTTCTTTTTTTTTTCTTTTTTACTTATCTAAGCCTGAAAAAAACCCAAGTCCATCCTAATTTCTCTGGGCCACCCATTGGCCACATTCTGGATCCCACTTCATCTACTTTTATTGATGAGCCATTTATTGCTCCACCCGCGGGGCACCCCAGTGACCTAAATCAAACACATCTACATGTTGCGTCACAGGTGCAGACTATGTTAGCTTGACTCCGGCTAACATGCTAAAGTGCACACATGTATCTACTGGCGGTTTCTTTTGCTCTAGCTAAGGGTATTTTTGTCTTTTTAAACCTGTGTGTGAGGACTTTCTGCGGGTTTTAGACAGTAATTTCTGATGTGACCGCATTTAGCTCAACATGTAGGAAAATTTTGAGGAGAGCAGTGGGACAAAGAGGCCCAGTGGACTGGTTATAGTGGGACACAGAGGACGACTGGACTGCTTGGAGATTTGATGCTTGGAGGATGAAGCAGCACAGCAGCTGAACATAATGCAGATTTAAAGGACCTCGCGTGCACCGGAGCCCTTTAAGAGAGTTGCATCATCTCCATTTGCTCCTAAAGACCGTTTTTTTCACAGCAATGGCGGAACATGGAGCATCTCAATAGATCCCGGAAGTAGCATTAATTGCTAGCGGCGCAATGGAGTTGCAGCAGGGAAGACCGTTTGTGATGGGCTTTAACAGGGTAAGACGTCTAAAGAATCGTTATTTATATTATCAGCATATTTTAGCTAAATTAACATGTGCATTAAAGCATGATATTGGATTATCTGCTGCTAAATTAGTAGATTTACGAAGTAGTAACAGATATGCTAACAGTTGTAGTGCACTAGCATGCGCACAGCTCACAGAGTGACGTTCACACAGGTGAGTACAACAACGACAACGTCATCAACTGCTTGCGAGGCAAGATTGCGTGTAAACGCCACAGTGTAACGTGTGCAGCGTCCTTCAGGCTGTAATATGTGTTTCTGTAGCTCCTGTGCAGTTTAATATCCAAACAGCCCCATCATGATTTTATTCTGCCGTTGATTCTGTAAAAAAGTGTCAGGTTATCTAATTTGTGTTGCTAAATATCGCATTTTGCATTTGCAGGCATTGCATTTATTGTCGGTCATTTTTGTCTGAGTTTTGTCTCTTTTCTGATTAACTTAAACTGATTAATAATCAGTTGCACAGGCTGCAAAAGTGCCAGCTACAGAAATGTAATATTTACTGTTACATATAAATGGTCATGCAGATTTTGTTGTTATACATGTGTGTACATTGACATTTAATGTAATGATGCTTGATGCTTGAGTAACGTTTCTTAAAGGTATAAGTATTTGTAGGCTACTTGTTTACAATATTCTAATACACTTTCCACCTCCTGTTGTTACATAGCCAGGTCTGAAACTAAACATTATGAAATAAGAGTTATGACAAAAAGTTAAGACACTGAGAGCTTTTTATTTCAACAGTTAAATGACTTTTCAACACAACTGGTGTGTGCATGTGTCTGCCTGTTGTAGGAATAGACAATTTGGGGATATTTGGCTGATAACCAATACCAATATAGATGTATCCATTTAACATGATATTATGCATACTCTTATGGTGGCCCACAAGCAGATGCAGACATGAAATACAGTTCTTTTCAGTGTATTTAACATTCATTCATTGTGGAAAATAAAGAACATTCTTCAACTTAGGTTTGATGTTTTGTACATGTTAATGTAGTCTTTAAAAAACATACATAATGGTTTGTGATATCGGCAGAAATCAGCATGTAGGCTGTCTATTTTAAAGGCAATATCTGCCGATACCAATGACATGCCAATATTATTAGTCTGTTGATTTATGTGTGTGCTTGTCTGTACTGCACTTGAGTAGAAAGTGTAAAACTATCCTGTGTTCAACCATGCCCGGTCTTCCCTAATTACTTTCCAGCTCTGAAAGTCAAATGCATCTGTGGCTTGAAATTTCCTGAGCTGTTTTAATCTTTTGTTGCTATTAAAGAAATGTCCCCTCAGAGACATGTGTTGTAAAACACTGTCAGTACCTTACGGTTAAAACCCAAATTTCGAACGTCGTAACATTTGTAACCTGCCATAGGAATTTTACAGTACAGTTACAATATAGTGTAATGTTTTGATGAACTTGGCTTTTCACTGTTGGGTTTGCTGGCATTGTGCAGTACAGAACATCAGTTGTCGTTTTTATCACTAATTATCTAAGAAAAGATCCTGCACATACACTCTGCAATCACAAAGGCATATGTTACATTAACAAAAGTATTTCCACAAACATGTCTGTGACAAGAGTGATTGAACACTACTCTGTTCTAGCATGTCTGGCTGTGTTAATGGGTGGTGCAGTTAACAGCGTCTGGACTGTTGGTGCACCACAGAGGATACACACATGCAGACCTGCACAAACACAAATGGAAACACACATGGATATGCACACACACACACAGCACACCAGAGGCGTAGACAACAAATGCATGTGATGTTCGGAGAGGAGGTGACATCAGAATATGCAAAAAAAGACTTTGCCGCAGGCCAGAGATTTTTAATGATGAATCCATTCATTATAGAATAAGGTCATTATGCTTTTGTTGTCATGAAATGTACACATTCATCATCAGTCCACCCAGGACCGAGTCCATTGTCCCTCTTCTCCGGACGACCTTGAATGGAAAATTTATAAAGTGAAAAAATAACAAACACACACAAATACAAACACAGACGCAGCGCAAACATGCATACGAGAACACACGTCCACATCCCCAAGGACAGCAAACATACACACCATGAAATATTTTACTAAACCGCCGCTCATTTCATCCGGCCGTTTATAAAGCAGGAGAGGAAATGCAACAAAACGATGCTTTTTTTGTCCGTGTTGTTCAGCTGTTTCAAATCCTTAGCAGAGACTAAACCAGATATATGAGCCTGTAATGAAACATTTTATGCTAATTGTATTTGTTTATGAGCAAATTAATGGCAGCCGTGCAAAACGGATGATGATGTGAGCACATACACAACATGATAGGATTCCTGAGGAATTCATTAGCTGTTTGCAGGTAATTAGAGGAAATAATTAAGGTGATTAGAGTGTGCACATATATACACACATTCACACACACACACACACACACACACTTGTACAGTATACATCAAAAGATCTCCCCGACCGCCCCTCCCTTGGTTTTTCAGCAACTCTTTGTGGAAAGTGCTGACAGTGCTGTCTAGAATAACCCAATCACTGAATACAGAGAGATTTTGATCCCTCTTTCTCCCCTCATCTTCTCCTTCCCTGTAGGTCTCCTGTTTGTAAGGTTCCCCTCCAGTCACAAATCCCTCATAGCGGGCCCGGCCACAATCTGACACATGCAGAGCTGGCATATTGGTGCTCCAAAGATACAATCGAGTGGAGAGCCGTGGCAACACAATGCAGGAGTGATAAATCAACAAGCTGGAACTCCAAAATATAGACAGCACAGCTTCACAGACAATAGCCCGCTGTCCGTCTGAATAGCAGGTCAGTAACTAACACACACACACACACACACACACACATAGTATGTATATAAATGCAGTACTCAGCCATGCACGTCCTGCAAATATCAAATGTTCATGTGTCTAGCAGGAGCTGTAACATGGAGGCTAAAACCCGCTGATTATCTGAGTGTAATAAGCAAGCAGCCTCTTCTCCAGTGTAATTGGTCTGCAGTGGATCTGCAGCCGAAGCTCGTTAGTGTCACAGCAGAAATAATCACGCAGTAAAAACCCCTCCTGTGACTGATCACCATATATCATGCACATACACACTCACAGATGCATGAATGATTCCCTCACACACACACACACGCACGCACACATAAGCTCTTGATAGGTGGAGCTTTAGTGTTGTAATGCAGATTTGTGCATTAATGCAGGATCTGGAGAGCGAGCGTAATAGGTTGCCATGTGAGTTGGAGGCGATTTGATTTATTTGGATACATCTTTGTTGCTATTTTGTGCTGCAAAATTGTTTTAAATGCTGCTTTGCGCCGAGAATCTCCAGCCTAAAACGCAGGAAGAGCCTGTACAAATGCAATTTTAAGTTTCATTCCCCCCCACTGAAATATGAGTTTCGAGTGACATATTGTATATGTGATTCTCTGAAACTGGCACAGGCAAATATCTTCTGTCACTCAAATCCTTCACGTTCAAGAATATGAGATTTTTGTTGATGTATGACTTGAAGCTGCCAGGTTTTCCACCAAAACAAAGATTTATTTCTCTCACTTGTTCTTTATTTTTTTAATCTTCTCTTTCATATTCTTACTCTTAGTGATAAAAAAAAACTTTTTGGGTGTTTCTTTATGAATATATATTATGTCTGTAAGGATGGAATCTGATTTATATACCAGTCAGTTTTTCTCATCCCAATCAAATGTACCCTCCTACGTGTTAACGGCGAGACATGTGCTCCATCTGGTTTGACTGCTACGGAAACACCTCTGCATGCTGTATCTGCATGTTGTTCTAGATACGGGAACAATAAGAAAAACCTCCTCCTGATTCCAGCCTTTCCATTGCAGAAAATATCACTGATGTGCCTCGGAGAGAAATAGCTCTACACGAGCGCTCCTATGAGAAGAAATACTGAGTAGATGGCTTTGGAGCTATTACAGTTAAAAGAGTGCAGACCCTTTCATTGTTTAAGATGAAGGTGAAAGGCAGTGTGCGTACGTGTGTGTGTGCGTGTGTGTGGGTGGTGACTGATGATCCTGATTCAGAGAGGGGACCTACACACCGTCTGAAACAGAATCAAACTCCGACACCCAGGTATACACCACCTGCACCAGAAGTCATTTAAATGTCCTCCTGGGCCATCGCAGCATCAGGAAAATTCAATCACCCTGTCTGCTGTTGGAGGGGGGACAACGTTCTCTGAGATTACTTGCAAAGAAACTTAATAGCTAAGAGCATTAAATGCTGGTTGTTGCTAGCACTGCTGCCAATAGTGAATAAATGATTTTGGCAGTGTATACAGACAGGGAAATCAATACCAGAGGGTTTTCTGTGGCGTCGGGCTTCTGTATTCATGTAAACATGGGAAGTGGTTTTCTTCGCACCTCAGAGCGAGATTACCTCTCACCACTGGAGGCTTGCCCGAGTGCAGAGGAAGATGCAGCTCTCAGCTTGAGTCTGCCACCGGCAGGAAGATGATATTTGAGCACCTATTCCAATACGACGTATGCAAATACCAGGCAATTTTTTTTTCTCCTGGTTGCCCACGCTACATGTCAGTGTGGGGAGAGAAAAAAATGTCTGCTTTGATAAGTGAGTGTTCAAGCAGAATAACTGTTGCACGTTTAGTGGCAGCTGCCTAGAAGGCTTGAAATTGTGTGATCAGTGATAAGCTGAAGCAACATTTTATGAAGTGTTTCTGTTCTGCTTTGTGTAAGCTGCTGGCTCTTTTGCTCTTTTGCTGTCCCTTCCCCGCCTGTGACCCCGCTCTCCATATCGCCATCCAGACTTCAGTTAGGGGGCAAATGGAGGGATGGAGACGGGAGGCTGAGAGGAGGCGGAGGGGGAGGAGGAGGCAGTGGTGTGAGGGGGCTACTGCTCAGCCATAGTGACCGGGTGAAAAGGCAGTGCAGATGTAATTTGTCCTCAATGGCTGTTTGGGAAGAGTAATTGTGGTGACATTGGCGGGTCGATAGTATGGATTTTTTGTTTGGAGTGCCCTGTGTGTGTGGTGCTAAGGGGAGGCCAGGAAATATAACACTGCTGCTCAAATACAATAAAAATGGATCGAGGGTGTGGTGGTTGTTTGCAGAGCTGGTAGCCATCGTTTGGCTGTGGATGTCATACTGTAGCTGCTGTGGTTATCAAATACACCCCGCCGTTCTGCCCTATTAACACCAAATGTTCGAGGCTTCAAACAGGTCTTTCACACGGGTTTAAACGCTGGAACAAAACCATCACTTAGGACGTGTTTTACTGGAGAAAATGTGTGTCCAAATAAACCACACATAAGAGTGGCTGTGCACCGAAACAAATTTGTTAAGCCCTTAAAAATGTACTTCCCTAAAAATCATGACTTTATTGATAACGACACATAGCACTCAAAAAGGTCTGGAGCAGAAGCGTCCAGATATTAACGCCGCGATGTGTTGCTGATGAAAGAAAATGCAGAGGTTTGCAGCTGAATCAAAGGGGTTCATCGGTTCGTTGGTTGACCCCATGTTCCAGTGATTGTACAGTAGCGGTGGGGGGTAAGGAAGAAGCCTCAGGGGAGGCCAGCAGACGCCTGCTCTGGTGTCCCAGTCAACTCTAACATGATCAGGCAATGGTGTGTGAGGACAATGTGTTTTGTCCACCCTAAGAAATGTAATGAGGGAGAAGAAAAGGGGTTATGACACAGAGGAGGGACGTGTACTGTCTGTCATGTAATGGATGAAGACTCTTGGGGGGGCTATAAGGTCAGCATGTACACTACTGTACATTTAGAAACGCTCACATAAACATGCATGTTTTTGAAAAACCTATTAAGTTTACCTTCATTTAAAGGTCTGGTGTGCAGGATTTAGAGGGATACTGGCAGATATTGAAGTAGCCTGTTTTTTCTTTAGTGTGTAATATTGTTTTTGTGTTGACCACCGTATTTAGAAGGCCCTCCATGATTGGCGCAGTCGGAAAAATCCAGATTTTTAATGTTAAACTGTTTTATTCGGTGTTTTCACTTGTTTTGGGTCCTATTTTTGTGGAGAGGAAAAGACCTCTGCCGATAATTTAGCCCTTGGAGAAAACCTCCTGAATGTCTAGACCTTAAAATTATCAGAAATAAAAATGTGAGCACACATGAGCAGCGGCTGGGAACCTGTCTCTGATGAGCCAAACCCTGTAAGAGAAACACAGATTTGTAACACGAAATTGTTTTATTTTGTGTATTTTACAGTTTAAATCACCCGGTCTGTTTGATTAAGAGATGAGGAGGTCTGTGTGGATAATTAGGCTCTGGCAAAACATGAACGTCTGGATCAGGAAAAAGTTGAGCACACATTTGCAGGTGCTGGGCCAGCGGCCAGTCTGCGACATTTTTGGAACAGTATTGGAGATATGCTGATTTGCAAAGTTAAACTGCTTTATTTAGTGTTTTTAACCATTTTAATCACCTGGTCAGTTTTTTTTTGGAGAAGAGGAGACAGCTCTGGATAATTCAGCTCCTGGTAAAAACCTGAACAACAAACAGGAAATCCAAACAGGAGATGTTTTCAGCTGGTCGCAATGTGCAATCCTCAAAGCTAAAGACCACTAAATCGCCCTAAATCTTACAAACTGGACCTTTAATCGGGTAAAAACCTCTGAGATCTGGCCAAGAAACATCTGCTGGAGAATTAATGTGTAAAAATATGTTATTTCTTTGGCATTCATCCCAGTTAATGAACAGTGTACGTCCCGCCTTGATAGGACGCTTCCCAACGAGCACAGGGCCACCTCATCGAAGATAGCCCAGCCAGCCCCGTCTGTGTCACCCCCGTCATCTCACATCAGGTCCTGTTTCACTCCAAAGCGGTGCTCTTTGGGTAAAACCATTAACAGAGTCAACAGACACAAACAGGACCACATTTTGACACTCAGCCGCCGCCCTGACGTAACCAAGCGCGACACCTGACGTGGGGAAAAGGTCACACGACTCGTCAAAGAGACAGGGGTGCCTCAGACAGAGGACGTGAGGACTCAAAAACGGACGCCTCCCGACGGTGATGATGGACACATGGCTGAAGCATGGCCTTCTGGGAGCGGTGGGAGGAGTGCACGTCCTGCCGGGAACTGTCCCTTCCGGTTCCTCTGGCCCGCTGACGAGTGGTGTCCTCGCCGATCTCACATGATGAGGCTCACGCTAAGAAGGCAAGAGTGGTTAAGTGTGGACAGTTTCACACGTAATCAGAGCAGGCGTGACTGTTGTCGGTGCTTGTAAAAGTTTAGTAGAGATTCACATGGTCGCTAATCAACCTCACCAAACAGAGCTTAGAACTCTGTGCGTTTTACTCTGAAATGTTACACAATATGTTTACCATGACATGATTAAGTTGCATTTATTTTTACAGAAATTCCATAGATAAGGGCGGTTGTGG
Organism: Plectropomus leopardus; assembly: GCF_008729295.1. Lineage (NCBI taxonomy): Eukaryota > Metazoa > Chordata > Actinopteri > Perciformes > Serranidae > Plectropomus > Plectropomus leopardus. Next base: position 21,443,767 of record NC_056473.1, on the reverse strand, counting down.
TTCAGAGCTAGAGCGGGTCGTCCTATGATTGGAGGGTTGGCGGTTTGATCCCCAGCTCCTTGGGCAAGACACTGAACCCCAAATTGCTCCTGGTGGCTGTTTCATCAGTGTGTGAGTGCCTGTGAATGTGTAAAAACTGAGCACTTTGTACGGTAACCTCAGCCACCACTGTATAAATGCGTGTGTGAATGGGTGAATGGGACTCAGAGTGCGAAAGCGCTTTGAGTTGTCAAAAATGACTAGAAATGATCTATAGGTGTAGGTCCATATTGTCGTTGTCAAGTGCAAACCTCGTATCTCCACATTTCACTATTTTCTTTTTTTCATAAAGTAGTTCATAAAGTAGTTCTTTTGCCCCCCCTTTGCACTTTAGCAACTTAACTATTGCTTAGCCAACTAAGCTAAGTTTTTGGGTGATTTTTGACAATTCAAATACCAAATCCAATGTATGGGTATTGTTTGTGCAGTTTTCTTAGTTTGTAAATTTGGCTGTAATGTAAGTGAGACTTTTAGCCGGTTAAGTAAAAGACAATAAGAAGAAAACAAAGTAGCCTACATGACAGATGAAAGTGTGAAGTGTTAGCCTTTTATCAAATTATCATATATTTCTAGTACTCTGAATTCGTGAAATTATTGATAGGAAGACAGATACACTCTCATATCTGTTTGTTAAATATCAACAGCCAACAGCTGGTTAGCTTAGCTTAGCATAAAAACTGGAAACAGTTAACCTGCGTCTGCCCAAAAGGTAACATAAAGCTGAGGACCAACACCACTTATTAACACATTAAGTCATGTTTTTTCAATTGAAATCCTGAAACAGCCTGATGTTCATTCACCCCCTTGTTCACACTGCGTCCAGTTGCGAGGAGGTGTCACAGGCAATCTCTTTACCTACGAGCTAGGCTGTTTTTGTGCTAAACTAAGCTAATGGTCTCCTAGTTATAGCTTTATATTTACTGTATAAATATGAGAGAGGTATCAATCTTCTCATTTAACTCTCAGCAAGACAGAAAATAGCTCTCAAGCATGTCTTCTATTTCGTCTGTGCCCGGATAATCTTGAAAAATTGAATGTTTCACTACAAATCTGGCTCCTTAAACGTGTGGTTAAACCAAAATCAAAAAGAAGTGTTACCTTTGTGGCACCTTTGATAGTGGACTTTGCATTGCATATTAGATTCATCAGTTTTTTAATTGACTCGTGTAACTGTAGATACACAAAGTGTAATTGGAGCAGAGTGCCAGGGGCAGATGAAATGGAGAGACTGGCTATAGAGAGCTAGTGAGGCAGGGAGAGAAAGAGGACGAGGGTGAAAGAGAGATGGAGAGTCCCTGGGGCCCCATTAGAGGCAGTTCTGAGGGCCTGTGACATCTGACTGGATCAGTGTTCTTCAGTCAGAAGCTCTCCTCTTATCCACTCCTCTACTGGAGTCAATAAACACATCACCTACGCACAAACACATTCACACACAGTAACTGAGCCTCTGGGGTGAACACCAGATTAGTTCATTTAGAGAGGGTTTGATTCTTTTTCCTTGACGGTACACAGCTTACTAAGGACTTAATGAGAATGTCAGTGCTGTTGCATATATGTGCTGCACCTGGGATTGAATTTTTTTTTTAAAGGAAAGTTGTTTTCATTTTTACCCTGTAACTACAAATCTGTGTGCTGCTCAGGGTGTACATGTTTGAAGGATTCTTGAACTTTTTGGTCTGCAAAAAAGGCAGTTAGCAAAGACTGCCTGCTAGCTTGACAGAAAAACCAACTGACGAGCCGTAAACACTTTTCTCTCCGCGCTGACAGTGCGGTGGCACCAAGCAGGGTGAAACTTTGAAAGTCAAGCGGTCCTTTATCCATCCCTGCTCTGACCTTTCTGCTAGGCTGCCCTGTATTCACTGGCTGTCAGTGTGAGTTTGTCAGGAGCCATCCGTCTCTGTCCACCTCCACCCCCCTCCCCAAATCCCTGCCGACCCATTAGCCGCTAGGATCCGGGGGAGCGGCGGCATGGCCGGCCTATGGGGGCCTCTCCTCCCTCCCTCCTTCCTCCTCCCCCTCAGCTCTGGTATCCACTGTAGCACACAGCTCATCCAGGTACCCCAGAGAGTGCACAGCTAGCTGGCTATATATATACAGTATGTAGCAAAAGCATCAACACAGCACTACTGTCTGACGTGCGGCCCATGGGAGCTGCAGAGAGGCTGATAGCTGCTGGGACAGAGGGAGAGCTGGTGGCATCACTGCAGGGGTAATGCTGCTGCTCCACACTGATCTATAGTGTCTCAGCCCTAACAGTCTGCGTCTTTGCGGACCAGAAGCCAGTTGCACCAACTCTTTGTGAGTCCAAACTAGTTATAATAAGTCATGGGCAGATAATGAGAAGCTGGGCCCCTTTGTGGTCGTTTTGCCTTGTTTTTTGTTTTTGTTTTGTGTGTCTTTGTGGTCTTTTTTGTCTCTTCTTAGTCTGTATGTGTTAATTTGAGTGACATTTTGCAGGTGAAGGCCAGGAGGGCCCCCGAAACTTTGGGCCCCGTGCCTGTGCCCGATAGGCCTGTTCAGTAGTTCATCCATGATGTAAGTGATTACTGCATTCATGGAAATTTATTGATCATTTGCTGGTATTGGACATAAATTCTTCACAACAGACTTACAGCAAACAAAAACACAAAGGTACAATATACATGTTTCAGACATGTTTCAGACGGGGAGATTTATGCACCACACAAATGAATTTTTAGGAAGAGTTTTGTTTTTTTGAAACATATTTAGACCTAGTAACTTCCAGGTGTAAGAGCTTAATATGAGTTAATGTCCGACCTGTTTGAGATTGAAGAGTGAAGTCGCTAATATGAAATACAGTCAAAATGTGTAACCTTACACTTGATTAAATGATGTTTCAATAATGATGTAGCATTAAAGGAATACTTCATCCATCAAAATAATCATTTGTATATCAATTACTCAACCCGTGTTATATTGAATTTGTCAAGAAATCTTGTTTTCTTGCCTCCGCAGTGAGCAAAGAATAAAAAAAAAAAGAAAAATCTTAAAACATAAATGCAACGGAGGGTCGACTTCAACAACAGCAAAATAAAACCTGAACATCTGTTAACAATCTCGCACACAACTTATGCAATATGATTAAGTTACGTTTATTCAGTCCTATGCTCAGCATTTCTGAAACACACGTATATTTGTTAAAACTTCACTATTTAAAATACTTCCAAATACAAGTGACACATCTAGGCAAGTGCATGCGTTTGAGTCAGAGTTCAAATAAATAATATACATAATAAAGTCTGAGTGAACATGCTTGTGTTTGGGACATACTGAGCATACACTGTAAAAATAAACTATTTGTTTAGACTGTAGTGGGTTAGTGTCCAGACTGCCTTAAAATTCTAAGATGACTGATTTTGTGAAGACAGGTTGAGGTAAAATTAATTAATACAGCTTCTCCTCAAATTCAGTCAACTAAGGAATTTAAGGCAGCCCAGACACCAAACTTTTACAGTTAAAACAAGTAGTTTATTTTTACAGTGTACAACTGGATGACACTTGGATTATTGCACAAGTCGTGTGAGAGTTTTTAAATTGGTGTTTTGATATAATTTTGCTGTTGTTAAACATAGTCCTCCTTTTACTCCAATGTATCTAGAATATTCTCCTAATTTGGATTCTTTGCTCGGTTCACATTTTTCCTGTAAATTTGTAAGATTTTAAATTATGTCTCCTGAAATTAACACAAACATTACAAAACTATGACATCAGGTTAGTTTAACATAATCGTATATTTTTCACTCATTCTAAACTGCATAAATACTACTGAACTCTGAAACACGTATTCATCCATGTATGTCATATATGAGTAAAACTAAGCAATACTTGCATTTATAAAGAGCTGGCTGGTTGCTTTTGATTGGACAGTGCTCACCAGAATAAATTGTATGGTTTTGCAAACCACATTTTTTCTTTTTAAGTAGCAGATATGTTGAAACTTTGTGTATATTTTTGTTTCAACAACACTGTGGTCAATGTGGCAAGGTATCAGCACAAAAAACACTTATGGTTGGGAGAGATCATGCTTTGGCTTAAAATACCCTCTTTTGGTGCCACAGTTGCCACTGGAAACACAATAGTGACTCACTAAGTCACAGTCGGTCTTGTTAGTTGATCTCAAACGGTGGTATGCAGTTTGGCAGGTGTGTTGTCAGGGTGACAGGCCATCCTCTGTTCCCTCCACCTCCTGATGACAAAGTCAGTTCATATACAGTACAGTTAATCAGAGCAATGTCACTTTAGAAATGTTTATGATTTCTGTGAAATACACAAATGCAACGTTTCCGTGGTTTGCAGCAGCGTACAGTTCCAACATTTTGGTTCCTCTGGCTTCTGGACTGCATTGCTACAAATTCTTCCTTTACTAGAAAACACATTTGGTGAAGTTTGAAAGTATCCACCAAGAAATCAGACTTTACACACAAACTGAGTCATGAATGTACAAAAAGCTGGCACAACCCAATCCAGCAGACGAGGATTCTGTCATTTATGCTGATCTATGTCATATTGAAGGTAAATTCTTCTTACATAATGCCATAATTTCAAGCTAAAGTCTGCCTCAAGATAAGGCAGGGAGCAGCAAACTAGAGACAGTCAGGACTTAATAGGATGATAGAAAGGGGGTGTGAGGAAGAGAAGTAAGTGAGAGTTTGGAAAAAAGTGATGCAATTGTGAACGATAGAAGGATAGATGGATAGCTGGAGTGATGGAGGAGGAGTAGAAAGGTGGAGGGAGGAGAAATAGACAGTGAGGGAGGGAGGGGGGAGGCAGTAACATGTGATTAATGGATGGGTGGTAGTGGGGAGGTTGAGGCAGACTGGGAGAGAGCAGAGTGACAGTAATAAAGTGAACCTGCCTCCCATTCATCTCCCTCAACCCATCTCCCGTCTGACTGGTAGGGCTTTACACACTCTGACTAATGCCACGCTCCGCATGCGGGCACAGACAGGAGTGCCACACACCGCTTTTGGCTGCTATACGCCGCCACATAAATGAACACGCACCCTCTCATGGCCTCCCATCGTCAGCTTCAAGCCCGTCCCGAGCTCAATCATTCATCAGCGGTGATAGCTGTCGGAGAGATCAACACTACCTCATCGCTTTTTATGGCTTCTAAATCATATTGTGTATCAGACTCATCTGGCGTAAAACAATTGCTATCACCGCTTTAACAACAGGTCAAACATGGCGGTCGTGATCGCCGTGGGACATACGCGCATGACCTTTCCCAAATGGAATGTGAGCTCCGGTGCTTTCGGTATCCGAGTCATACCATTACAACGTTATGATTTGCTGGCGTTTTGGTACATCTCGCCCCGCTTTTCAAGGATGAGTCTGTTAAGCGGCGGGCTAAGGTAAACAGTGGTGTTTGGTGACCTTCCCCGCGGCTGCTGTAATGAGATGCATATCCCCAAATGTAGCCTCATTAACCTGTCCTGAGTTGTTTCAGGTCACGTGTTTTACATTGATTCGGCACTGGGGAAACGTAACCCCACGGTAATAGGGTTATGTTAGGGTTGTTACCTCTGCTCATAACACGCTGCCTTCACTTAGACTTTCTGTAATTATAATGAATTAGACATGGCTCACGGTGGAGAAGATGAACCTAAATATTCATCCCTCTGGGACTGTGCGTTGCATTTAAAGTGAACCTTCCCTGACCTTGCTGGCGAGTCGAGAGCCTCACCCACATCCTCCCTTCCCTCCCAAACGAATATATTATTATCCTGCGTGTGTGCAGGTGATGTTGAAATAACTTGTAGATGAGCGCTCGTTCATCTTTCAGTCAACTTCCGCCACGCACCAGTAAATCACAATGTTTGAGACCCACGAAGCCTCCAGCGAAAATAAAATGTATGACTAAATTGGCTTAAATTACTTTGGCACCGGCTTGATAAAAGACCCTCCGTGTTATTTCAATCATTAGTGGTTTTAATTGCTCCAAGGTATAATGAACACATTACTAATTGATAAGGAAACCAGTAACAGTCAAAATCCCTTTCCAACGGGCCCCACCTGCATGGGGCAAATCTGTCTTCATATCAGCCACATGACTTTTGCCCGGGCAGACAATAGATTAAACAATGAATGAATGATTTATTAGCTGTCGTTGTCATGCTATTTAGATGGATGGGTGTACACGCGGCGTGACCTCACTTCCTTGTTCTCCGCCTTGTATTCGAGGGTATGAAGGGAGGAGGGGGGTGGACGGGGGGATGTTGGCAGGGCGGGGCAGGTCAGGCACACCACTGGCCACTGACAGGACCCAGCCACTTGATCAATGATCCCTGGATTCGATATTGTGCCGGGTGTGTGAGGCAGCTGCGTCTAAACTTCAAATACATATGGAGGGACAAAAGGTGTGTGTCTGTAAACTGTAACTGTCTTTGTGTGTGTGTGTGTGTGTGTGTGTGTGTGTGTGTGTGCAAAGCCAGAAAAGTAACTACCTTTACTCTCTCCAACCTTACCTCCCCTCTCTTCCTCTTTCTCCCTCTCTCAAATGGGTTATTCTGGCGATGGCCCTGACAGGCCATGGTTTGGATTTTGATTTATGTTCCTGTGAAGCTCAAATCAAAGATTCCATCTACTGCTGCTTTATGGCAGCTGGGATGATGAATGGTGCAGTCTCTCGGTCAAACCAAGCCTCTGTGTCTTTGCCCCACATTTTAATTGCTAAAGTAGCCAGTCATCGCTCAGCCCTCCTACCCTCTCCCTGCCTCCCAACCTCATCCTTTCTCTGCTTTTCAGCCCATTGTCTCTCACCCTCTCTCATTCACACTCAATAATGTACCTTTATCCCGTCAAAATGTCTGGACGCCATAACTTTCCTTAATATAACTTCAAATTTGCCCCCAAAGAGCAGCCACGTGAAGAAATTCTAATCACGCCCTCAGTTTATCCAGATATTTAGGCAGTGAAGTCTAACAGATATCCCTTAATATTTAGAAACAGCGTCTGTCTTTTCATCTCGCCTACATTATTTTACACCTCCAGCGTTAGTACATGATATACAGCAAACAAGTCTGATGAGGGGGAAAATTCATTCCTGCATCAACATAAAAAGCCACTTTATTTGGAGGAAGAATGCGGAGATGTCAAGCTCTGATAGAGTTTATGTTTTCTCACTATTTTTCAAAAGTAAACACATTCTGCGGTACATGACATTACTAAGTAGGTTAAGTATAGCCCCGGGCCATCATCCATCAGTACAGAATGAAGCGAGCATATTCTGCTCGATGAGAGGTGAAAGTTTTCCACTGTGCCACGATGACATTTAATTTTTCACATCTCCTGCGTGTTCCTGGGATGAATTTTGGCAGACCTGGTGCAATTTAGCTGCTTGGCAGTTTGAAATTGGGCGATGAATCACAACGTGGATTCAATGGGAGCCAGTCAGTGTACAATATTTTCTCTGTGTCAGAATGGAAAGAGAGAGAGAGAGAGATACAGAGGTAAAAAAAAGAAAGAGAGAGAGAGAGAGAGGGAGAGCTGCCGAGGCTTTAGATTGTGTTCTCCAATCATCTTCCGCTCACAAAGCCTATCATCCCTTCCTCCCCCTTCAAAAAACAAAGTGCAGCGAGTCGACCATTAGAAGAGGAGCCGTGTGTGGCTGCAGATGTCGAGCAATGGCGGAGGTCTTTAAGGTCTGCAGTTGGATATTTTGACAAAGAGCAGTGAAGAAAGAAATCAATAAAGTCAGGACTTTGCCAGTCACTGAGCAGAGCGGCGGAGAATGCAAAGCTCCACTCCAACCCCTAGACAAACTCAAAATGAGCAACCAATAGACTGACACTGCCTCTGACACAAGCCATTTATTAGCCTGGCAGCAGAATATGGTGGATTGCACAGCTGATGGTCTGTATCTGGGAGGACCACACCTGAGGAGGAGAGGACAGCTTGTGTGGTGGCACTGGACTGTGTGGTAATGACTAAAAGTGTGCAACACACCGTGGTAACCACACTTTATATGACATTTGTTAAACTAAAATAGCACGCTACAACATAATCCATATAACCAGTGAGCACTACGCACTTTTGTGTGACACGAGAGACTGTGCTCAAGCCCCGTGTTTGCATCATCTGCTCCACTGAGCACTGAAAAATTATCACCTCCAGTGGTGCTGTTGTGTGTGGGACTGTGCACTTTGACCTCCTCGTGGAAAGGGCAAGAAAAAGCAGCAGACCTTTTCTCCAGTGATCACACACATTTGAATGCTCCTTTGTCATGTGTGACAGATGTGAAGAGAAAAATAATCACAAGTAACGATAACTGTGCAAGTGAAATACAAGTCAATACAATATACAAGTCTGTCATTAAATCTAGCATGCAAAATAACTATAATATGAGTTATAATGGGTTGCATTATTATAGTACAATCAGCATGAACCAGGTGAAGCAAATAATGTTTTAATTAAAGAACACAGATTATTCAGATTATTCCTAAATTCCACATCTTGGTGCGAGAAAATGCCTGATCACTTTGTCTTTGGAAGATTCATCAAATTAAAGGGGAAAAAAGGAAAAAAATCTCACAAAGATATTGCTTATCAAAATAGAGAAGTCCCAATATATTAATGGTTTCTTTACTGCCTGTTAATGAAAAAAAAAATATCCTTATCACAACATAGTCTTAATTTAATTTAATTAGAACTCCACCAATGCCTAATGCCCTATTTTGCGGTGTTCACAAACGTGAAAAATGATTTATGTATCTGCCCCGTAATTCAGATCTGCTCCAGAATTTTTCCTTTGCTCATGCTACATCTTTTCAAATTTCATGAAAAAAGTGGTTTCTTTGTACTGACAAATCAACAGGCGAAGAAAACAAACTGAAAACATAACTCCTCAGTGAAAGTAAAAACTGCATTTGCAAAATTATTTCCTGCATATTTTTTTCTTTTTACATGACAAACACAACTTTTTTAGCAACAATTAATAGGCAGGCCTTTAAGGCCCAACATTTAAACGTGTATGCTCAGTCAGCTTCTTACTATGAGCGACAGTGTAAATCAACTTGATCTTTCTTGGTTAAATTGCCTCTGTTCTGGTTAGTTCTGGTACAAAGACTGTATTTGTGCTTTACTGTCCTCTTTTCACTGGTTTAAAGTGAGCTACATATGACACAGAACCAACTAAACTATCTCTATCTGTATCTGTACTCAGAATGGGCGGAGTCTAAACTGAAAGCATGCAGGGCTTAATGGGAAATAGAAGTTGTTATTTTAAGAGATTGATATAGGTTTATCAGAAGTTGCTATATTTATTATTCATTAAAAACAATTTACAGGGCTCAGATTATAACTCCAGTTATAAAAGGTCTTCTGCTTTTTCTTGCAGTTTTCATGTGGAGGTCAAAGGGCACCGTCCCATACACAACAGCACCACTGGAGGTGATAGTGTAAGATTATTTTGGATTACAAGAATAAGAAATTAAACACAGCTGCCCAGATTTTCCTTTATTATGAGTATGAATATTGAGTATTCGACTAGATCCTGTAAATCAAATCTGATTAAACCAAACCGTCACAGCCCTGATGTGAAGAGTTGATGTGTAGTATTTATGATGTATAGTATTTTGTTTCAGCTATTAAAAAAGTAATATCTTAGGATGTTTTTTTCCAAAACTTAAACTTTACATATCTAGTTGTGAATATCTAATTATGTAACAAAAAAACTGTCAGAGTTGAAACACAGTTTTCATGAGCTTTAATGCCCTTTATTCATAAGCTGTAGCAGTGTATGAAACTTTTTTTTAGAAGTTTTGAAGCAACAGATGTCACAAAAGAAAACATCGTTACTGCATGTTCGAGGTGGGAATAATGCCCCATTATGCTTCCCCCCCCCCGTACATGATGTAGTAACAACGCTGAAACAAGGTCTGTGTTAAATGTAAAGCCAGATAGGCGTGACTTTGGGTGTGGTGGGTGTGACGTGTTGACATGGTGTGCGACCCACCACGGGACATTTTAAAAGTAGCTGTTAGTGGTTAGTGGCTAGTTCAAAAATGAAGAACAGCCATAAATGTTCACATGTTGGGAAAACAATGAGGCCCAGGAGGTCCAGGAAGTCCAGGAGCATCTTACACCCCAAGCAGAGGACAAGTCAGCCGGCACATAACAGGACCAGTTAATGATAGTTTCTTACAGGTTAAAACCCTTGTTGTTGATTAGAAATTGCTGCTGACGCTTATGTTTTATGTCACACTTTAGGCAGACACTGTTGTGTACACGTCACACCCGTCACGCCTGTCGCGCCTCTTTCAATGCCGCAATACAAAGTATAATCACACACTGGAGTGAAAAGATGCCGCCGTCATTTGCGTCTGTGTAAAAATGCAAGGGAGGTGTAAGGGACCTCATAGCGGCCCTTTAGGATGGCTGTTGCCAACTCGTCACATGTTGCAGCTTTGTCAGTCGACTTCCGCCTCTACATTTTAGTTAAGTTAGGTATCCTTCTGCATCTATTGTTTAAACTCCGGGATGCCGCTATTGTGATGTCAAAAAATGCACATGGTGGGATGACGTGGCATGTGGTTGTGTTTAGGCAACAACTGCACATGCAAAACAGCACGAATGGTTGGTTTTAGGCGAAAAAGTCACAGATGGTGAAGTTTAGAGCAAGGAAGCACATGTAGAAAAAAACATCACACTCAAACGAGTGGCAAACACCGGACGTGGCAGGTGCCGTATGGCCGTCCGCCGATATATAATAACACTGCGCCCGGTTCTGTCCAGCTGCGTTGACAGGCGGTGTTCCACGCTCACGCTAAAGGTGCCTTTTAGAGCTGCACACTAACAGAGTGGCACTATTTGACGAGTTTGGAATGAGAATGACTATTGATACAGACACCAAACATAGCGTTCAGATTACTGAGAAGTATACGTGGTTTTTTTTTATCTCCTCCGGTTTTGACGTTGAATACAAAATATTGGGATGTTGCCGAATTTCTGAATAACTTTCTCAACTTCTTTCTAGACATAATTGTGCATTTGAATGGCTCAGTGAATTCTGTTGGAGGACCTCGGTGAGAACAGGAGCCACCACATTGTCTCTTATTTCTTGTGCACCTCTCAACGTGCTAGCCACATCTGGCCCGTCTGCTCAGCTCACTGATCCCCCAGTCCTGGATGTGTGAGAGCCCCTACTTCCACTGTGTAAAATCACATTACCCTAAAGGGGAAGGCGAATGAAAGGATGGTGCTGTGGAATGGCCATAGACCAGTGAGTTGTCAAAGCCATTTACGTTTGGGAGAAAAAGACAGAAAGGGAAAGCGAGGACGGAGAGGAGCAGAGTGAGCAGAGTTCTTTCAAACAGTGTGTTTTTGTGTTACAGATGTGCTCATCTTTCTAATTCAAAGACACCTGCTTTTATGTCTACCCCTTGAGTGCTCGTGTATCGATTGGCCATGTACACAGACACACACACACACACACACACACACACACACACACACACAAAGTGACCCTGTGTCTCCTCCCCACCTCTAGTAGCTGCATACTTTATATGACATCAGGCTGGAAAATGTGAAGTGAAATCTCATTGTGCGTGCATGTGTGTTTAGATGTGTTTGTGCGTGTCATTCGGCGTACACATCTGGGACGTGAGGATGATTCAAAGTGCCATTTCGTTGTGTGAGGACAGCCTTCACAAACACACTCGTCATGCAGAAGATGTTGTCATCCTCCGCCTCATTGTTTGTGTAAGTGATGTCTCCAATCATCATCAAACACGTGGAGGTTTCACCCTCCCTCTGTCACTCTCCTTCTCTGCCTTCTCCTTCGATTGTACAAATTGTCCCATCGTCCTTCGGCTCCTGCAGTCTCACATCTCTCCTATCGCTCACTGCTCAAGAGGTTTGACTGAAAGGGACTCAAAGACACACAATGTAAGGAGTGATGTTAAAATAAGTGCTGGGTCCAAGACGTTTACTGTGAATGTCTGTAGTGAAAGGCCTGTGAAACAGAGAAAGTTGAAGATATCATAAAAAGGAATATTTTGAGACTATTTGGGCCACGATGGCTGATATGAACATGAACATGAACATATGCACTATGACAGACTGTGAAATGAAACCAGGTGGACAAATTTCACACGGAAATTGCCGCATTCGAACCTCTTATGAAAACATACATATATTCAGATATTTACAACAATAACTGTGCCCTTTTTTCTAGAAATTATGTTTATATAAAACTAATCTGAAACTATACATTTTGAGGGAAACATAATGTAGTTCAAATTTCGTTTTCTATGAACATAATGAGGAAATGTTGCTAATGAACGTATCAGGTATGTTGTGAAAAAGTTGATACTGAATGTAGCAAAATTTTCACCGTCAACAGATTTAATTTATTTTCTGCGAGAACAGGCATCTTGCAATACACTTTCCACTTTTTTCCACTTTTGATCTTACCTTAATTAAACTAAATGGATTTTGTTGCCAAAACCTAAGACAGGAGTCTGGATGCAAACCCGAGGTTCTGGTGTCGTGGTCCTGCACCTCGTTTACTCACCCTCCTCCTCCCAAAGCCTTCTTTGTACATGAATATCGTGTTTCATGACTTGAAAGAAATGTTGTCTCTGAACATAAACCCGACAACAATTACGTTGCTACAACATTTTAACATTATACAAATGAAACTTCTAGGAGACATATACTAAACTAGCTGCTACTATATGATACATATATCATATAATAGTAGCTTTAACAGCTACAACATAAATGTGGTATTTTAACATTATTAAGTCTGTTATATAAACCCAATCCAATATATAAGAATGTAACATTGAGATTCCTCTTGTTCTGCTGTATATAAACCCACATATATTGCTCTGCATAAGTGGTCATTCTGTCTTTCTATGTGAAACTGAAAAGAAATATATTTTCTGTCTTTTAAGGATCATTTTAAAACATTGCTCTTGTCCCGTTTTGTGGACAAGGAAACCTGATAGCAACCTGTTAAGGCTTTGGTGTGGTCGTCATGCAATTTCAGACATTTGATTGTCATATTTTGAAAGTCTTGCTGGCACACTTCCCCATGTTTGTTACACATTACTTTAAAACTGGTGGAGAGCTGCTTGGCAGATATTGCCCAAAGCTTTTTGCTGGAGTTGCCAGCGTGTGCCTAGCAGCAGATATTCAAACATTTGTCTGATGTGTTGGCATTTTCATGTGGATGGCAGAATTCTAGATAGTAATTTGAAAATGCAGGTGTACACAGAAAACTTTGGACACATAAACATTGTTTTTAAATGTGTCCGCGTTAGTGAGGACAGCTTTAAATAGGACTGCGCTTAATTGGCATCGCAAACACATTTGCAGCAAAAAGGAGAAACATTCCAGTCGTATGCTGTTGATTTCACTGTAGCTGTTTTGTATCTCTGTATAGGTGAGTACTCCATTAGCGCTGTCTCTAGCTGTTATAATGGAGCCAGTGAAGGCTTTTGGCAGGCCCATTACAGCACCAGTCCCCCCCACTCCACACCCACCCACCCAAATATCTCTTCTCATTACCTGATCGACCTGTTAGCATTCGTTACCAAAAGCTGTAGCCGCTCCCCGCAGAGTACTTCAGATAGATTTCCCATTTTAGATCAGAGCAAAGTGGAGTCAGCTTCGATTGGAGCCGACATCGGAGGAGTTCTTCAGGGCAAACCAGCTGTGACTGGGCTGATGTGTAGCTGTCACTGTGTCGTGACATGATATAATATGAAATTATATTGAACAACGCCGGTTTGGCACTAAATTGTTAGCAGGGCTTCAGGTCTGACAGCAGCCAGTTTATGGCTTTAATCCCAAGGTCCTTTAAACCTTGTTTGACATAAATTGAGTTTGGCTTCTTGACGGAGGGAAAAAAGAGCAATGACAGAGGAAAACACTTTCCGTTCTTCCGTCTTGTTTGGTTCAAATGGAAAGTTTTTTCTGTCTGTGAAGTTGCATTTACTCATGTGCCACGGTAAATGTAGATGTTAACGTCAAAGCAGAGCAGCGGAATTTGGCATCGTTGCAATCTGACACAATTTTGACAGCATATAGGTCACATTACCATGTCACAGATCACATGCCTATATCCACATACTGCATCGCCCAGACCTTAAATTACAATACTGAAGCCAAACAGCTTTAGATGGTCATCTCATCTCATTGTTAGGCCGTTGACATCAGCTAGTGATCTGTGATAAATCTGCTATGTAAAGCTCAATGAAAACCCCGAACACAGGTCTGAGGGACCCGTTACCATGACTAATGCCCCGACTGACAGCGAAAGATAAGACTCATCCTTCACCTCAGCCGAGCCCATTTCTCAGCAATAATGTTCATAATGGAGTGCTCCGGTGTCGTTATTGTGTGAATAATTTAAATGGTGATTTAGGTTATTGGGCACCGAGGTCACAGCCACAACATAGCCTGATCCAGATGAGATACAGCTTGTACTGTACAGCATTGAGGGGGGACTTTACTATACACAAGCAAAATGGCTGGAGATGACCGAGAGGCAATGATTTGGTGTGTCGCTTAATTAGATGTTCCGGCGACATCTGTTTTTAAGGGGAAACTGCAACTCTGGCACATTAATTCACTTTGTAATGAATGACTGAATGTCAATGCAGGCCGTGAAATCACCAAGAGGGAAGTGTGTGTGTCTGTGTGTGTGCAACACAGTGATGCTTTTCCATCTGTTTGGCAAAAACATTCCCCCTCCAACACTGGCAACGACGCTGCGCAGTAGCCAGAACGAGGAGGGATTCAAGATGGCCTAATGCTGATTGGAATGCCTTTTGAATGGGAAAAATGAAACAAAGATGGAGTGGACATTATGCCGCTGAATCTTAGTTAAGGACGCTTCACAAGTATGTGACAGTGTCATTAATCTCATGAAATTACAGACAGAGAAACCAATACAACAGAATCAGAGGCTGCTAACTGAAAATGTACATAGAAAGACTTGCTTTTTGCTGCAGTGAAGTCCTTTAAAAATGCATGCAAAAGGATGTTCATACTGCCAACATATACATCACACGAATGGAGAAATATTACCATGAAATAGTCATTTTCATACCAAAGCGTTACGTTTTTTTTCAGCCGTAAAATTTTTATATCTCAGCTAGATATCGTGTTCTGTTTTGGTGATGGAGCTGAAAGAACCAGCCACGTTTTCCTCTCTAGCAGGATAAAAATGGGACGCTGCTTCATCCCTGAGTGACTGACCGCAGTCCAAGGAGACCACTTGGCACCTGGAGTGACAGGCTGCCATCAGCGTGTAAAGATGCTAATATGAATTCTGATCACTCACTCATATAGGCAAGGGAATTACTGCCCATCACCAGCGTCTAGTGATTTTCCACACATGGCAAAGTCAAGGGGCACGCTGTAAAACCCAGGTAAATGGAGTTGGCACGACAGTCAAAGCCAGATTCTGCTTGACACTTCCTTTCTAAGTGATAGTGCTACAAGATGTGCTCTGTAATGTAATAAATTGGGAGCTCTGCCCTCAAGATTTCAGGCTGATGAGAAATTTCGATGACAAATCCATCGCTTAAACTATCTCTGTCCTTCAATATTCACGCCTGCGTGAGCCCAGGCGGGTCAAAGGCTAATTACCAAACAGGATAAGAGGCAGAGGAGGAGAGAGACAGAACCTGCGCATTTTTAAAAGGTGTAAATTTATGCAGATTATTTCTCAGACTTGAATGTCTTTCAAGCGTAATTCAAGAGGAAGGGGCGCCTCGCAGAATGCTTCCACAGACGTGAATCATGTAAAGTTTAACACTCTGTTTTGAAGCTTACCTTTTGTATATACAGTGATGGGCAGTACTGCGTGACAGTAATAATGTTACTTTTCCCCGTAACAAGCAGTTTAACAAATTACCAATGACATTTCAGTAATAATAATACATTACAAAATAAACAATATGTTACAACATTTGCTTTTGCAGGCAACCCCCTACTGTATATATATCTAACAATGAATCAAAACCCAGGATACATTTTTATTAGTCTTGTGTTGCACTTGCACAAGGCAGCAAGCTAGTTTGGAAGATGGAAATGCTAACATTCAGCAGCTGAAAATATTCCCCTTATTTTGATTTTGTCCTGTGGAACGACGATGCGAACATTGTTGTTCCAGATAGTGGCACTAAGGCTCTTTATACTGCAAAATCACAAATTCCTCCTTAAACACCCACTACGACGGCACAACAATATAAAGCTTGTGAAAATACACCCCAACCAAGGTGAGCCCTCTTCGGCCATGGAGGACGTCTGTAGCCCTACACTGGCCTAAAAACCAAAACTGGATTTTAATCGTGGGCGGCTGCAGACAGGCATCAAAGAACTAATGACGCTTGTGGCTTGATGTGTGATAGATGAAATGTGGCTGATCCCCATGATTGTCTCTTTGTCTTTCACACAGATCCTTCGGAAAATACTGGTCAAAGACAAGAGAAGACCACCAGGTAAGAAAAACTTTCAAGCTATCTACCCTGAGCAGCTTTTACTGGAGATTTGCATGTGAACTTAATTTTGCTGAGAAAGGACACAGTTACCAATTTTGTAGGATGTAACAGATAAGTAATATAATGAGTAGTGTAACGAATAACTGCTAGCAGGGAGTATTCATTAAAGTTATAATATTACTGTCCAACAGTGTGTTGAGTAATGAGTAATACATTACATGTTAAGGACCACAGCACTGGGTATATCTAATGTAAGAGATAAATAAAACAAGGGAAAAATGTATCCAGAATATTACTGTATCATACCAACCCATCCATTGTTATAATATGCTGCCAAAGCAAGAGTTTGACTTTTGGGAATTACGCTCATTCACTTTTATTGGATGAGAAGATTGGTGCCACTTTGCACAATGAATATAAGGCTACAGTCAGCGGGCGCTTAGCTTGGCTTAGCCCAGGCTTCCTTAAAATCCTTAAAAATTCTTCAAAGGCATTGAATTCAGTAATCTAATAATAAGGCCTTGATTGGTATTCAAATGCCTTAAATACATCTGTCAAAAGTCTTAAAATGCAAAGATGCTTGGAAGCAGGATTTTCTATCTTTCTTTGTGATGTTGCATTGTAAAATTTAAAAAATAATTGGTAACGTCTTCTTTTTATATGTATAATTTAGCAAATGCCTTTTGCGTCAACGTCACACAGATCAGTACAGTTGAACCAACAATACTTGTTTTGCTCCTAAAGCAGTGGGAAAAACACAATGGCCAAGTCATGTCATATGTTACAATGCATATTTTGGACAAAATTGTCCCTAACTCTGAATAATTTATGTTGATTTGTGTGTGTGTGTGTGTGTGTGTGTGTGTGTGTGTGTGTTGGGGGGTGTTTTTATAAGTTTTAGTCATGGTAAAATTGGTCTTAAATTAATTTAAAAAGTCATAAATCTAACTTGCCTTGAGCCTGACTAAGTATAGAAGAAGTTATGTGTCAAACTATTTCCAGGAGCAGGGATCTCTTGCAGTCTTGCCTGGCAATCTCATTTGCATCCCATTTATTTGCGTTTTGTTTTTCCTAAGGATTAAAGAAACAATATAGGCCTGTAACGTGCTAGTTAGTGAACTTTAGAGGTGCTTGTAGGTGGATTTTGTTATTTTGGGACTAGCCATGCTAACTGTTTCCCCCTCTTTCCATTCTTTATGCTAAGCTAAGCTAACCACCTCTAGGCTTTAGCTTTAAAATTAGCCTCCAGACACAAGACTGGCATCATATTTCTCATCCAATTGTCTTGAAGAAAGCTAAGCCTATTATGTATTCTTTTAAGAGTGCTTCATGTGAGCATTAGTATCACTTTATATCAGTTTGGGATATTTTACTTTATTTTTACAAATAAAAACTTGCACGCAAATGGTAAAATTATACATGGAAATGCCTGACACTATTATTTATGTTAGTTCTGTTAGTTCTGTTAATAGATTATTTAACACATATATTAACAGAACTGTGAATGAGCAAGGTAGCGTATAGGTAACACAAGCAAGAGTGCAGGATAACAAAGAAAAAAGCCTAACCTGACACAAAAGTAAGGCCAACATGGCAGAGACGACGCCCGCTCTGCACCACTGTCCCTCCACTTCTCTCCTCCCCTGCGAATTCTTGCTTCACTCGGGAGAGTGATGATACTGTCTACTCTGCTAAGAGTCCCCCTGCTTGACATCTCGACACGGGGAGAAGGATGTTCCTGTCTGTCTCGTCACATCACAGCCGTCCTGATTCGGATCCCTCCCATCCAACACCCTGTGATGCTTCTCTTTAAAAAGCTGCCCGTCCATCATAAACATCCTCCCTTTTATGTTCCCCGCCTGAGAGGGAAGGGGAAAGAGAGAAATCAGCCCTCTCTCAAACACAAGCTGACAGCACTAAGCAGACTGACGTGACATCAGAGGAGCGATGTGCCAGACGTAGCTTTGAATTTCCATAACAAGGTAACACCACAATTATTAGTCACTCAGTGAGACCATAGCTCTGGAAACTTATTGAAATATTCCTGAATTTCCACAGAATTTGCAAATACGGGCAAAACGCTGCAAATCTTTAATAGTTACGACTGATCCTTAAACTTTTTTTTTCCCCTGAAAAGTGTTAATCATATAAATCATTGTTCCTTAATCAGTCTTCTAAATATTCTCAGCAGTTCTGCAAGAGTCTTAAATTAAATCCCTCACCTTGACTCCATATAAATGTAATACTGTCAATAAAGGAGATATAAATAGATAGGGGTGTAACCATTCATAATCTACCTGAATATTTTAAGAGGGTCTTTTGGGCAATGAGGCAGGGAAAGAGAAGAAGAGAGAGAGAGAGACTTGATCAATCGTCTGAGTTCTGCCTCTACAATCAGAAGTGCGCTAATTGAAACAGCGTGGAGTCATCTACCTCCCCTAAAGGATGAACTTTATAAGATTTTTCATAATAATTTACCACAAAATTATAAAAATCCTCTTTCGTTAAACACTTTGTCTCCCCTCTCCCGTCTGGACAATGATTGAGAAAGAGTTGCTTGTCTGTGGAGAGGCAGCGAGAAATGTTAAGGAGACCTTTTCAATGCCCGACCCATTCATTTTGTGAATGTTAATGTTATTTAATGAAGACATGAACTGAAAACTGAACTATACAGCTTGATAACAGGCGGAGAAGGGTTGAAAAGCGAGAGGAGAGTGACAACATTATAGCTGAAAAGTGATTTTTTTTTTTAATAGTGAGTGGTTCATGCTCAAGGGCACAAATGGCCCCAAAGAGAAATATGTAGCGTGTCAAAACCTTTAAAGAAAGATCATGAGTGTTTAAGGTGGATTGGTGGACATATTTTAAAGGTGCTTACTCTAAGCCTTCATCACATGTCCACCTTTCCCTGAGCTTTTTCTATTTTCAGTGTGAAGCTAATGAATTGGGATCTGGAAAAGGTTTCTCTGCAGGCTTACAATGAGAAATGATAAGAGATTATTTTAGAATGAAGATCAATGACAAAGTCCAAACGGTATGAGGAGGAGCAGCAGCAGGAGGAGGAGGAGGAGTAGCATGTGCCCTAATGTAAGATGAGTGTAATGTGCAACCCAAGGCCAAAGGCAAGAGCTTCATCTAACCAATTCTCTTTACAGGAGTGGAAATTACTCTGTGCCATACATAGCTGATTTACACAAATTAATGACTCGGGTTATTAATAGGCAGAGATGCATATATTAAACACTATGAGTAAAGGTAGCTTTAATTATGCATCCTTTATAAAACCTGTTTGACTTCAGCGCCTGCCGCGTAGGTGCTTCTTTTTTCTTTTCTTTTTTTCCAAAATTAATCCAATTTTGGAAAAATGAGCATTAGTACAGCAATCGTGCCTCCTTTTGAATGCCTCTAATATATCTATTCTATAAACTAAACATTGACAGTAAATTATGAAATTGTGTATTCACTTATTTATTTGTATGCCTTAGCTGCATTGTCAGCCAAAGCACTTGTAATAGTATTTTCTGCTTATTATTTATAGTGCGGATATTGTCTGAGCTTTACAGCATATTTACACAAATGCTGCTCACATTTCACCGGACACTTTGGGGCCACCGTATGAGCGAGAGTTCCTGCCCTGCCCCTTCTGTTGTCCGAGGGGACCGCTGCACTGACAATGGTGTCCCCCGCTCCCCCGGGGGGACACCTCCGAGTGATTTGTGGTCGGGGAAGACTGATGAACTGCTATTGCCACCCTGTTTCTTTGCAAGATCAATTCTACATGTAGGAGTGTGCTTTATGAATGATGGAGACCTCCTCAAACCATCCATACAGCTGCCCAAAGACACGGCCCTGGCCCCCATAGCACCTACATGGCAGGAATAAAGCAATCACTCTTCTCAACAGGGCCATGCATTACACACACACACACACACACATGAACTTACCCACATGAATACACAGATGAGACAACAAAGCAGAGACAAACACTTGTATGTGTTTGCAGGAAATAAATAGATTCAGTGTCATTTTGCTGCCTCTTATTATTGCCTTTATTCAGGAGCATTTTTAAAGAAAAACTTTTTAGGGATTATAAGGGATTGGTCCTTTGTTGCTGAATGAGACTCCTCTTGAGAAAAAAAAACTGTCAGTTTGCACTCTGACACTGCACTGCGCTGCCTTTCTGGACAGGCCCATAACTGGGCGCATGCCAATAAGAGCGATCTGATGGTATTGAGGGATCGTTTGCAGCACACATCTGAAGGTTGAATAGCATTGTGAATAGGAGCAGCATACATAGATGTCATGAGTCCTGCCTCCCGCAGTGAGGTTGAAAGCGAAAAGTAGAGCGCAATGAATACTTGAGTGTTCTGGAGGCTATGAAATTGAAAGGCCTCTCCCCCCTTTTTTTTGCCAAAAAGATTTCAATAGGAAAATAGAGGCAGCTCGTGCTTTTAATCGTAACTTTGAGATTGATTGGGCGAACTTGTGTGCAAATCAGTGCAGGCTTGACAGACGTTCCTCTTTTATGATAATCCTGGTGTCAAGCACAAAAAGAGGGGAATAATGCAGCAGGGCTACCTGATACAAGAGACAATCTCATAAAAAAATGAATATTTTTGTAAGAATATCCTCGCTTCCTATATTAAATTGCATTCCCTACAAAAATGGAGCAATCCACTCTGTAGGAATCGTATGACTTCTTTTTTGTTCTTTAATTAAAATTAGGGCTTTCAAATGGTTTATTTTTTTATTTTTTTAAGTCATGATTAATCGCAGAATTTCAATAGGTTATTAGCAATTAATTGCACTTTTCAGTCGTCTTTACAATTCCATTATTTTGCATTTCAAAACAGTTTTGTAGTCCATATTGACAAATTAAAGCAATTCTTGAAAGATTGTCTTGATTAGCAATCAAATGACAGAAATTAGAGCAATAGAATTCAAATACAGCCCTGATACAGCCTCTTAAAGACAGGAATGTTGGCCTGCAATTTAAAAAAAAAAATTAAGAAAAAACGTTATGTACGGCCCTTAATCGCATCGTGATTAACATGTCGATGCCGACAGCCCTAATAAAAATAAATTGAGTTTGACACTTTCATCAGCAGAATAATGGTAAAGCACTGGAAGCATCCAATTTGCATTTCACAAATTTTGTGCCTAATGTCCTGTTTTTCATGACGTGCTAAACACCAAACCAGGTAGCAGTCTGCTGATGTCGGGGTTTTAATGCACAGAGCAAAGCAAGACAGATGCACAGCTGAGATAACTTCCATTTACAGTGTAAGCCTGGGAGAGCCGCAGTGTAGAGGCCATATACTATTTATGGGTTAATCGATACAGTAGCTGGATGACACCATGTCCCCGCTACTTTCTGTCATGATGATGGCTCACTAATTTTGGAGCGGCTGCTTTCTCCTCCTGCCTTCAGCAGCCTGCAAGACGGTTTAATTTGGCTGTAAAAACGCCAATCACCGGGTTACTTCTTGTTCCAGGGGGAGGTCATGATGGGGGCAAGTCCATAGGAGGAAATATATTCACATAGTTCTCTTAGAGACACTGCTAACCCCTGACATCCCATTTGGGTTGTAATTTCATGTTGTTAAAGTGACAGGGACCCGGCCTCTGTGCTCTTAGAGACGGGGAGGCGGGGGCGAGTTCTGATCAGAGAGGTCTTTAATTCTTGTTCTCTGAGTGAGGACGCTTGTGTGTGTGCATGCATGTGCATGTGAGGGAAGGAAAAAGGAATAGGGTGTGCATATGTTGCCTTTTGTGCGTGCATAATGTTTAAGATTTGTATCTGAAAGAGTGAGCAGATCCTTGCACTCTCAGCTGTGTGTAATATGTGTGCAGCATTGAGCACCCACACACAGCATGTTTTGGTATTTGTATGTGTCTTTTTGCTGGCAGGGGTCAGAACACATCAGAGGCACAGGGGGAGACCCAGGACCATCCCACACTCTGCAGAGATACCGCTGGCTCGAGAAAAAAGCAAGCAAAGTGCTGAGGGAAAAAAACTCATTACCTTGGCACTAAGACTTAACACTGCTTCCTTGAACTGGCTTTGATCTCTACCTAATGTGGATATATGGTAGAAGTGATGCTTTTACTGTGATGAAAGCTAACATTTAACTGCTCACATTAAATTAGCGAGGAAAGGGCCCCAGGCATATGTTTGCATTTTGGGTAAGGGGGTTGCTTGACAAATTTTTGCACCAGTTATAAGATATATAGACTTATGTGAGCATGTTGTTTCCTCCCAACAAATAAAATTACAAAAATGAGCGAAGCAACATATATAAAGGCGATTCCACTATGGGGCTCATTACCTCCTGAATTAGCACTTCCTGTTATTGACTGTATATTAGACTAATTGCTTAACTCCTCATTATGGACTGTACATTTCACCTCTTTTTGCATTATTACAAACATGCTTGTTGTTTATAGGATTCGTTCTTCCGTATATACGGGTTTCTTTACACACTGTAATAGATACATCACAGCTTCCTACTCCACATGTTCTACAATAAGTTTTTTTTAGTAGGCTCAAGGTCAAAGGTTTCATTTCAAAATTGGTGGGGAACACATATTGGTTTGGGGCTCTTGCCAAGGAAGTTTTTAGCATCACATAATTTGCATCCTGGTGATTTTTTTTCCTGCTTCAGGTTATTGTGGAGATGTCTTAAATTTCCTCAGAATAAAAGTCTTAATAGAACTCAAAATATTGAGGGGGATGTGCCCCCTGTATCCCCCCAAAATCTACGCCTGTGTATAGGCTATATAAAAATCTATCCCCTCCTACAAACATGACACCAGTGGCTTCTGTGCATTTGTTTATCTTTAAATATATCTATATTAGGGTAACGGCAGTATCGTTTTCAAGTTATACCGTGGGATGAAAACTGACGGTTATCATACTGTGTAGATTTGCTGATCTAGGATATTGACAACAAAATGCAACTGGACGGAGAAGCTCGGCTTTTTCTTTTAGCAAGTTTCAAAGGATAGACTTACTCATAATTAATTTTTTTAAAAAGGTTTCAAGTTTCAATAATAGTACCATAAAACCTTTGTTTGACCAAAAATAACCCTTTTGTTTTCATTCCTTTAAGGTCATTCAGACTGTATAATGATAATTCCGTGACACCGTGATACTGTGAAACCGCGATGTTTTCTGAGACTGTTGTACTGTGAAACTCTCATACCATTGCAACTGTAATCTGTATGCATATTTGCTATCTGGTTGGATGCTGAACTGCAGTTGCTATGTGCAATGACAAAAAAATGCAATAACATTAAAATACAAAGAAATGTAAATTTATAACATCAGGATAAATAAATTAACTGTAATAAATACTTTCCGGTTTTCATTGCACCAAACAAGTCAAATCTAATTATCAGCTTTGGAAATGTGACATTTAATAAAATATTATTAGTGAGCGTGTGTAATTTGCATGTAGATATAAAGCCTGTAACGCTAATGCGTCGATTCTAATCACTTAAAATACCTTTAAAAAGCAGTCATTAAAAATAGGTAGTAAAGTCATGCATTTCTATATAAATAAAACCGTTACAGATGCAAACTAAAAAATGTGATTAAGGTTGAATTCAGCTATGGTGACATATCTGGGGACATTACCAGAATATTACTCTGCTTGTTTGTGGTTTTGTTGATCATAATCAGCCTGCTGTGTTGTAATAATCTACTAATAGCTCCTGAGCTGTGATTCACATGAAAGGCAGAGGTAGGAGGACACTCGTGCGAGGTGTCCGCCCCTCTCTGAGAAGTAAAGAGTTAACGGAGCGGTGGGTTTGCCCATTCTCCTGCTGTGAGTGACGCGATCATCTCTCTTATCCCTCAACTTTGCCTGTTGCCAGACCAGGCAGCCGAGGTGGACGCTGGCTATCACCGCTGACATTCTCAACGCGATCACAGCACCAAAAGAACCATCCCCCCTTCTACCTCGTTTATTTATTTTTTCCGCTGACTTTTCCCGCAAGCTGCTATTCCGTAACGATGATTTTTAGTTTTTCTTTCCATCGGACTCCCCGATGTTGTGCAGTCTACTACACGAAGGCGTGAATCTTTTTTGAGTAGAGGTGGATCTTCCCGGATACGGCGAGGGGGTATATTAAAAAAAAAAAAAGAAAGAAAGAAGAGTTTGACGGAAATCCCCACAAATAAAAATGCCGCGGAGGAAACAAGAAGCGCCCAAGCGCGCAGCAGGTATGTGTATCCATTTATATTGTGCGTAAAAAGATCAGATTTACTGTCATGAATCTGCGGATGTTACCTTTGCTTTGTAGAGCTCACTTTACAGTTACTGCATTTCCGTTTCCACTTTGTGTTTTTTTTTTCTTTCTCTCTCTCTCTCCAACGATCCGCTTTGTCACTCTTGGCTACTCTAGTAAGACCTCATAGAAAGTGTTACGCTTCATAAAAGCGGATGTACAGTTTGTATACAACAATCTGCGTTTTCGCTCTCCACGCTGCACAGCTACTGTCGTCCCGTCGGATGAGTTGCCTGCTGTAAACTTTCGCTTCCTATTGTTCCCAACTTGAATCCCTGACAGTGTACCGATCCCAACCGCTATCCACCTCTGATCAGTAAGAGTGGAAATAAGCAGTGTTTTCTTGGTGGTGAGTGCCCGAGGCGTGCCATAAGGGGGACATAAGGGCTTTGTGCGCATTTGATCCGAGCGCATAACTTCTTTACACAAGCTGTGGTGGAAAAAAAGCCCTACCTCTGAAGCTTTATCTTCTTTTCTTGGGATAAGATAAACAATTTGAGAGCAGACAATGGGGTTTCGTGGGCTGGAAGGAGCCATAATCGACAGTTGCCATGTCTGATTTGACGGTTGATTGATTGGCTGTCATGCGGCTTTGATCTGATCCTTCCCGATTTGCATCAGAAAATCACTTCCCACCATGTGCTGCAGGCCCCTGACGTCACGTTTAAACCACTTTGAAAGGCCCTGTGTACTTTTTACCCTCTCTCTCTAGCACACACACACACACACACACACACACACACTCGCTCTCTCACTGTGATGGTCAACTGACTCACGAAAAAGTGAAAGAAGGGGGGACAAAGTGGTTTCACAGTGAGACATCACACACACACAGACAGACACACACACTTCCAGCAGAGAACATCACACTCCTATGTGCACATGCTCACTTGTTCACTTTGAACACACACACACACACACACACACACAGAGTGGGTAGAGGAGGCGGGAGGAGTGGGTTAGAGGTTGTAAAAGGAGCCGTGTGCTATGTAATGGAGGGGAGGAATGGGTTTGCTCTGTCAGACCGGGCCGTCACAACGGCTTTGTTTCATGTTTGATTTAATTGTCTCTCCCCTGACAGGCCCATTCATCAATGGCTTTAATGGTCAATCAGAGACAGGCTGAGTGAGTGCTCCCATTCTGTTTAGCCATAAGCTGGCCTGGGCTTTTATTTCATCAAAATGCCCCAGCCTAATGTACATGCTCACTGGCTCAGAGTGGCCGCGGGGAGCACATAAAGAATGACTGAAAGCTTTCTGATTTCAGATCAGTGAGAAGGATGGGGTGTTTTTTTTTCATCTCCTCCTCTTCTCTCCCCTCCCTGCTTCACTGCTGTTTCTCTGTTGACGAAAGGGAATAAAAGGCTGTAATATAGATCGTTTTGTGTTTTTAGAAAACAACTTTTTCTTCCTGAAACCACGCTTCTTTGTTCATTCATTCATCTATTCATTTCTTCATTTTTTCATGCTCCCCTTCCACCCCTGTCAGTCAGCCCGTGCAGCTGCAAGTTATAAAGTTGTCAACTGTTCAGTGGCACACAAAGGGTGATGATGAATTGATTGCAGCACAGAGCATGGTGATAGAGAGAGCAAAGAAAAGGATGACAGATGATGGGCCTTGATTAGGGACTTAGGGGGAGAGTCAGCCCACTGCAACCTTGAGACTTGCATGAAAAATCTACCCCCCTCCCCTCCACATACACACACACACACCCTGCGTTGCTCTCTCATTGTCTCTCCAACACACACTCTGTCAGCTTCTCCCTCTCTTTCTTTCCTTCCTCTGTCTGAGAGGGGTTCTCTCTCCACAGTACAAAACTTGTTTTGCCTGCTTCATTAGCGTTGGTCCAATTAGCCGTGAGGCTGATGGAGTCCTGACAGGCCCTGTGATTGGAGATGACAAGCTCGGGGTGCCCAGCCCAATGAGGTTTGCCACCACTTTGATGTAATCAACTTGATATTACACAGAGCCGTTCGCCTTTGGTTGTGCTGTAACTCAATTTTCCGCTGCAGGTGACAAATGGGCCTGCCTACCTGGGTCAGGTCTGAGTGCTCTTAACAACCGAGGGCAGCTGGCCACGTAAACAGCCGAGCAAACATGAGAAACAGACTCTCCCAGCTGTGGAAATACAAACCTACTTCCCTTCGTGGCTGGCGATTAGCTGAACCGCAAAACCGAGGCCTGAAGCTATTGAAATGGCCGCAGAAAGTTGAAATACTCGGGCGACTTGATAGGAAGTCGACACCGGCTTTACAACATGCGGGCAAAGACGCGGCTATTTCACTGGAATGTGTAACATGTACAGTATGTCTTCAGTATCTGTTTACAATATCCGGAGTGTATCAGTGTGCCGTCAGGCCATGTCATAACCTGCCATCAGGTCATGTGTGTATAAGAGTGAGTCGCACACAGAGGGAGAGAGGTGGAGGGGGGGCTAGTCTGATTTGGACCTGGCTCCACAGCAACAGTCTCCTCTTTCTGCAGGGTCAGGATTATAGCTGCCAGACTGGCAGCCATCACTCACGTCCGTCTGTGAGTGTGTGTGTGTGTGTGCCCAAGTCGGTGGGCATGCACTTTCTGATTTGTTGGGTTTCAGTGTGTGTGCGTGCAGTTTAGCATGTGATAGTGATGAAAGGAATTGTAACTGTAGACCACCTGCTGGGGTCGGACCATAATTCTCTGAGCTCTTTAGGGCCGTCTGCGTTGCTCTTCTTCTCTTCCCTTCTCTCTGTCTTTGCACATGCATGTGTTGGTAAAGACACAAGCACACATTGCAGACACATGCGCACATGTTGCAACCACGTTGTAAACGCAGCAAGTGAAATGAAGTAAGCCGTTTTTATATCTGTCTGCCTTCCTGTTGTTTATGTGTGAAAAGCATGCCCTTACGGAAGCAGCGGGGGAGCTCAAGTTGGGACTTAATTGTTCGACCAACATACGGGCTCACAGCATTAGCGAGCCTTAACAACAATACGCCTCCGCTGGCGTTGTTTGCAGGTGTGAGCGCGGAAAATGTTTTGGCCTTGCAGGCCCCGTTGCTAATGAAAGTCCTGTGGCTGGATTCCGGTGAGGTTGAGTCACGTCTGTGATCTATGTGTCTGATAAGTGCATACCTAATGAGGCTGTGAGCACCAGTGGAAGGAGGAGGAGGAGGGAGCCTGACAGAGTGTTTCCCACAGGTATTGACAGATGCCTTTTTGTTTTTGCCATAGGCCCTGACTCCATAAATCCTGCCTGTGTAATGATAACAGTGCCACCCTGCCAGCAAGTGAGTGAAAGAGACAGTGTAAGAGAAAGAGGGCAGAGGGGGAGGAAGAGGAGGAGGCTCTGGTGGTGGTGGTGGTGGTGGTGGGGACGATGAGGAGAAGAGTGGGGGCGGTGAAGTGGGCCTTCTCTCCTTTTTAACACACACTTGGCAGATGTCAAGCCATAGGGTTGGGCTTCAGGAGAGAAAGAGGAGTGTAAGTGCTGTAGTAGTGTCACAAATAGAAAACCGTTAGCCATCCACTCTTCCCTTTCAGCTCTCAGCGTGCTTTCAGCCGAGGTTTTCAGCCTGGGACTGCTGTCTGGGCACTGAGTCGGAGGCTTTGTAAAAATAGTCCCACCGCTGTTGTGATAGATGCAGCTGCACTGTAGCGACAATTGGGACAGGCTGGATCCCTCCAACCCCACCTCCCACCCACCAACCCTCTCTCTCTCTCTCTCTCTCTCTCTCTCCCTTGTCTCCCACCCCTCCCAGTGGTAGAGAGCGTCAGAGCCTGGTGGGATGTGTGCTCTTTTCGGGGAAACTGAGCCGCTCCGGTCTTCAGGGGTCCTGAAACCCAATCCAGGAGGAGAATAGCCTGGCCATGCCAGAGAGCCGATTTCCTTTTCAACAGAGTCATTTATCACTGACCCACCCTTCGCTTCTGACACGGTGACGTGTGTCATTTATCAAACAGGCTTTACCAGACACACAGAGAGGGGAGGTGGATAGGGGGCAGAGAGGAAGAGAAAGAGAGAGTGAAAGAGGGGAAAACAAGACAGAGAGTGGACTGAGAGAAACAAAGAGGAGGAGAGGAATGGAGAATGAGGTGCAGAGTCAGTGGAGAGAGACAGAGGAATGGAGAGCTGGGAAAAGAGACTGTCGTTTGTGTGTGTGCGGGTCTGTGTGTGAGAGTTTTTCCAGGGAAGAGTGAGTTTTCCTGAAACCCTTGAGGAGAAGCGTTAGGGAGGGGAGATTTTTTGGAGATGACAGGGAGGATTGAGTTACACTGAGTTGTGTTTTGATGAGTGACAGAATGTTCCTCCATGACACGTCTCTGGATGTCTGAATGAAGCGGAGAAATATGCTTAGTGAGTACACATAGTCCGACAAGTGTGTTGGTGTTGTTTACTCATAATATATGCGCGAAGAACGCACGTAGGGGCGCTGTGGAGATGTGTGTGTGTGCGCGTGCATGTGTGGCCATATGGCGTCAATGTTTAATGCCGTACCAGTGTGTGTGTGTGTGTGTGTGTGTGTGTGTGTGTGTGTGTGTGCTGCTCCCTGATGAGCAGGGCTGACAGGTATCACTCATGCAGCAGCCTGGCCTTTAAATGAACCCGAGCTGCTCTGCTCCCCCGTGGCCCTAACAGGCTCTCTCCAAGATGGATGCTTCTTTAAAAATCAGATTAATGATGGATACCAGGCTTATAGTGCCATTTATCATGAAGAATATTATTTAGGCCGGCCGTGTATGGCTGTAACTGGAGAGCCAGGACGAGAAGAAGCAGGGTGGAAAGCCTTAGACAGACACTCACTGTGTGATGGATGGCTGAGCGCTCTCTCTGAGTGTTACTAGACACCAGTGCCGCAGCAGTAGGCCATAATCAGATAGCCCAGGGATGTTTATTCCGCAACTACACTACCCAGATTGCCTTGCCTGGAGGGTTGCTTTATGAAAGGTATCGTCTATCATTATTATCATCTTTAAAAAGTTAGTAGAATCATGAAAAAACTCGAGACACTGAAGGGCACGTAGACGCCTCAATGGAGTTTATTGCAGTTGTACATTATAAAATGATCCATTGGATTCAATCTAACTGACTGTAATGATTACCTAGAAGTTTCCATTAAGCTTTGCCCAGAAGAGTCCCCAGCCCCGCGTCATTCCCCGACAATCATGAATAAAAGAGTACAGTGGAGAGGTCAAGGCAAGGCCAGCTCTGCTACAGAAAGGGGGAAAAACTGTTGTTTTGTTTTTCATCGTCTTCTTGTTCCCTCTCCGTTTCTCTTACCTCCTCCTCCTCCTCCCACTCGCTACTGTGATTTATGGTGGCCATCCATCTTCAGGCTGCGTCCATCACCTCCTCGTTGCTAGGCAATCATGGCAGCAGCTGTGCGTTGTGAGAAGGGGTTTGCTCGTCTCACTCCCAAGCCCCGACTTTAGTCCCCTCACCCAGTGTTGTGTAAGTTCAGACTTCCCAGGAGCTAGCTCAAAGTTCAGTTCACACAGATTCAAGTGAACTAGTTCATGTTCATAATAAACTATTTCGAATTATGAACCAAGTTTCCAGAAACAACAAGTGAACAGGTTCACGTTCATTTCTTTGTTTTGGTTTTTTCAACTTGATGTGTCATTGTTATAAATTTGTTGTTGATGTGGCTGACTGGACTTTATTTGGACTTTTTTTTCAGACTTTGCGGTAACAATTTGCACAAAAATGAGAGTTTTTTTCCCATTGGAATCCGTACTGATTTGACACGGACTTGCTTCAGCCGTACTGGTAGCTCTTTTGTCGAAATTTCCAATTTTACTCGCGATGCAGGTGTTGTGTTCAAGTTTGAACACAACACAGTTTCAAATAATAAATGTGTAGCTCCCACCTCCGTGGTGAGGTAAAAGAAAATGCTTAGCTCAGATTTAGGTAAGTGGAAACACATATTGAAGAGGAAGCAATCTTTGACGTGACACCGGCATGCTGGGTGCCTTCAATCCGCGGGTGCGATAAAAGACAGAACTTAAGCGCTGTTTACAAGAGTTACTGATGCTCATGTTGATGTTCAATAGTTTCCCAATAGATATTTTCAGTTCACTGTTCACCAAAAACATGAGTCAGCAATTTAACCTAAAATCAAACAGTTGCATCTGAGGCTGAAAAATGAAGTCGATGCAGAAGTGTCAAAAACTGCATTTCATTGAATGGCCACTTGAGGCTGGCTCCAAAACAGACTAAATCCCCATAGACCTCCACAATAAAATTCCCAACTTTACAGCAGAAATACACGTACACAGCCTGATACAAAAAAGGTTTGGTCTCTATAGCTAATTTCAACCCCTCGCCCTCCACAGTTCAACTTCTTGTTCAAATATGGTCACTTCTGGCTCCAAAAATCCAAGAAGACAATGGCCAAAATGTTGAACTCAAGGCTGCAGAATGACAGTTCACAAACCAATGTGTGACATCAGCATAGCTACGTCCATTATTTTTATACAGTCTGTGCTTTAAGAACAGTCCCAGTTTTATTTCCAGCTACAAGCCACAGACTTAATCCCAGTTTAAGACCTGAACGCATCCCTCATTCTCAACCATAGCCCCAGTGACAGCATTCATACATTGGGTCTGACTTTAGACCTGTACTGAGCTGCCAAACTGCAGTAACACTTGTTTAAACCCTAACCTTAATTTCAGACCTACAGTAATGCAGGTTTACATTCAGTAGTTCAAGCACATGCAGTTCTGCAATGTAGTTGCAGGAATTTCGCTTTGCATGAATTTCACTGGGGTATTCAGTATATAGCGTTATCATTGTGCAGTATTTAGTCTACTTAATACACATTACAGTCAAGAGGTGTCAGCAAAAGTTACTAATCTTACACCTGCTTTCCTTATTAAAGAAAACGTAGAAAGACCATACAGTCACTTTTACCAAACTAAGACTAGCTTAATTGCCTTGTTAAATTATTGTAAAACACACTTCATGCGGGCTCAACAGAAACAAAGTAAAACTCACCAAAATTGTGTTGGTCAATCTTGATAGTCATCAAGTTAGTCACTCCATTGTTCTAACACTCAGCAACTATGGTTTTGGTCGAAATAGTAATAGTAATTCATTGGGTAAGATGTGAAAATAAGCTGTTTTTACTGTGGTTCCTCTGCTCTCTCTGTTGTTGTTGGCACAACACGGGCCCTCATTGACCGGCTGTTTGCAGTCTTATAACGTTCTTTACCCCACTTGCAGTCAGCTCAGCTGCCTGTTGCACCATACTGACCTCCAGAGGCACATGATGCGCACTACATGTGAAACATCCTCATTACAGCAGGACACGAGACCGTGGTTGACAGCACGAAGTTAATAGAAATATTAGGGTCTGTATCTTTGACAGAATTGAAAATCACCTTTGGGATTTTTAAAATCCCCTGATATTACCGTGATACTGCTCAAGCCTAGTTCACAAGAACAACAGACACTTCAAGTATATTCGGTCACGTTATGGTTAAAGCTGTATAAATCTTGTCTGATTCAGTGAAACTAGCGCTTGTAAGGCCATGTGTAGTGTTGCGTCAAACTTTAAACATCATTCTCATATGAGGCCTAAACAGTTCAAGGATTGGGCAAATAAACAGAAGTTCTGCTTCATGGAGCATTGCGTAAAGAAAAAGAAACAGAAAGCAAGAGGGAGAGATGTGGAATGGTTTAAGGAAGTCCACCTGACTACATATCATCAGACAAGACAGGCCTTGTGTGCACGTCGGACTGGAACGCCGCCTTCCCGTGGCATCTCGATCCTTATTACTGCCCTTGGTTCTGCACCTGGGGAAGCTGTGTGTGTTGCTCTTTTGTTTGTTTCCTTTTTTATCGCTTATTGTGGCTGTGTCAAGTTTGAAACTGGGACTGGAACTGTGAGTCACCTCGTTCTCTCCTACTTTGGAGTTAGTAACGGGAGGCCTTTATGTGTTTTCTGGCTCGTCTCATGCCAGATAAACGAGATGAATTTTCAGGTCTTGAAGGTCTGTACGTGCAGCTGGCAGCTTTGAGGTCCACTCATAACACAACAATCAGCCGAGGGTTAAATCTATTCTCTCACTCTCACTCCCTCTCTCTTTCTCTCAGCCTTATTTTGTCTTTGTCTCTCTTTCTCTCTCTCCTCTTACTATGTGCATTGACAAGGTTCAGCCCTAAGCTTTGCCTGAGGCCTGAATGATCTCTCTGTTTTTCCCATCTCCCATATCACACATCCTGCACTACAATCGGCGGACACAATGTATTCACAATGCCATCAGGGGGTAGAGAACACACACAAATAAAAAACTGACAGAGACATCCACAATCGCTTGTAACATGATAGCCTGCAGAAGCATAATGTACTGTAGCAGGCAGCAGAGTTATATAGTAAAAACCTAAAAAGACGGCCTTCTCCGGTCATATCCGAAAAAGCGAATTATGTCAGGACTTGTTAATTTTTCAAATGGCCGCAGATCACCTGTTACATATTTTCTCGTGGGACTTTGAGCCAGCCTGTTAGGATCAAAGGGAAAAGGAGGGAGAGAACTAAGTTTGATTGAGTGTGTTGCTTTGATAAATGTGTGCAACAGAAAGGCATTTTAGGTATGTTACTGATCTGCTGCTATTTTGACAGAATGGGGCTGTTTTGGACTAAATTATTCTAATCTATTTAAAGAGTTTTAGGCTGCTGGGAAACTTGAGTGAGTGAGTGGAAGTCGGTGGTTTGTGGGATTTTTTGTTTTTTTTGTTTTTGATTGAGTCTGAGGTGACATCCTGTCCTGTTGCGTTGTGGATCTGTTTCCTGTCAGCAAGAACCCCCTGCTGAGGGGCTATGTTGGTTTAAGGGCGTCGAGGTCCGGTTGAAATACTGTACACATGTCAAGAAACACTCTTCATGTTGTGACACAGTTTAACTCTCTCCTGTCTGAGCTCCCCCTATCTGATCACAGACTGACTTAGAATATCTCAACCAATACCTTCCTCCCTCTGTTCTTCAGCTGAATAATAAAAGTGATAATAATAATAAAAATAATGATAATAATAAAATGCATTTATATGTATTCTTTTATACAAGAAATTCAGCTCAGTGTCTATAGGATGAAATCCAATTATCATTCACTGCTGCATAATTTAATTAACCATAAACAATAGACAATAGCAAAATCAAGTTTTTTTTTTCCTGTTGCTTAATTTTATTTGTTGTCTTTGAACAATACCATAAAGCTTTTTTTAAGCTATAAGGGACCACCCATGTGGACAATTTCCTGTATCCTAGCTGTGTCTGTGCACGGTACAGTTCTCGATGTGTACAGTGATTAAATCATAAAGAGATCAAGCATTGAAACCCATAAAAACATTTCTTTTGCAACAGCGTTAGTTATCTGTTTTATTTTCTTAAAAATCCCCAAAAGATAGTAATTAAGCATTGTTTTTCCTCTCTTCTATCTGTGTAATGCACATAAATGTACCCATTGAATTTACATTATACAAGACACTGGTTTATGAAGTAGCTTGCACATTATTTCACGTTAGTAGCTTCATATGGATTTGAACAGATCCTGTTTTTACCATATATTTGCATTCAGGGAAAAAAAAGAAACAGATGGAATGTATTTTTAACAGTAATATACAGACATCTGCCGTCCATGCTATTTTTTAGTGTGAAAAAAAGCACGGATGAAATACTGTACTCGTAATGACCGCTCAAAGGACCCACCTTTTTTTTATATCAGGAAGCCTGTGGCAATGTTGGATGTTGTCCCTTTTTTTTCTCCATTTACAGAGACCAAGCAGTCATTTAAGAATGAGGGTCAGACTCAGGTAGAGTTTTTAATGACACATCCTGTTTACCCCGCTGCTGTTGGGTGTGATCTGACTCCCAGACTGTTTTCCCAGCTGTGGAGGCCAAAACCAAGAATATGCACTGTGGTCAACAAGGGGACAGATCTAAGAAAAGGGAGGTATAGGGTGAGATTTGAGGCAGCGATAATCTTGCAAAAAATGAGGTGCTAAGATTTCTACTTAAGAAACACATGATTAATTTTTTTTTGGTCCTCATATTATCACTCTTGCATATGATGCCTATTTAAAATGCAGCATCAAAAACAGAGTGCTTTCAGCAGCACTTGAGGAGAAATAGCCCATGGGACAGAGGGAAGGAGACAGAGCGATACAGACACTGAGAGGCTCTGCTTTAGAGGCAGCCACAGCACCTTCCTGCTTAATCACCCCCTGTCCCTGCCCTGTCTGTTGTTCCTGATCGTCAGAGCAGCACTGCAGTATTTCTATCAGATGATCTCTCCCTCCTCGTCTGCGGCCCTTATGTTTATGAAAATGATACTCCACAGGAATGCCTCCTGCATGCCAAGATGTCACTGTCTTTCCTCATCGCTTGCATTTACGTGCGTGTACGAGTATGTTTGTGTGTTTGAGAAGATTGGAAGGGGGGGGGGGGGGGGCTGGTGTCATAACTGACTGACTAGCTTTATTTATAATTACGTGGGGGTATATTTGATGTTCTCAAGGTGAAGTGTGCTTTTTGCACGTGAGACTTCCTTTCCGCAGCTTTTTGTGTTTGTGTGAACGTGTTATTCCTATTTCTGTGCGAGCCGTGACTGAGATGTTGATTGTGCGAAAGTGCACCTCCTACCCTTCTTACCCTGCCACCCCACCCTGAGGAATCAATCATGGAACCTAATGATTCTTGTCTTTCCCCCACATGGCATCAGCTCACTTTATCATAGCATGAACACACACACTCTTTCGCTCACACACGCTAGGAAAACTCATACATTGGCCCAACACCATATGCTCAGATATAGTTAAGACTGCAATCCAAGAGTATTTTTGTATTCATAATCCCCTTCTTTTTTTTTTATTCTAAGGGAGCCTCTATACTCCCATCACCTTTTATTAGCTTGATAAATCACCTCTGTTGTCAGTCAAGCCAGGGAGAATAATTGGATGTGGTTGTCGCCCAGTGTGATGGATTATCAGTCATTGGGGATTAAATTAACAGATAGTGCTCAGACATAATGGTTTTTGTTTTGCATTTTAAATTGCCTGGGAGCATGGCTAGACTCTGTAGGTTTTATAGCCGGTCCTTTTCGCCCCCCCTTTGTTATCTAATGACAAACGAACAATAACCTACAGGGCAGCAGTTCTATTAGTGTGAAATGTAAAACATTTACTAGCAAGTTAAGGCACAGAGAGAGCAGAGGGAAGGTTTGTGATAGCGTGACGTGAAATTGGATATGGCAATAGTTTGATGAAATAGCTAGACAATGTGAAGAAATATGTGGAATAAGAGAAAGGTGACCTGACAAGTTGGTCAAGCGGTGTGCCAGGCTCGCCTGATGCAAGCTGACATCCGTGACCAGCTAGTGAGGACACAAACACATTAACTACCTCATCCTGGCTGGATTTCCTCTTTGAAATGAGAGTCTGACACGAATATCTTCCAGAGGAGAAGCGGAAGAGAAAGTAAAGGAAAGAGGGTGTGGGCAGTCGCTTGGTCGCAGTGAGATATCTCCCTTGCGTGTTTGCCCGAGCATAAGCGATTTACCTCCTCGCCCCCTTCTCCATCCTCCCAGACCCCTCCCCTCCCCTCCACATCCACATTATCATAATTGTGTCCAGAACATGAGGGGCCGGGGAAGTGATCATGTCATTTTATTTACACCCTGCTTGGCCTTTTTTACAAACGACATGCCACTGACTGCCAAGCGGACTGGGGCCCGACGACATCTTTTGATCAGGGCTGTCGGGGCCTATCAGCGGAGAATGGCAGGTAATGGATACCCAGTGACAAACCAAATCTCCGGGAGGACGGAGAGTGGGCTGCACCTGCCAGGTCTCCATTAGGCTGGCCTCTCAGTGGGGCTGCCTGCTGACTGTGCCCCCAGGGCCCAAATCAGACCAGCGCCAGCCGCATGGCTGCCTAGAGATTGGCTGTTAGCACTGGAAATGAGAGTTATTTCAGCTATGACATTTTTGTTTAGACTGGACGTGAGTGCGTGGGGCGGTGGGGGGAATGAAGGATTTAGTCACAGTGTGTTTGTGTGTGTGTGTGTGTGTGTGCCTGTTTGTGTCCACATGCCCGAGCTCAACTGTATGAGTGCCTACTATTAAAGCTTACAGCGTCTTTCTGTGGCATTTGTCTTAGCTTACAATAATGTCCAAATGGCCGCAGACCTGTCCACAGGCCGTCAGCTATTTTCAGAGATTATTTGTTTTTCCTAAAGTTGAGCGGTTTCATGAGTGAGGTGGACAGGAAATGAGGGAGGGGGCATGGTGACACTGCAGAAGAAGGGAGTGAGCGGTGGGTGAGTCGGCGTTGGGTGGGTGGACACAGGAGTTTGTGCGTGGGACTTAGCAGTACACATAGACACAAACATGTGCACTCTTATCTTCTCTATTCGTGTAAACAGTGGGAGTCAACATGCAAAGTGACAGATCGCTTATGCATTGCCATCATGTTGACGCTCCTCATTCTCACCTTGTCCTCTCACCTCTGTCTCATTTTCTTCCTCCCTGTTCAGCTGTTTTTATGATCAGGGAAATGTATTTGTGTCATGTTTGCATGATATTCAGCACCTGTTTAGACCAGCTGAGATTCGCCTTTAAGAATGCAGCTTGAGTATTGACTATCCGCCACACATTAAGAAACTAATGAACTCACTTTTATCCAAATGACACCATAGGATCTCTGTTCAACATGTCAAAATTTCATCAGCAAAATCCTGACACCCCTTTCTTTAAATTCTCCAAGATATGCTCTTTGTCTCTGTGCGCATGTGTATGAGTGTGTGTCTGTATGTATGTGTGTGTAATCAGAGAAGAGGCAGATGAAGAGGCGTCAGACATATTAACTGACAGATGGAGGTTGATCCAACTCATTTATTACCCCAGAGGAGAATGCCACAGTGAGATTGGGCTTCATTAATTTCAGATTTAGTTTTCATTTCAAGCTGTTGCGCCCTGAGATAAATAAAATGGCGCATTATGTTTTTGCCAAGATATTTCTTTTTTGTTTTCCTCCAATAGAAGGAGTGAAAAGAGGGGAGGCATAAGTTCCGTGTGGCTGGGGTAGTATATAAATACAGGCTCGCCTAGAGGAAAATAACACCTCAACGGTTGATGAGGTGAAATGGGATGACTGTAATTTCTCAGCTCAGCTTTAAAGGCTCCCACACAGATGGCTCATTTATCCCTGGGAGTCCTCGGGCACACATAGCAGGGAAACTTTTTCTCCAGTTATTCTAACATAGCGTGTTCACTCCCTGCAATTTAACTCATCTCTTTCTTTCTTTCTTTGTCTCCATTCTCCTCGCAGCCTATTCTCCTGAGGAGCTGACAGAGCACACTGTGGAGGATGAGGAGGCGGAAGCAGACGACCTGCCCTCAGCCCCTCAGGATGACCTTCCCATGAAAGATGAGTTTGTGGAGCAGGGCGCAGGGCCTGCCAAGGAGCAGGCATGTGACCAGGAATCAGCTGGGGCTGCAGAGCTCTCGGGACAAGAGATGGACAGTGAGTCACATGTGAGTGAGACCAGTGACCGTCTGTCAGACTTTGAGAGCCCTTCCAGAAAAGCCGAGGGCAACTTGGTCACAGCACCTCTGAATGGTGGCACTAAAACACCTCCCATAGGCATGGACACCTTAGAACAAATGAAGGTTATCTACTCTAGCTTCCTGACCAGCCCCTTGTGGTCACCGCTGAACTTTAATTCCACAGCACCACAGGCGCAGACGTCGGCCTCTACAGAAAAGCCAGCTCGCAGCAACAGCACTAGTAGCAGTAGCAGCTGCAGCAGCGGCAGCTATGACTGGCACCAGTCTGCAGTAGCAAAGACACTACAACAGCACCCCCCCCAGAGTCGTCACCCTGCTCAGTCTGAGCCCAGCCTCTTTAGTACAGTCCAGCTCCACAGGCAAAACCCAAAGCTGTTTGGCTCAATCTTCACTGGGGCCAGTAAATTCCGCTGTAAGGGCTGTAGTGCTGCTTATGACACCCTGGTGGAGCTGACAGTTCACATGAATGATACAGGCCACTACCGTGATGACAACCAGGACAGGGCAGGCGGTGGCGCAAAACGCTGGTCTAAACCACGTAAGCGTTCCCTGATGGAGATGGAGGGGAAGGAGGATGCCCAGAAAGTTTTGAAGTGCATGTATTGTGGCCACTCGTTTGAATCGCTCCAGGACCTCAGTGTCCACATGATCAAGACCAAACACTACCAGAAAGTGCCTCTGAAGGAGCCCATGGCCCCTGTGGCAGCCAAAATCATGTCCTCTAAGAAAAGAGGACACGTGGGGTTGGACCTCACCGCCTCGCCACGTTCAAGAGAAGGAACCCCCAAATCTAAGAGCTTGCAAGCAGACCTGAGCGA
This sequence comes from Plectropomus leopardus, assembly GCF_008729295.1. Taxonomy (NCBI): domain Eukaryota; kingdom Metazoa; phylum Chordata; class Actinopteri; order Perciformes; family Serranidae; genus Plectropomus; species Plectropomus leopardus. Next base: position 21,404,597 of record NC_056473.1, on the reverse strand, counting down.
ACCCTCACAGAAACCCTCCTCCAGCCCCTACACCACCCCTAACAACCGCTACGGCCACCAGAACGGCGCCAGTTACACCTGGCAGTTTGAATCCCACAAATTGCAGATCCTCAAGTGTATGGAGTGCGGCAGTTCACATAATACACTGCAAGAGCTGAGAGCCCACATGATGGTGACAGGACACTTCCTGAGGGTGACCAGCTCTATGGGAAAGAGAATCAAAACGCTCCCCGAGGCCACTTCCCCCAACCCTGGGAGGGTTACCACACCTACTGAACAGAGGGTCCAGTCTGTCCCGCTCGCACCCTCCACCTTCTCTCCTCCGCCTCTTCAAACTACAACTACTCCCCCAGCCACCTCCCCTCCTCTTAAAGAGATCAAAAAGGAGGAGGTAGAGGAGGAGTGCACTACGCAAGAGGCTGTTGGAAATGAGAAGCAAGTTTCAGTTGGGAAGGAGGAGGATGCTGAGAAGGAGGAGAAATATGACATCTCAAAGTATAGCTATCTGACTGAAGAGGACCTGAAGGAGAGCCCTAAAGGGGGCTTTGATATTCTCAAATCACTGGAAAACACTGTGACGTCGGCCATCAACAAGGCGCAGAGTGGGAATCCAAGCTGGGGAGGCTATCCTAGCATCCATGCTGCCTACCAATTCCCCAGCGCCCTCAAGCTCCAGCAGGGCAGCATGGAAAAGAATTCCCCAATGAAGTTCTTGTTCAACGGAGGGGACGGAGCGTTGTCCTCCCTCGCCAAGAACCAGCCCCTCGTTTCCCCGCCTCTTAGTCAGTCCTCCCCCTTCCCTAGCAACAACTTCCAGGCGATGGAGGACTTAGTGAAAAAAGTGACTGAGAAAGTAGCAAAAGTAGAGCAAAGGGTGAAGCAGTTGTCTCCAAAGATGGAGAACCACCTCTCTCCCTGTAGTAGCGAGGCTGGAGAATCGCACAAGGGAGGAGACTCGCCTCGGGAATGGAGGGCAGTCACCCCGGCCAATAGCGACAGGGGAAGCCACAGCGACAGAGCATCCCCGGCAACAGAACCCAAGAGAGAGACAGCAGTCAAATCCCCGCTCGCCTCCACGCTGAGAAGCAGTACCGCCATTATCACTGGCCATACTCCTCCCGAGCAGCCCTTTGTCAACCCTCTAAGTGCTCTTCAGTCAGTAATGAACATTCATTTGGGGAAAGCAGCCAAGCCCTCATTGCCAAACCAAGATCCCCTGAGCCTGCTCTCCAGGCTCAGCCAGAGCATGGCTGAGAGGGCTGCTGTGGCTGCTCCTCCCTCACAGACCAAAAAGCCGGAAAGTGTAGTTGATAATAGCTTTTGCCAGCCGAGTGACGACCAGCCTATGGACCTCACAAAAGGGAAAAGCGATAGAGGAGGCTCAGTAGGCTCGGCCCCCCTAACCCCTTCATCCACGGCTTCCTCCATCTCCCCCTCCTCCCTCGTTACCCCTGCAAAGCTAACAGTTGTCTCTCCCTACACATCCAGCAGCCCCCTGCATGAAAACGCTTTGTCAGATATCTCAGACATGCTGAGGAACCTGACACAGTCCCACCATGTCCCGAAGCCTCCCTCGCGGTCCCGGGTCACAGACAAAGCCGAGATCGTAGGCTCGACTCACGACGACGACGACGCCACCCTGCACGGCCACAAGCGCAAAGGCCGTCACTCCAACTGGAACCCCCAGCACCTCCTCCTCCTGCAGGCACACTTTGCTTCTAGCCTGAGGCAGACATCAGAGGGAAAGTACATCATCAACGACCTCAGCCCACAGGAAAGAATGCACGTGTCTCGTTTCACAGGCCTCTCCATGACCACCATCAGCCACTGGCTGGCAAACGTCAAGTACCAGCTAAGGAGAACTGGCAGAACCAAGTTCCTCAAGAACCTGGATTCGGGTCAACCTATATTCTTCTGTAGCGACTGTGCCTCGCAGATCCGCACCCCAGCAGCGTACGTATGCCACCTGGAAGCCCACCTAGGGTTCAGAGTCAGGGACCTGGCCAAGCTGTCCCCCAAACAGACTGTCAGGGACTCCCACACTCTCACTGAGAAACTAGCGCCCCTGGAGTCCTTACTTTCTCCGCAATCACAAGACGACTGCAGTAGTAATGGGTCAGTGTACCGCTGCCAGCTCTGCGTCCGTAAATTTGCCACTAAGCACGCCATCAAGCTTCACCTCAGCAAGAGCCATGGGAAGTCTCCAGAGGACCATCTGCTGTATGTGAGCGAAGTAGAGAAACACTAAAGGACTCTAAGCAGTAGACATACCGGAAAACACATGTAGAATGGCTGTTAAAAACAAAAAAAAAAACATTTCAAAGTGTGGTAATGCACAAAGATGGCATGAACTACTGTTTAAAAAAATGTCAGCACAAAGTGTTTACATCTATTCGGCCTCTAAACATTTCTGATTTCTCTGTATTTCAAAAGACATTTATTTCACATCAAAATATACTGTAGGTCAAAGATATTCAGCCTGATTTGTCGTCTCCCTCACTCTGTGTACACCCACGCTAATGTGAGACAACAGGTTTTTTTAACGATCACGATGAATCTCCTGAATAGAAGGTCAGATAATAACTTGAAATGTATTAACTTTATTGTATTTATTTTTTTTTTTATTTTTGTGACTTTTGGTTTTGATTTGCTGGTAGACTGCATGTTCAACAAGTTTTCCTGTTACATTTTGTAAAGCCCTGTCCTGTCCAGATTTTAAAATCCCCTTTCAAACCGGTCATTTTTTAACACCTTAAAACAGCCAAATACCTGGAAAACGCTCCTTTAAAAGAATCTGCCAAACAGCAAAAGTTCCCTGCTTGTTTTTATAGTTTCCTCTGTACAGCCTATTGATTTTCTTGCTGATTGTAAAAGCCGCCTTGTTCTTTATCATTGAGTAAGGGGCACTTAAAATCCAGGTCTGTGTAAAAATGTATATAAAGTGTATAAGCTTACGACTTGCTGTTTAAATTATGCATACTTGTTATATTTCCTAATTTAAGAGGACTATGACTATCCACTGGTGCAGAGCCTTTGAAGAAGATTAAAAGGACATTGTTTTGCACAATAGTTTTATAAATGTTATTTGATAAGAAAAAAAAAGAATACAAATATGTTAATGCCTTGTGCTTCTATGATTAAATTGAATTAACTGCTGCATATAACATTTGTTTTCTTTCATATACATAAATCAGAGAAATATGTAGATCAAGGTGCAATTTGAAAAAACAATATTTGAACAAGCAGCTTTTCAAAGCTAGAGATAACTGACACGTCACAGCTTTGTCCAAAATGTAATTTCCAGGCTAATTTTTCACCTGGCTCACATGAAAACCATACATCTTAGTGGCAAAACTCCCCTCTCCCAGGTGCTGTCCCACAGTGTAATGACTAAGCACTTACAAATCAGCTGACAGATTACTCACAAGGGCTACATCTGCAGAAACACTGAGCAGAACTTAAAAAACCCTCAGCATTTTCATCTGCCGTTGTCTCCGCTGCCACAGTTTGTCTAGATATTCCTGGTGATTTCTGTGTCGTCGCGTTGTTGTTGGGGCGGACTCGAGAGGTGCGAGCGGTGCCACTGCCTGCGAGGCGTCTGGCAGGTGGTGTGTGCTGCATGTAAACCACCAGATGTTTCTGAAACGAGCCACTGGAGGAGGAGGAGGCAGGCGGGCTGCAACAGCAGGCAGAGTGGGCTGATTACCACGGGGGCTTGGATGCCATCAGGAGCCCTGGGCACAGACAGCAGATCTGGCACACACCTGGACTCCGAGACTGTCCCTTGGAAAAAATAAAGCGGATCCTATATACGCGCGCTGAGACAAGCTGACAGTGGTGCAGAATGCACAGACAGGTGCTATTCCCTCAAAGCAGGCTTTTGGATCTAACAATATTACTGGCAGGTGTTGATGCTATCAGAGTAGTCACAATTCAGGCTCAGTGCCATGTAATGAGAAAAAATTTTTTTAAAATGTTTTTCAGTATGCATGATAAAGCCTCAAACACACGCACACACACACACACACACACACAGACATCTCTGATTTTCTCCCATCTACCTTTGTCTTATTTGAAGATGCTCGGGGACACCATGTTCTCTCTGTTTGATGTTCCCAGGCTTTGCTTGTCATGACTGACTGACTGAGTGACTTGGGGCCGGGGAAGTTATCTGGTTACTATGGTGACGGCCATTTGCCCAGCCTCTAACCCTGCTCGCTCACTCAACAGAGGACAGCTCGAGTGCAGCACACCCATTTACTCTCTTAAATCTCATCATCTCGCTTCAGTTCCTCCCACCCGGGAACAGATTAATTAACACACACACACTGTGTCCTGACCCCGTCTTCTCACACAAACTCATTACCGCCTCAGACTTGCTCCCGGCCCTCCGACGTTTAGGATACATTGGTCTAACGTTGTGGGAGAACCCAGTGATGACTCACATCTGACAAGCAGAATAAAGCCCTTAACAAAGGATGATAATTGAAAGATGGGATTCAGACCGGTAGCCATTGATAATGCAAATGAAAAAGGCTGAGCTGCCTTATTGAATATGTTGTGAGTTTTTAAAGCTCAGAGTCCTTGCTGATATAAAATTATCTTTCAGACATGATCAATTTTTTTTCCCCCAACACTGTATGTGTTGATGAATGCTTTGGGCTCGGTGATGGACTCGGGGTGAGGATGGTTGGGGGAGTTAATGAGATAGTTGACACTTTGGGGGTTAATGAGGGGCTGGAGGGAGAGGGCTAAATGATTGGACTTCTGCTTGGATGAGCATTATAGTGGCTGCTAGAAGAGAGCAATGTAGAAGCTGTGGATCTGCTGTAGCCAATTATCTAACACGAAAGACACAAAACTCCTCTCAATTGTATTTTTCGGCGATAATAAAGAGGAGATTAGATGTGTTATCCATTGTTCTTTTGTCTTGACTATCCTTGAGGGCTGGGTAGTTATAGACGCCGATGCGCCTCAATGCTCCTAAAACAAAGTCAGCAGTGAAGGGGGAAGAAAGGAGGCGGACAGGACAGGGATAGGATAGGAGGAGAATGAGTCCCCCCACTCCTCCACTCCACAGATCTCCCATCAGCTCTTGTCATCCCTCTAATGAATATCAGTTAAATTGCTCTGTGGATCTGAGGAGTTTGGATGTCAATGTGATTTGTGTGAGTGTGGCGGATGGAGGGGCCCAGACTAATGAAAGGCGAGCCCAGCCTGACAGAGTGATGAGCATCAAGCCCATCAGACCAATCACACGAGAGTGGCTGACAGCACCGACAGACAGACAGCTGAGGAGGAGAGGCTATGTGTTTAGGAAAACAAAATGGCTGCCAAAATAGTGGCGGATGTCTTTAGAGCATGTTGATATATATCACTCCTGTCTCCCTGTGCTTGCGCAGTTGTGTCAGCTGATACAGGCAGCTGATATGTGGTTCTGAAAATACATAAATTGTGATTTCAGGAAGATTTATAGAAGGCGTCTCTCTCGAGTGTTTAAATGCTTCACGTTAATCAGAGAAAGTCTTAAAAATATCAACAGGTTAGGAGGATAAAATGGGTAAACTGCTATTAAAAAGGAACGACAAATCAAATGTTCCTCTGAGTGTCTCCGGCTTGACGTCCTAATTTGATAAACAACCGTGTCGTTGGCTGCAAATAAGCTTCCCTAAACCCTTGCATGCCAAGATGGAAGACAGTGTTAGAAGTGTTGTCCATTCTTGCAGCCTCCGTAGTTGGAGGTGACATGATGTCTTATGACAGCAGAGAAGGAGTCATGGGTAGAGCCAAGTTAGCTTCACCTTCGACCTCTGACCCCTGTCTCTAATTTATTTGAGCAGTCACACGCATCTATGACAGCCGTTATAAAGGTCATCCGCCTATTTTGCACCAGAACGAAAGTATTGCCTTTAAGGGGATAGTTAGGATTTTTTGAGGTGGGTTTGTATGCGATACTTATCTATAGTCAATTTATTGTGTACAGCAAATGTCAGTCAGCACGCCCCCTGTTTGGAGAAGCAGGCAGGAGTGCATCATGGAAGCTAAGCAAACTACTGCTGTGGAGGGGTAAGCGACAAAACATACTTTAGTCACCTAAAAAACACAAAAACACACAATATCAGTTTAAGTGTGACAGCCCGTTCAGACGAAGTTCCCCATCGATGCTCTTGTCAAAGCCACCGGACTCCATTGGCAAAAACATAGTTTTAGCTTGCTGAACAAGTGAACTGCTGGTCTACCGCTGCTTTGGTCAGTTAACTAGTTTGTGTTATCGTGTGACTTTGGTGAATCTGAACTAAGCCTTTTACATGCTAAAGTCACAAAATAACACAAACAAACTAAGCAACCAAGGCAGACCAGCAGCTAGTGTTCACATATGTTGAATTATTGTTTTACTCATGGGAGTCTGGTTTTGAAGAGAGCAATATAACAGACTCATTTTCGCCTTGGAAATCACTGTCTGACAGCAAGATAAAATGGTGAAAACACTCTCAATGAAACACACATTTAAACGGATATTAATTTTTTTTTAGGTGAGACTTTTTGAGGCAGCTAAAATACATTTTATTGCTGACCCCTCCACAGCAGACGCTTCGGACTCCAACCTGCAAACTGAGGATGTCGGCTGTCTATGAATAAGTATACGACCCCAATTCAAAAATATATGAACTATCTCTTTTATATAATTTATGTAATTGGCACAAATGATTTAAGCCAACAATAGAATGCAGAGATTTTTGAGAGAGCAAGTGGAAAAGAGATGCAGACAGAGACACAGAGAGGAAAAGACAGAGAGGTGAGTTTAAGGTGGTCTGATTTCCAAAAAGTGCCTTCACTAGTGAGCGCAGGTTTTCATGCTGCTGTGTTGCAGTGTGCTGCCGCTGCCTGAGATAGCTGTCAGAGGCATTTTGGTGTGATATCTGACAGATTTGCTAAAGACACTCGTCTCAGGGCACTACTCTATATATCGTTAGTTTAATGCACAATGACATGACCAATTATAGCGAGCTCCATGCTCAAATAGCATGTCAAAACCTGTGTATCAATCCATTAGATCCTGTCTCCCATCACATTAAGTGGTACCTTTAGCTATCTGTTCAGCACGTAAAGGAAAATGCTGACGGAATGGAAAATCTGCCTGTGCTGTTCACAGGGCGGATGTCTTTTGGAGAAGGAGGTTTGCCTCCCTCTCTCTCTCTCTCTCTCTCTGCTTCTTTGTCTCTCTGTCTCTCTTTGCCGCTCTCTCGCTCACTTGCTCATCCCAGCCACGGAGCGAAAAAATGCATAAACAATACATCTAGATAATGGCCTGCATTGTTTACTTAGCTCTGAAAATGTATTTGTGCAAAACTCTAAAATGCATTTAGGAGGAATCATTCACTCTGTGTAAAGCCTTGTTGACATTGGGGGTGCTCTAAAAAGCAGGGGAAGTGTCATAACAACATCATATATCACTGTATCAATTGGAATAAGAGGATGTGATGTGTATTACTCAGAACAAACCAGTAGATTCGACCAGTGGCTGCCTCCGCCTCGCCCAGTATTTCTGCATCCAACCTGCTTTGTCGGCCATGACAGTGGGTGGGAGGAGGTATGTGATTTAGTGCGGTTGGTCCTAACGACCTCTCTGTCCTTGTGACGAGGACACACAGCCTCGGGGCGCTGGCATGGAGGATGTGCCTTGGACCGCCTGGCACCTCGCCTGGCACCACGCGTGGCAACACGTCCACAGTCTGCCGCCGTTCTGATGGATTGGCCTGTCTCTGGTGCCACCTTCATGAAATCACTTTTTGATTTGTTGTCATGTTTTTCTCCCTTTTTTCCTGCTACTTGGGTTTTTTCACGGGTAAGAACACCCTCTGGTCAGGTATTACAAGAGTGATTAAATTAACCTTCAATAAATCAGCATAATAGAGCATTACCTGCAAGTGTGTGTGCGTGCCTGCCTGCCCGACGGTATGAAGGTGTGCGATCAGGAGGTCAACCTCAAATGTCCATCCATGACTACTGTATGAAACACAGTTGCCCCGTGGCTGAAGCTGCTCTTTCCAATGTGCCATTTCACAGGAAACACATCAATAAGGCGCGATTACAAGGCTGACAAAATTAATCTCAACTGTCATTTCATACAGCTCCGGTTTGAGAGTGCTCTGATCAAGTTACATTAGTGGGAAGCTACTGAATGATTTGGAGAGGAATCAAAATCCATTTGACTTCCTTTCTGTTTGCCAAGGGCTTATTATCATCATGAACCATTTCTTTTCAGAAACAAATGACATTTATGAGTGCATTTTAATCTAGGTTCCTAAATTTAATACATATAATGTTATAACTGTGGAGCTTTGTTTTGTCAGCTAGTGGGACTGACATTTGAGGCAGAAAATCAGTAACATGACTTTTTCCAGTGTGGGTGTGCACAGGCTTACAATGCAAAAAGTCCATTGTGCTTTAAAGGTCCAGTATGTAGGATTTGGGGAGATATATTGGCAGAACTTAAATATAATGTAATATAATAAGTATAGTTTCCTTGGTGTATAACCACCAGAAAATAGGAATCATTATGGGGGTTTTCAATACCTTAGAAGCAATTGTTTATGTTTAAATAGGGAGCAGGTCCTCATCTACAGAGATAGTCATGTTAACAGCTATGTGTCTACAGTAGCCCATAATGGACAAACCAAACTTTATTCTGATTTATTATGTGTATTTACTGATTTTAATCATCTGATCTGTTTGTTTTGCAGATATATTGGCTCTCAGTAAAAACTTCCTAAATGTCTGTATCAGCAAAAAGGTGAGCACATATAGCTGGGCGAGCAGCCCCACTGGGACATACCAAACAACATAAAAGAAACACTCATTTGTAACTGTAGACTGCTTTATTTTGAGTTTTTACTTCATTTCATCACATGATGTATTTCTTTTGGAAAATGAGACCTCTGCTGATAGTTCGGCTCTCGTTAAAAACCTCCTGAACAATGAACACTTCTGATCGGGAGAAGTTTCAGCTGGATGAAATCTGCACTCCTCACCACTAAATACCATTAAAAATCCCTAAATTTTAAACTCTGTTCCTTTGCAGGCAGAAGAGATATTGAAATGATCTTCCTATTTAAAAGTAGAAATACCAGAGTTAAACACCTGCATTCAATTATTTATTTAAAGTCATGACCCATAAAATTGTAATTAAAACAAATACTGTTTGTGATACTGTTCCTGGTCTACACTTTTTGAGCAACAGCCATTCAATTTATGATATATTCAATGATTGCTACTCAATATCATTTAATTGTTAGTGGCAGAGTCTGCAATTTCTGCACTGAATAAAAATGTCCTTCATGCTCAGGAGGTAGTGAGGAGTGTTTCACACTGTATTAAACTGCATTTTTACTACCAGTAATCACAGGTGTCACCAAATCGACCAGGATTACAATTTAAAGTATATGCTCAAGTACTCATTATGGCACCATTTCAATTGTTATATTACAATAAATATGACTGAAATACTTTCACTGATGTATTTATGGTAAGCAGCATCTTGATGTTGTCAAGAACACAACATTTCTGACAATTTTATAATTTAGTCTTTAATGCATCAAATTTTATAAAGTGGTGTTATGTTTACTAAAATCTCAATCTGAAAAGTTAAAAGTAACTATAGACATGTAACAAGTGACAACCTTAAGTACTTAACTACTGGCACCTTAATTAAAAATGTACATTAAAATGTACTGTTCTCAAATGTACTCCACCACTGGTTTTTAGTGTCATATATTTAAATTTGTAAATAAATTAATGTTTTTTTCCAATATTTGACTGGACTCATATTAAGCAGGGGGTCTGGGGGTCCAAGATATTTTGAGCGTCAACCACTTAATTTCTTACATTTTGATGATTTTTTTGTGTGCTAACGTGCCTTTTCTGCAATCATTTATGGTGGAATTGTCATGGTATGCTACTTCCTGCCTCACTTGCTTCATCTTCTTTTCATTTTAATACAGCCACCGCCTAATTTGCTGAATCCCTTTTTTAGCAGCCAGACAAAATACCTGTCCCCTGTCTACCCCCCAACCCCCAAAATTTACACCTATGAATATCATTGTGTAGATAATACACTAATAGATTAAGGTAGGTGGCTTGATATATTGAAAATGTGATGCCATATACAGAATAATTCTCAAAACAAGCTGAGTTGGCAGAACTGTTTCATGTAAAAGGAATATTTTTAAAAAGTGAGTGCTCAGCTGGGTGATTTGTTAAGATGAAAAAACCCTGTAACAGAGCTTCCAACACTATTTTCAACACAGACCTTACTGTTTCTCAACTGACAGAGAAACAAGCTAAACCTCAGACAACTCATTCTTTCCATCTGCGCTGTCTTCGGTGTCCTTCACGAGCAAATCTTGACAGCTCTGTCCAGAGGAGGAAGGCAAACTCAGGACATCTGCTTCTCTGCTTCACGGAGACATGGCAGGGATTTTGACACAAGGTGTCAGGGTAATCTGACAAGACAAGCCTCATGTTTTATCGGAGCGTTCAAAAAATGTGCCGCCGTCGCTCTGGCTCGTGTCTTCCGTACATCATTCTGTCTTCTCCTTGACTGTTATGCATTGCGTAGGTGGCATTGAAATGGAATGTCCTGTAAAACAGACGAAAGAGGGGTGAGAAGGAAAGAGAGGGACAGAGAGAGAGAGACGGAGAGAGAAAGAGAAAGAGAGAGAAAGAGGAGTCAGACCCGTGACCTCTTCGGCCGTGCGATGTGTCTGGAGCTGGCAGGGGACGCAATTGAGAGTGACACTCCTGGTTGGAGCTGCCAAACTGCCACTTCCTGTCCTCTTTATTCACACATAGCAGGAGTTTAAGCTGGACGTTTGAAGAGCAGAGAACAGACATGTGTCTCCTTGTACAGCATTGCTTCTGACTGTCATTATTGTGGTTCATGACCACTCCATCAACGTCACAGTCCAACACCCATGTGCCAGACTGGGACGGAAAAAATGGGGAAAATGAAAGGAAAGCAGTGTAATGGGTCAAGACATGAGTTTGTGTGTTGTTTTTTTCTTGTAATTGACTGAAATATAAAACTTTGGTTGTCAGCATAGCTCCCTTTGTTCAACTCTTCATGCCTCCTCTGGTGTATCATTGGATTTGGGAGTCCTCGGTGGCTCAGCACGATCAAATTGCCGAAGAATTGGAGAAATTGGACTCATAATTTTGATGTTTTGTGTTGAATAACCCTTTAACTTTGTTAGGATCAAGTTTGTCACTCTCCCTCTTCTGCTCTTTCCTTTAATGGCTTTGTTTTTCTCCTCTCCAGCATCCCTAATAATGCTTTCGCCTGAGATGGGTCACTTTCACCAATACAAATAAGATTCAAAGTCATGTGTCCAGCTCCAGGTTTTCATTGAATTCTGTCCCCTTAGGTCAAGTTTGTTTTATTTCTCTGATATTCTTGTCTTTCCTGCCTTTGTCTTACCACTATATCCATCTTTGTTTCTGCTCTTTTCTCTCTTTTTTTTCAGTCTCTCTCTCCGCACAGGCACACACTCTCTCACTCGCACACACGCATACACGCACACATTATCCTTGGGCTATTACCAGGATAAGTCAATTTGATCCATCCAAGGCAGTGGATGTCATTTTATTCATATATTTTCAAGCCTGGTGACTTTATTAAAGGCTACTGCTTCAATCTATCCTGAATGGATGAATGCACCCACTGATGAAACAGAGGAAAAAATGAGGCCCACACAGCCTGAAATGACCACAGCCAATCAGCCTGTCATTTTCAAACATGTTCTCAAATTCTGTGTTTTATATGCAATCGAAAACAGCTTGGTGATTCCAAAGCTTTTGGCACAATGTTTTCTATTCATCTGTGAGTGAAGAGACAGAGAGCTGCCTGCCCGCCTTCCAATGACAAGAGAATGGCTGTTGAGACTTCCAGCTTGGGGGAAAAAATGAGATGTTACAGTCAGTGGAGGCACGGAGCAGAGAAAGTTGGAGACGAGACAAAAATGTGTCTATTCATGCCAACTGGTGTCCTGACCCTCCTCCAGGCTGCCATTGCCTTCTGTCAGGAGAGGGAATTAAAGGGCCATTCACCAGACATGAAGACTTCCACTTCTTTCTATCCAGGCCTCATCCCATTCCCTTTCACCCTGCTCTTACTCCTTTTAGGTCAACTCTGATACCTAATAGGTGCTGAAAGAGGAAACTTCCCACTAAGGTTCATACAGGAGAAAAATGCGCAGGTTCTGTCTCTTTAAGGTGAGTATGGAGATGCCAGAGTGCACACAGCCAGCTAGTCTTCCAGAGCAGAGGGGAAGGTCATATGGAGTTCAGAGTGAGAGTGATGAGTGATGGCTGTAGAGGGACTCTGGTGTCTGCTGCTGCACCTCAAAGACCAGGCTTCACTGACTGTGAACAGGCCAGGCCGAGCTGGGACTGGACCAAGGACAGCCAGGGCTGAACTCGAAGTCTCAGTGCGTTCAGACTGCCATTAACTGGATCAACAACTCATGGAGAGCCTGTTCTTTCTCTGCTGAGACATCAACACCAAAAAGTTTTTGACATCAGCGAGCTTGTCAGCTGTAAGAAGTTGTACTTCTGGAGGATGCTGAGCATCCACAGTCAGATTTCATGTTCAAATATAGAAATAAAATAGATAATAATTTTGCAAACCAAAGACAATCCCCACCATTCTTTTTTAATTCATGTCTTAAGTCCCACGAGAAATGACAGGTGTCACGCCACTGTCCTAAAGGCTTAATTATCAGACACCCCATTACTCTGAAACTGGACCAAAAGCCCATTTCCCCAACAGGTCATTATCACAAAAGTAAATGGCCATTACTCTGAAGGCCTGTTGCTCAAAAAAATGCACACTTTCTTGAATTAGTTTCAGTTTCCCAGCAACATTTGAGCCACTGATCCAACATGTTTTGCAGCATTTCCAAGCGGCATTTCTACTGACCCTTTGTGGCATGTCCCAAGGGCATTTGAGCCACTGATTCTGGGTATATTTACCGACCCTTCGAGGCCTTTCTGTGCAGCATTTGAGCAACAGAACGCTGTTGTTTTTCACTGACCCTTCCCTGCTTTTCCACCAACTTTTCTGCCACTAAATGTAGCTGTTTTACTCCAAAAAAGATCTTTTCCTAACCATAACAAAGTGTTTTTTGTGAGCCTAAACTTTCACACATTCAGCACAGCTGGTTGACGAATGTAAAGTGTCTGCAGTTTATAAAAACGCACAATGCAAACATTTTTTTCAGGTGTTGGGTTGTTTTACTGCATGGAGTCTGTATTTTCAGAGCATAGAGAGCGATGGCTGTTTGTTCTGGGGAGAACAGACTGTTTTTATGTGTTTCCTTTTTACAGAAACACAATTTATCTTAAAATATGGACTGGCTCATTTGTTTCTGGTGTCTGATAACTTAAATACTGGGAGATTTAAAGTTTTGTAAGATGATGAAATATCCTATGTTTTGAGAAGCCCTTGAACGTCTCAGACCCTTTTTCTCACGTGTGGCAAAGTTTCAACTTAATCAGTGCCAATCACAGACTGCCATCTTCAGAGGAGGTGGCACTGAAAAAGAGGAAAACCAGTCAAAGAGTGAAGAAAGCCGGTGAAAGTACAGAGATATTAGGCGCTACTTTTAAGTTGAGCGCTGTCGTGGAGCCGTTTTAGTGCGATATTTTTTTTTTTTTTTTTTGACGCCAACGGCCTCGCTACGTGTGGGACTTTATCGGGCCTGGATATCCTGAAGGAGAAACCACCGAGTTTGTCACCGAGTTTCTGAGTGAGTATGGACAACGAGAGCTGTTAGGGTGTGCACATTTCTGTTTAAAAGTGTGGAGGTTCATTATTTTCTATGAATGTCTGGGTTAGTGTGCGTTGGTTGCTGCTGCAGTGGAGGTGCTCAGGACTGCATGCCGGAGGAGGCCGTGTTTTCTCACGCAGAGCCAGCGGAAGGGTTTCTCAGCGGAAGGGTTTCTCATGGCAAACATCACCGGTTTTAACAGACTGTCACCAACAGTGAGTACAGACAATGTTTTCCTTGCGGATTTCTGTGAGCTCCAACAAGCGCGCAAATGTTGTACCACAAGCTGAATTATAAAATTCTGGGTTTTTTTTTTTTTTTTTGCTTTATTTTCTTTGGGTCATGAGGCAGGTTGAAAGCTGTGTTATGGCTGTCACGGGATGAATATTTTCATTGTCATTTCATTACATCCTTCTGGTTTTAGGTTCATTCGTGTGTAAAATATGTTTGATAAGTGAGCTCATAATAACAGTATAGATTTCCAATAAGTCAGAGGTGTCTGAAAGTTTTTTTGAATGGCTGCTGGATTAGATCATGTGAATTTAACTGGGGCCAGCTGTTTTTGTTGTTGTTGTTGTTGTTGTTCGTTTTTCTGCATTATATGGATCATTTAAGGCAAAATCACATATAGATAAGACTAATGCAACAGGTTAATCTTTCATTGATTTTTTTTTCATCACTCCTAAAAGCAGCGGCCCTCACTGTCTATGCTTTTTGGCTTTGGTAATGTCCACCACCTACTAAGAAATCTGTGCTGTAAGATATCCGTATGTTTGCTTGTTTATCTTCTGATTATGAAAACACATTTGCTCTGCCTGCGTTGTTGCTATGTGGTGCATGTCTATGACCTGTATGATAGTCTTGCTATTGTGAAGCGTTGCACCTTCAAATCAGTATTTTGGCTGTAATGTCTGCAAACTTCCTGTGACTTTGCACATGAAATTTCATGTGCAATGTCACAAAGAAAGTGGTCATATATGAAGTTGCTTTGGTGACACTCAGGTCACACCTTTGCAAAAGTGGTGCTGTTACAATGAATAGCAATATTTGCAATGTGCACATGGCAGTTTGGTTAGATTGATGTGTGCTCCTCCAAGTTGCTTCAGGTCTGTATTTTGTAGCAGTGAACACAGGGTGATGGTTTGAGTTTGCAAGTTTCCAAACAGTAGAAAAATTACAGACGAGGCAGGTTCACACAGTTTAGCTTTCATCGGCCACAACTAGTGAGACTCACTAGTTGTGACTAATGGCTCTTCATGTTGACCAAAATATGAATAGCACTATAATATATCGTGGACATTTTGATAGAGTTAACTTCCAACACCAACTCAGATTAAAAGCACCAGAACCTGAAATTTCCATCTGTTTTCTGGATTCAGGAGACCCAGTGTGCTCTAACAGGTAGTCATATCCAGCAGACTGCTTCCTATTTTTCTGTTTGGGATGATTTCTAATGAGGTAAAGCTTTTTTAATGAAGCTGTAGTGGGCTTGCAATTGAATCCATATTTCACAAATCTTTAGATTGTGGTGATATGATGAAAGGTTTGGAGGAAAATATTTATTAATAATTTAGATAGGACGGCAATAATACATATTTTCAAATGACATGTAGGGCTCATACCTGACTAGTCCCGTAACCCCCTTCACGATCATGTTTGTGAGTTAAGACTTTGTTGCTACAAGAAAGAAAATGCACTGTAAGTGAACAAACAGGCAAGGAGTTGAGGGACATCACAAAGATTTTGCATCCTCCGGGTGACACAGATCACATCATGCTTTAACGACATCCTGTGGTCTTTCCAGTGCTTTCTGTTTGACTTAACCACACCAAGCGATAAACCAGAGGCTCCCACAGCTGTAGAGAAGAGAGATATGTGCGAGCGCATGTGTGTGACAGTTACGGAATCAAAATTCATCCCCTCTTGCCTCCGAAAGCCTCCCGCACCCCTCCACCGCCCCTCTCCACCCTCCTCAACTATCAGAGCTGTATCGTTTTGCAAACCTCTGCGGTGATGTTGTCAGGCTTCTTTCTGTGAAGTGGCCCCAGCCATAAAACAACAGTGACGTGAGTGATTGATCCAGCAATGAAGATGGCAATACTCCTCTGCATCAATATGAAGGCAGCCTGCGGGACTGGAGCCCTTTCAGACAGCTCTCTGTTTCTCCTCAGAGGAAAAATCCATACACAATTGATGGCAGTTCAAAGAGAGGCTTTATTGTGGGATATCAAATAAAACATCAGAGAACACAGAGAACGAGAGAGAGAGAGATAGAATGAAAGAGTGCATGTGAGAGAGTGAGAGAGTATGGGCGTGAAAAAGGGGGAGACAGAAAGAGCGATCTGCATTTTGCTTTATCTCCTTTTTGCACCTGAATGGTAATGAAGTGGCTTAGATGAAATGGAGAGACTTCGTTTCCAGAGGACTTGCAAACAGCAAGTGGATGTCAACAGTATCTATGGCACAATTACACTATATGATCCTACACAGAAACGGTATGCAGATACAGAGACCAGGTGATTGTGTGCGAATGAGGACAGCCTAGATAGGCCGGTAAAGGTGTTAAGTATTTATAGGGTTATTTCAGGGTATAAGGGAGAAGTATAAGTAAGAGGGAGAGATATCAGTCGTTTCCTGTCTGTTCTCTGCAGCCTGGCCTCCGGCAAACCCCGTTATGATTTCATCAGCACTGCTTCTAATCCACTTACTTAATGAAATACATAATTAACACAGCTTAATTGTGGTAGGGACAGTTTTGACTGAAATCATTTCCTGTGGCCACTGTTGCTGTAATTGAATGTGTTCTTCACACCCCATCGAGACCTTCTGGTTTCGGCAGAGGTTTGTTGGTTTTCTCATTGTTTAATTTGTGTCTGATTGTTTATCCGTAGTTCCACGTGCAACATATCAGTTCACCTCCAGGGATCAGATTTTGATTGACGTGTAGGTTTTGTGACATACAGTTATACTAATTAAAGCTGTAGCTGGCAGTGTTGTGTGTAACGTGTTACAAAGTAATGCATAGCATTTGTAATGCAGCGATGTAACTTTAGTGTTCTTAAGTCATTTTTTTTTTTGTATCTGATTGTAGTGATAACATTTTGAATCTTCAGCGCGTCTACTCAGTCAGGTTTTTATAGGTCTCTTTGACAAGCCCCTTAAAGTACAATCATTGGTCAAAGCTCCGACCTGAAAACTCCTAAAAGCTGCAGAGTAATTCCACATAAGTAGAGAGTTTATATTTTTAGTATTAAATTAAAAATAAGTCGCAGAGTTGAAAACACAAAAAGCTATTCAGCCCGAACTCATCCTCCCCTGATGCAACCAACTTTAAAGGATAGTTTAAAATTTTTTTTTTACAGTTACTAACCAAAAAGTACCATGGCTCTGTAGAGCAGCAGATTTGAGAATCTCCTCCTCCTGAGATGTAACTGCTGCTTTAGTGAGAAACACATCAAATAAGCTGGACAAGTTATGTACTTACGTTAGTTAGCCGCCTAGATCGCATAATACAACTACAAATGTGTACATTTTTGTCAGTATGGACATGCTACACATTGATAGCTCGATTAGATTCTCCATGTCAGTCATTCAGTTCATTTACTGAAATCATGAGCACTAAAATATAATTTATTTACCACAATACATCGTCATGGTAAACAACAGACACGAAAAAGGGGTGATTCCCGACCTCAGGTCATAAAGTCAAAACATACGTTCGTTCCTCAAGTATATTTTCCTTCACTATGTAAGGGTGCTCAATAAAGGAATCAAAACAGTTTTTCATATAAGATAATCTAAGTTGTGAATATTGTTTTATCAGGAAAAGGTTTTTTTTGTTGTGTGCTGGGTGCCATAAAACTGCCGTCTCTCTCTCTCTCTCTCTCTTATACTACTAATATTCATACTGATTTAAATAAACAATTTGATAGTGGCCTCTATTCCATCAAGTGACAGTATGTCTTAGGCAGTGTTGCAGAGTAATGTAACAAGTAGTATAACTAATTACGTTCCTCAGGGAGTAAATAAGTCAAGTAATGCATTACTCTTTTAAAAGTAATAAGTAATGGATAGAGCGACACCCCATATACGCAGGTTGTATCCTTGCCGCAGCAGCTGCGAGTTCAATTCCAGCCTCGACCCTTTGCTGCATGTCGCCCCCTTTCTCTCTCTCTCTTCCTTTCACGCTTAAACTGTCCTGTCCATTAAAGGCAATAAAAAGCCCAAAAAAATAATCGTAAAAGTAATGAATAATATAGAATACATTACTTTTTTGGAGAGTTAACCGCTGGTAGTTGGTCGCTTTTATAAATAATCTTTTTCATATTTGCTGAACCTGTCACTGTATTTACTCAGCACTAAAATGAGACGGATAATCTGTGAAAAAAAAAAACACATTCCTTTGCCTTTGCCTACTTTATGGCCTTGTGGCTCTTCTAATGGCCTTACCACATGTAAACGAAAACAACCAATCAGAGCTGAGGAGTCTATAAGACAGCTGTGAATCATGTCAGTCACTTCTTGCTGCGATCAAACTAGGCAGTGCTGATCAAAAATGAATCAAGACTCTGTAACAGCATAGCCTGTTTCCCACCTTTAAATGTTTTCAGAACATATTTTAGTGTACTGTTTGTTTAAGTGTAAGTTTGCTCGAGCCTGGTGGGCGGTGCTTGGTATCTCGGTCAACTACCAACATGTTGGCTGGATCACAAACCTTATAATTTTACAGCTAAACAGTACACTAAAATATGTTTCTTAAACATTCAGGTTAGAAATGTGCGGCAGTTACAGAATGTTTATGGAAAGTTCGACCTCAGTTCACGAGCTGCACTCCTTGGCTCTGATTGACTGTTTTTTGTGTGCAGTGGTCGATTCTTACGAATGTCCTTACAACATTTAGTAAGAGGAGAAGGGACATTGTTTTTTTTTTTGTTTTTTTTACACACATTACCTGTCTCATGTACTTTGTTCAGAGCAAAGTGACAGCTTTAGAAAATATGACGCAAAAATATTTTCATAAAAGTCATCAACTGTAGCTTTAATCAAGGGTGAGACATAGCTTTAATTTTCCATGCTGTTCTTTCTTATTTTTCCACAAACAGCTGATCAGATTTTGACGAAA